>NW_022111369.1:57754479-57775730 GCF_000313985.2 Echinops telfairi
GATGGATTGTCATAGTGATTACAACAGTAGGCTCAGGTATAGCCCTGATTATGAGGATGAAGCAGGGCCAGGGAATATATCATTATGCTATAATAGGATTGCTATGAGTCATAACTGAATGCACAGACCTAACTACCTCACGAGGCCATCACAATGTTTTAAGCTGATCAACTGTGAAGAGAAAATAGCATTGACTTAGGAGCATTTTTTTCTGTATAAGAGCAATCATTCCATTTTAAGCACTCACAGTTCCTCACAGGAAGTAATAGGCCTGCCAGTGAAAAAGACCTCCCAGAAGGGAGATGGAACCCACTAGCAGTCAAAGACTAAGTTCCAAAAAAAACAATTCTTATCTAACACAAATTTAATTTTAAAAACAAATATCAGCTATTGATTCACTCTTCTCAATGTAACTGGACCATCTCCCTGCAGTTGGACTGTCAGATCAAAACATCTATCTTTACAATGTGTTGGTCCCAAGTTACAAAAATAAACATCCAATTATTTTACCGAAAGGAAAGAAATAATATGCAATTTTAAAAGAAATGTACTAACAAGTAAAAATATATAGGAAAAGAGTAACATAGAGAATAAAGTTTTGACTTAAGTGAAGAGAGAGACTTGTCTACATGGGAAAATGTGCATAAAGGCAAGTCAGGGTGAAGACGTTTGAGTAGAAATCTACATAACTTGAATCTTGCCTGTGCCCTGAATAAAAATGATATCTTGTAGTATTATATTTCATGACTCAGATACCATCCACAATTAGCTCTACTCCTTATTCTCTCCAGGTTTTATCAACACGAGTCAGAAAAAAATTGAGATTATAAAACCCAAGGTAAAAATCATATACATATATTCCCCTAACTGTGGTTGCTTCAGACCTGGGCATATTTCTAGAAAATTTTTGAAGAAAATTTCATATAACTCTGCCTTTGCCAAATCAAGTCTCCCAGTCAACATTTAGAAAACAACCATTATTTGAGCTAAAAGTATGATTGATGATTCCTATAGAAGGATAGCAAACTTAGTCTTAGCTCAAAACTCGTGTTAAAACAAATCTCTTTTTGAAAGGGAAGAGAGGACTCTTTCACAAGTACAGACATATTTAAAATTCTTGTCTTTCTGGATCCTCACTTCCTGCAGGGTCTTACTCATTAACAATGTTCTCTGCCACCTCCCACACTTTCATGATATTATCTTTTGATACAGAATAAATTACCCAAGGTTCATTGGGATTCCAGCTGAAATCAGGTATCTTCCCAGCAGCCCTTTAATGAATAAACTAACTCTTACAGTTCATCTTCTGCACATTTTGGGGATTGTGTCTCTCCAATTTTACATAAATTCCATACACTCCGTCTATGATAAGTACCACTGGATGCTAAAAATAGTTTCATTGTAAGGCAACCACTGAACTTGGAAAATTTCATATTTATACGATTCAAAGGAATGGAGCTAGTGTTTCGGATTTCCCTAAGATCCTGCAAAGCAGTCTTGTCAGCTGATCCTGTGAAAGGAATGAAAGTAAAGAAGCTCACTTCTGCAGTGTGAGCATCAACTGGTGGGCTTGGTTTGGAAGCATTGTTGGAATGCCTTTCTAGATCATAAGCTTCTGATCATCAGCAATGACCCAAACTGAGCCTCATGAAACAGATGCCAGGAATCATCTTCAACTACTGTTGTGTGACCAGTAGCAAGGGTCTTTGCATTCACCTCTTCTCCTTCCTTGGTAGTGGTGCTGATGTTCCATGGGCAGATACTACAATCATCCGAAGCACTATGCAAATGCCCACTGTGATTTGGGTCTCATGAAATTCCATAGCATTCCTTCTGATATCCAAGAAGGTGAATCTGGTTTACACTCTCCAGATGGGACTGGCTTAGAAGAGTGTTTTGGGCAGTCAAAAATAAGAACATCAATGGATGGAGTCTTGGTTGCAATGATGAAGGGTTCTGGAGTATATAATAAACTTATTCAGTTCTTCTTGACAGTTAATCTTGCTTTCTGTTTCCCCCTCCCCTCTCCCACTGATATAGCCAGAATATCCAACTTCTCCTTTTTTGCTGTTGTGGTTTGAGGCATCAAACTGAACATTGTCATTAGGGAGTTGTTCACTAGCAATGACAAGGTGGTTTGTTCTTTCAATGTGAGTGTGCTCAGGATACATTGATGGATGTTCCCTTCTGCTCTGGTTTTATCTGAAAGTGATGGGGCAGTTAATCTGGGCTCATTCAGAGCATAGGTGATCACCTACTCGTAAAAATAGAACTGTCCTTTTCCCATGTTTTCTGCTCCTTATTAATCACATGTTCTTCCAGAACTTCAACAAATGCTGATTCTTTGTCTGCCATGGTGGGCAGGTGGGCTGTCTAGCCAGGAAGAGTCCACAGTAGAATGTTGCAGGAGGGGTGGGGAGACGGCAAAATTATTTATTTTTCTGAATTCTACCATGACCTCAGATGTTTCAATAATGGAGAATTGAATATGCTGTTAATTTACTATGTCTTAAAATTGAAATATATCAGAGAACTTAGAGGACAAGATTAAACTCTTGTATGAACAGAAAATTTGGATTTTTTCTCCCAAAAAATCAGAAAATAAATTTTGTAAAGTATGAACACTCAAATATCTCTTTGGCAGTATAAAACAGAAACCTGGAATCAAATCTGGCTTTTTGCCAAAAGAGCTTTGTAATGACCCCAGTGATTATTTTTTGTACATGGAAGAAAGCAAAAGGAACATGATTTGCAGCCTTGGAAAGATAACATCAATGCACAGAAGTGTCTACACACATTAAATCAAACTTTATGGGATGCAGACATAAAAATGGATCAGTAATAAAGATATAACCTTTTAAAATAGTTCTGGATGCCAGAGAATGTAAAAACCAGGCCTCAATAATGATCTACAGAGAGTGGCTGCATTTTAATTTAAGCCCATTTTGTCCACAAATTAATTAGTTGACAACTAATTCTAACCTCATTTGTGAATAGCAAGTATTTTCTAAAGAATAAGTCCTTTTCTTAAATTATTTTTTGGTGGTGCAGTAGTTATCCATCTTATATTCAATATTCTTTGACAACACCATAATTAAAAGGTATAAATTCTTTGTCCTATCCTTCTTCTATCAATTTGTATTATTCCCAGGACTTTTGTGTTGTTCTGATCCTGAAGCTGTACGTGAGTATTTCAAATACCAGCAGAGTCAGTCAAGATGAAAAGGTTTCAACAGAACTTCCAGACCAAGAACAGAAAAAAGAAATGATTGGCCACTTCTTAGAATTTGTCACTGAAAACCTTATGAACAGTAGTAAAACATTAGCAGGTAAGATAAATATTCCAGGACCTTTAATTTGCTGATGGGGCATTACACAATATGAGAAGAAGCAACAGCAACTATCCATTGCAAACTGGAAATTGAGATGCATAAATATGGTATTTTCATCAACTGTCAATTTTGTTTTGTTCACTTATAGAATGTTATATTTAAATGAGGTGGCACATTTTTTGAATTGTATCATTGTAGTTTTATCATGTTAAGTACATATATGATTTTATTATTGTTTGAAAATTATATATGGCTAAAGAGTTATGTGAAAGTGTCAAATTGACAAGGGGTGATCTGTAGTAGTTACATAATCTGGTGTCAATTTAAAGATTAAGAGTGTAGGGGTGGAGCCTAGCCTGTCAATCAGGATATAGCCAATGAGGCCTCTGTGTGGGCATAGCCTTCTGAGGATTCTGGGAATCCCTGTAATTCCTTTTTGGAGGCAAGAGACACTTTTTCTCTCTGCTCACACTGTGAGAGACATAACCGTGGAGAAGACACATGGAGCCAGACCTCTGAGCCGAAGAAGCCGCATGGAAACATCTGTCAGCACTGAGATGCTTACAAATCCATTGGATCCACAAGACTTCCCACCCACTGGCTTGTGATCTTCCTGCATTCATCATCATTGCATGTGTTTCATGAGTCTGAAGAGGTCTTTATAGATTGGTATTGAACATATGGGCTAATCTTGGACTTATGGTCTTGAGCTGGAGTGAGCTGGGATGTTTTCTTAATGTACAGTTGCTCTTGTATATAAAGTTCTTTCTTATACCCATACGAATGTCTATGAATTTGTTTCTCTGGTCTACCCAGACTTACGCAATGAAGTATAATTTTTTTTAAAAATTGGAAGTTGTTAAAAATGAAAATAAACCCATAAAGAAAGGGAGCTTAACTGGATGATATTGGTCATTTTTAATTAGATAATTGTATGGCTTATTATGCCAGGAATGTCAAATTCAAGAGGAATTATATCACATTTACCATCATAATGAACATTTAAATATTTATTGTGATTTACAATGTTAATCTGTGGTAGAAATTGTATATATACTTCTACAAGGAAACCCAGTTATTGCAACTCATAATCAAACTCATATACCAATCATTAAATATGATGATGGAAAAATTGAATGATTCTACAAATGCTTCAGTTCAGTATGAAATTGCTCAAACATATTAATGAGCATAATAATCAAGATGCATGATAATTATTGGTTAATGGAATGGGAAAACTGGAAACCAAAAAGGAAGAAAGTAGTTGGTAAATATGGCCTTGATGGTAGAAGCAAAGCAGAACATTTTAAGATAGAATTTTCCAAAGCCAATGACTTCTTTATTGCAAATACTACTTTCAACAACATAAATGGTGGCTCTACACATGCCACTCATCACATGGAAGCACAATTGACTATATGTATGAAATGATGAAAAAGCTCAATATTAGCAATCAAAGAGAGGCATTACATTCATCTTCATAAAGCACATTTCAATATCTAATTTGAAGTGCAATACTGTATCTGATAGGAATAAACATATGAACTTTCAAGGAAATCCAATCAATACAATTATTTTTCATATTTATGCGCCAAGAAAATGTACTTATGAAGAAATTTAAGAATTGTACCAAGCCCTGTAGTATGAAATTGATCAAACATGCACTCCAGATGCCTTGATAACTATTTGACATTGCAGTGCAAAAATTGGAAACAAAGAAGTATGAACAGTATTCAGAAAATGTGGTCTTAGAAATAAAAACAAAGTTGGATATCCCATGACAGAGTTTAGCAAGACCACTGACTTCTTCACTGCAAATATAGTTTTTCAACAGAACAAAAGGGAACTTTAAATATACACTTCTCCAGATGTAATAAAATCAAATTAATTACAACTCCAGAAATCAAATTAATTACTCTGCTCAAAAATAGCAAACAGACCAGGGACACACTGTGGGACAGACCATGTATTGCTTATATGGAAGTTCAGGTTGAAGTTGAATCAAATTCAAACAAATTCAAAAGATCAAAAATGCAACCTTGAGTGTACACTACCTTTTGAGAGCAATTTTCTGGTACATCACAGGAACATATTTGCTGCCATAAGCACTAATAACAGAAGACCTGATGAACTTCAGGAAGACATCAGAAGTATCAGGTATGAAGAAAAGAAAAGTCAATTAAAAGAGAGGTAAAAATCAACATGGATGTCAGAAGAAACACTGAAACTTGCTTTGAGTCATAGAGTCGCTAAGCATATGGAAGACAGGATAAATGAAAAGGTTTACCATGAAATGTCAAAGGGCAGCTTGAGAAGACTATGTAAAATATTATAAAGAAATATGCAAAGACCTAGACTTAGAAAAACAAAAGGAAAATATACTAGGTGTGTCTTCAACTGAAAGAACTCAAGAAGAAAACGGAGATTTGAGATGAAATAAGATTCTATGGGCAAAATATTGAACAATATGGAAAGCATCAAGAGAAGATGGAAAACTACGGAGTACCTGTGCCAAAAAGAACTAGTGAGTATTCAACTATATCAAGAGGTAGTTTGTGAATAAGAATCAGTGGTGCTGACGAAAGAAATTCAAACTGCTCTGAATACATCAGACAAAATCAAGGCTCCAGGAATTGATGGACCACCACTTGAAATGTTTCAGCAAGCTGAAGAAGAACTGGGAATACTCACTAATCTGTGCCATGGAATTTGGAAGCCAGTTGCTTGACCAAATACTGGAAGAGATCCATGTTTCTACCCATTCCAAAGAAAGGTGACCCTAGATAATGTTCAAATTATAGAACAGTATCATTGATATCACATATAAATATAATTATGCTGAAGAACGTCAACAGTGGTTCTACAGTATTGACCAGGAACTGCCAGAAAGCCAGGCAGGATTAAGAAGACATGAAAAGAGGCATATCATTGCTGATGTCGGAATGATCTTAGCTCAAATCAGAGAATAACAGAAAGCTATTTATTTGTGTTTCATTGTGTATGCAAAGGCATACAACTGTGTGGACAATAATAATCTGGATAATTTTAAGGAGAATAGGAATTCCAGATCACGCTATTGTGCTCCTGAACAACTTGTATATGGATCAAGAGGCAGGTATGTGAAAAGAAGAAGGGAATTTCGCATGAGAAAGATGATTAATGTTGTTCTTATTCATAATTACCTTATGCACTGGAGAACAAAACATTGCCTGGTTATGTTCCATATGCACATTTTTAATTATTTTGGAACCCTTTGTTTCGGTCACTGTGTCATTCCACCTCCTTGAAAGCCTACGTCTGTTTTTGCTGCTGATCAAATTTAGCAAGAAAATTTAGCAAGCATTATTTCTCTAGGAAGTGGTCTCTCCTGATAACATGTCCGAAGTACATGAGACACAAGCTTGTCCTCCTCCCTATATAGGAGCATTCTTGCTTTACTTATTCCAAGAGAGAGTTGCTTTTTCTTTCAGTGATCCACAGTATTCTTCACCAGCACAATAATTCAAATTATTCTATGGTCTCCCTTGTCAATGTCCACCTTTCACATTCATATGAGGCAATTGAGAATACCATGACTTGGGTCAGGAGCATCTTAGTCCTCAAAGTAACATGCCTGCTTTTCAACTATTTAAAGAGGTCTGTGTAACAGATTTATCCAATGCAATGTGTTGTCATTCGATCTCTTGACTACTGCTTCCCTGAATATTTTTTGTGGATCCAAGCAGTACCAAATCCTTGACAACTTCAATCTCTTCTCAGTTTATCATGATGTTATCTATTAGCCCAACTGTAGGAACTTTGCTTTTCTTTATACTGAGTTGTAATCCATACTGAAAGCTGTAATCCTTGATCTTTGCCACCAAATTCTTCAAGTCTTCCTCACTTTCAGCAAATATTTTTCTCTCATTTGCTTATTACATTTTCTCTCATTTGCTTATTACATTTGTGCCTCCAAATGTGATCCCACATTCTTCTTCATATTGTCCAGTATTTCATGGTATCTTCTCAGGATACACATGGAATAGGTATGGTGAAAGTATGCATCCCTGCCACATAGCTTCCATATCTTAATGAGGTTTTCTATATATCTGACACGGTTTTACTACCATGCATAGGTTTTTAGGGGTTACTCAAGCAAAGACAGACAGACTATGCCTTTTTTGGAGTCTGCTCTTAGTCTGCAAGCCCCACTGAAACCTGCTCCCCCCTTGGGTAACTCTCTTGGGATTTGAAATACCAGTAACTTAGCTTTCAGCATGACAATGACACTCAAGCCATCATAGTAGGACATATTGAAAGACAAACATTTCCTATGGTTAATGCAAATTATAACTAAGAGATAGGCATATCAGAACTATGCAATTGGTCAATTATGCTTGCTTGGAGTTTCCTGAGATTTTTCAGCCCTTGAAGTAATACAGAGATAGAGAAAATAAGCTAGAAATCACTAAAAAGGAAGTCTATGGACCTCAATTTCTGCTTTATTTGGTCTTCTATCCATTTACGTTTCATGCTGCTGCTACACATTGTCAGTTTGATTCTATTCATAATAAGCCACGGATATGGACATCAAATTATATCAATCATGATGTCTTCCCTAATTTACTCAATGTACTGGTTTAAAGATCATGAAAAATAATTAATCTCTGGTCAGCTATTTGTAGAAAATTGTCATGAGAAATGAGCAATCTGTTCAGTTCAACAGGGATGTACTTGGTTAGCTTGAGATTGGTTTGTTTGCATGTTAAAAAGGTTAATTAACTGTAGCACAGGTTTCAGTTTTTTCCTGTGGTTGATAGTTCATTAGCCGGGCCATTGTAGTATAGATCAGTATTCCGTTTGCAGATTTTTGTAGTAAGCCATTGCCCATATTCTGCGGTTAGATTCACAATTTTCTATCTGTTTTATAGTTTTAAGAAAATTGGGATTTGGATATCTGCTCTTTTCTTGACAAAGAAAGTCAGCCATAAATTTAAGTTTAGAACCTTATCATCTGATATATATTTTCCATTTTTTATAAAAATAAAAATAGGTTTACCTTAATCTTAAATGCAATAAATTCAATTAAATTGAAGGCTGGAACTAAAACTTTTTAAAATTGTTACAATGTTATAAATTTTGAAGCACATAATAATGTGTCCAAGTATAGAGTATACTTTTCAATGGTAGGCCAGGTCACAAAAATGCACATGTGGAAAAAACTGTCATATGAAGGTATGGGCTAAAATAAATAAAATAAAAAATAAAGATTGTGATGGTTGGCTGGTTTAAATATGCACTCATAAATCTTCAATGATAAGAACTGATGACCAATCAATAAGAATATTTTTATGAAATTATTTTTATAATTAGAAAACTAACAAATATAGAGTTAGAAATGTCCTTGTCTTCAATAAACATCAAAGGAGCCATTGTGGCTTTAATGAATGCTGAAGCTGCCCAAGAGAAGGGGGACAACTTGAAATCAAGGTAATATGCAGCTACACTATGTAAAAATATTGATTATCACCATAGTTTTGACTTTGTTAGAAGAAAAATAGAAAAGAATTGTGATACGTGAATATAGAGTGAAGTTATCAAACTTGCATTTAAATAGGAGGGTACCCAGCTGATCCACTAAGCACAGACTGTACATATAGCATTTTCAATGAGATTGAACTCATAGATACAGCAATAGTAATGTCCTGGTGAACCTTAAAAGCAGTGGTTTCTTGAAAGGATGGGGGGAGGGGTGCACTGATTGAAAGGGTCTCAAGAGAAAGGAGAAAGAAAAAGTGGAGACAGTAATTTAGACATCTCTTTGAGGAGTTTTGTATGAAGAGAACAGTAGTTGGATAAAATACGGTCAAGAGAAGGGGTTTTTCTTGATTATCTCTTAAGATTGGAGAAATGTTACATGTGTATCCTTAAGGAAATCATCCCCTAACATGCAACATAAAGTCACACATACTACATATCATTCACCACTGATGAAATGAAAATAGTTAAGAAAGTGGCTAAGTTAAAGAAGCCAGATTTTTTTAAAAAGCAAAACAAAAAACAAATCCTTTATATGAACTATCTGGAAAGGGCAAACTAATGGAGACAGAAAACAGATCAAAGGTAACTTTCAATCTGGGCTGAAAACCAAGATTGACTGTTGGAGAGCTTAATGGAGATTTGGAGGAATGGAGACAATGTTTTAAAATTAGATTTCAGTGATCACGGCACTTCATACATTACAAAAATAAAACAAAACAGTGAATTGTACACACATAACACAAAAAACTCAGGGGATTTTATGATGAGTTAATATTTTCCATTGAAACCAAACCCATTGCCTTTGTGCCCATTCTGATCCTAGGAAAAATACACAACAGATTGTGGTCTTTGATAATTTAGTTTTCTGTTAAGGGTTGAATTATTTAACCACTGCATCACCAGACTTCCTATTTCAATAACTCAAAAATTAATCAACTAATACCCACAAAGAATTAGCTAGAATGATATTCTATTACTTTGCAACACATAAGCCTTAAGATTTTTCTTTATAAACCAATGAAATTTATGGGAGATGAGCATTTTAAAATTCTAAATAGTTGCTATTTCACAGTGTGTCAGTAACAAAAACCTTTAACAAAAAATGGAACTCAGATTTGATTAAAATGAAACAAATGCAAGATATTAACAAACAAATCTTGACAGTATTGTTTTAGAAAGTTGTATCCTCTGCCTAGAATAACCCTTGGATTCTTCTGAATGGGGGGGAAATAGTAACAAAAGTAATATGCTACACCTGTCACATGTTGAGATGTGTGTGAAGGAGGGAGTGTATTTCGACTTCATCTAGGAAAGCTTTTCCAACCGCTCCTGCACTCCCATCTGACCTAGATGTTGAACTCAAGTATTCCTTGGACATAGACGTTACTGTGAACCTGCACTGTAAGCATGAAATGGGAAAATCAGCAGCATGGGTGGGAGCACCTGCAACATGGAGAAATCATTGCTGTGTTGTGTTCAAATAAGACGGCCTTATACTTTGTTAGTATTTTGAGAAAAATCAATCCTCACCATCCTATCTCCCCACCAAAACTGGTAGAAGCTTGAAATCTGGAGCTGGAGACACTGCAAGACATATACTCTAACATTTCCTTCAAACTTGGGCAGGGCACCAGGGCTCTTAGCCCCTATGTCAGGACCGAGAGAGTGAATGTATTCTCCAATGAGTATATGTAACAGGCATCAAACTTCAATTCTTAGTTATCTGATCACAAAAAGAAAACCTGGATTTTATCTTACATCTATATTCTACATATGTTTAACAGACACCAGGGACCACCAGTGTATAGTCAGAAAACTAGAATCCTGGTACTAATCCTCTGAATTCACAGATAACAGTTAAACCCTGTTTGATTTACATATTAGTTTATTTATTGAGTATGTCTTAGAGGGCTTCATAGACTATAGGATTATTAGACTATAGGATTATTAAAAAGGATATTAGAAGGCAGACCATGGCTCAGTGTTCTTTACTTCATATCACTCACTGAACAAGATTTATCATGTAATAAGAAAATATAATCCACAAATATATTAAAACAAGTGGATTATTAGAAATTATTCGCTTGACATATACTATGGTTTTAAGAGCATTTTGAATTAAAAAGGATTAGATAGAGCTAAAACTATGCCTTGGTATTCATTGGGCATTTGTTCCAGAACACATACCAAAATTCATGGATTCTCAAATCTCTTAAATAAAATGGTGTACTTTTTGTATATAGCATGCATATATTCCCTTATACTTTAAATTGCTTATATTACCTAATCCTTTAGTAAAGAAACATTATTTTAGATTTAAATTAGTTAAACTTCATATGGCAAAAAAAATCCCACACCAACAAATATCTCTGCTTTGATTGTACAATTTTTATTAATGTGGTTTAATTATTGAATTGTACAATTTTTATTAATGTGGTTTAATTATTGAATTGTATATTTTAATTATATGCCACTAAAACTGTAAAAAAATAAAATGATAAAATATATAAAAACAAAGCAAACTGGTAAATTTTTAAAAATTATGAATTTGAATTATATTTTTTGCAAAGATTTTTGAAAGTATCATGGATTGCCAAGAGAACAAGCAAACCTGTCTTGGAAGGAGTACAACCAGAATGCTCCTTAAAGGATGGCGATGTGGTTAACTGAGGAACTGAATCAGAATGTAATGTGGCAATGAAATAAGTATATCTGTTATAAAATAGTGAAAGTCCCAATACGGCAAAGAAATGATAAGAATAACTTTTGAGCTTGTTTTCCATTAGAAAAATAATCTATGTTACTATCAGAGACATTTTCAGAAGCTATTCTGTAATTTCAGATTCTCAGCCCTAAAAAAGGACAATATGAATTAACACTGAATTCATGTTTTGAGAAGTCAAATGAGCCTTATGTAGACCTGTTAAAACTCAACACAGAAAACACATGTCATGCTTACCTTATTTTCAAGTTGAAAGTATGTTTTTGTAAACTATATGGAATGAGAGCTAGTATTGTAATTTTATATTAAATCAAATGCCATTTGTTTTACATTTCATATTCACTCTGAATAGTGAAATCTAGACAAGGTTATGAATGAAGCACTGTAGTGTTTACTATAATGTAATAAACAGACTTAAGAATAGTAACAATGGTTTCCTAAATTTTGTGTAGGCAACATATGAGTGTCTATGACTGCTAAATCTGATAGTAAAAATTTACATACATTCCATCTTAAAACAACTATTAAAAAAAATCATCAAAATTTCCGAGTACAAAGATACAAAGAAAAAGAAAAAATGAGAGGTGTCCACATTTTTATGAAATCTTCAATTTAGATGCTGAAACCTGAGATTCGGCATTCAAATGAACCATTGAAAAATAGATTGCTTCTTAGATGTGGGAAACGCCATTAGAAATTGCTTTTTTATGCCATTTTAGAGTTCCACCTGCTCACTTGGAGACAAAATGTCAGAAAATAATGAATCAACATTATATATATTGAAGTTGCAAGATGGGAAATGGGATTCAGATCAAAGGTCTCTGAGAGGAAAACTTACCAACAAATGAATATTTGCCATTGAAGGCACATTGCAGTCTATCTTAGAAGCCCTGGAGAGAGCTGCTAATGCTTGCTAAATGCTTTTGTGTTGCTAAATAGCCTCCTCCCTCCACCTGTAATTGAATTACGCACTTATACAAAGTTAATAATAAGCACTTGGGGGTGCGAATTTTCTTGAATATGAAAATATTGACCAATAAATAAATTACCAAAAAAATAGTTTAACCCCAAAGAATTCTGAAGGTTTATGGTGATTGAAAAGAATGGTCAAAGTTACACCATGGAAGATGGTAGAATTCAAAATCGATGACCCACAATCTTAGAGGTGCAGTTACTCAAAATGGGGAGAAGGTGAAATGTAAAGATTGTCAAATTACTGCTTCTGGAGAGATTCGGAATTTAACTAAGTGGTATTCTTCAGAATAAATCGGTATCACCTATGATGAAAACTTCAGTTCCTTACAGTTTTGGGCTGGAATACAACATACAGATCTCTCAACAAAGCTTCCTGAGTATTTTCAAGATATCAAAGCTGTGATTGAAGAAGAACGAAAAAGGAATCCAGGAATAATAAAAGCTGCAATGCCTTTTATAACTTAATCTAAAGGTGACATAACATCAGTTCTATGATACTCTATTGTTCACACAGGCCAACTCTCATGCAATTTGGGAGGTATAAACATTAGGAAGGTGATATAATTGAACACCAACTTACTAAGAGGCAATTATAAACAAAGAGTCATACAATTTAACACTGAAACCGTGAATATCCCCACCATCCAAATAAATAACCATTCTAAATACAGCAGGAATTAGAAGTCAAAGAAATAATGTTGTTGGTGCATTTTAATAATTTTATAATTATTCTTTATGGACAACATCTAATAATGTAGTGAAAGAAAGCTTGATTAATCCTAAAATTCACAATTCTGCCTGTCCTTGAGCATAGAGGATAAAACATAATAAACACACACACATAATTGGAGCTTAATTTGGAAAAGACATTCTCTTTTATTAATAAACAAAGCCAAATCCTCCGTGATGGTGTTGATTCTGCTTCAAAGGGACTATATAAAGGGTTCAAAGGCTGTAAATATTTCAGGGACCAGATAGCCTATTTTTTTCTGAGATTTCATTAATACACGATGTTCAGGCTACATCCAACTTATCACAAATCAATTCCTGAATTGAATAAACCTGAAAACTTCAGACAATTTTATATTATAATCGTATACATATTCTGAATAATAAGAAAATGGAAAATGTCTCAAACTAGATGATGTAGACAGATATATCATGAGAAAGAATTAAGACTCTCCAAAAATATATACATCTAAACATGTTTCTCATAATAGAGAGAATAATAAGCATCCAAACATGACAATTACTTGATATTGTTAGGTGACATCCTGTTGGAACTGACTCAAATCAGCTCTATGTACAAAAGTACAAAATACTGCCTGGTCCTGCAGCATCCTCCCAATTGTATTTATGTTTGAGCTCATTGCTGCTATCGCTGTGCTAATCCATCCTGTCAAGGGCCTTGCCCTTTTTCACTGTCCCTCTACTTCACGGAGCAAAATGTCCTTCTGCAGGCACTGGTCTCACCTGGCAACGTGCTCACAATATGTAAGACAGTCTCACCAGCATTACTCTGAAGAAACATTCTGATTGCACTTCTTCAAAGACAGATTTGCTTGCTCTTCTGACAGCCCATGGTACTTTCAGTATATTTATTCCCCAGCATCATAATTGAAATGCACTGATTCTTTGATCTTCCTTATTCAATGTCCAACTTTCATATGCATGTGTTTTATTGCTTACTAACGACAGTCAAGTGATTTAGAGACTAGAGGGACCTTCTAGGACTGGGTAATACTATCCTGTGGGTTTCTGAGAAACTAGAAATCCTCATATTTCTCCTATGGTGCAGCACAGGGGTTCCAATTGCTTACATCATATTTAGCAGCCCAAGACATACACAAGGCTCCTATCACATGCAGACAAGGAAATTGAAAACACCATGATGACTCTGGTCAGGGGCAACTTCCTTTGTCCTCAAAGTAATATCCTTGCTCTTCTATATTAAAGAGGACACGGTCTGATCTTGTACCATCTTCACAATTGTTCCTATGCTTAAGATTATTGTTGCAGCCACTGTGTTAATACATATTGTTGAGGTCCTTCAGCTAGAGATTGAATCAGTATGGTGAGATGTGGTAGTTACATAATAGTGTCAACTTGAGACTATTAAGAGTGAAGGGGTGAAGTTTAGACTATCAATCAGGTTGCAGCTTGATGACCTCATTTGTATACACAGAGATAAATAGCTCACTGAAGGCCAGATACACTCACTCTCGGCTTGGTCTTCATGCTGACAAGACACATGAAGCCAAGCTGATGGAGCCAGAGCCCTGGACCTGGAGAAGCCACTTGGAGACGTATGCCAGTGCTGAGATGCTTTCACCATGACTGGATCCACAAAACTTTCCACCCACTGGCCTCTGATCTTCCTGCATTCAGCTTCATAGCAGGTGTTGTGTGAGTCTGAAGAGAAGTTTATAGACTGGTATCAGACCTACAGGCTAATATAAGACTTATGGGCTTGATCTGCACTGCGATGGGATGTTTTCTCAACATACAATTGCTCTTTTAAATAAAGCTCCTTCTTATAAACATGAGTGTCTATAAATTTTGTTTCCCTAATACGTATACCTGGACTAACACATGAGAGGATACAGCCTTGACACACCATTCCTGACTTTAAACCACACAGTATTCCCTTGATCTGCTTGCCTCTTGATCCATGTGCAAGGTCTATAGGTACATAATATACTGTCCTGAAATTCCTATTCTTCACAAGGCTTTCCAAAGTTTGTTATGATCTACACAGATGAATGCCATAGCATAGTTATAGAACACAAGTAAACATCTTTCTGGAATTCTCTGCTTTCAGCCGAAATCCATTTGTCATCAGTAATGTTATACTTTTGTTCCATGTCTTTTCCTGAATCTGGACTGAACCTCTGGCAGCTCCTTGTCAGTGTACTGCAACAACTTATAATTTCTAATTACAAGTATTTAATTGATTTCCATTGTTTTAATGATAATTGTTTGAATTAGGTTTTTCAATTATTCTGAGAGCAATTTTAATCATTTTCGATAAATCTTCCACTTTGTCTCCTTTTATTAATCTTTTCTGATCATATATCTACTCATAGAATTGTCTTATGATTATTTCAATTGCATATATACCTGCTTTTTGAATACTTTATTATTCCTACTTTATTATTCATGTGTTTTTCCTCTTAATATTTTAGTACTCATCATCAGACTAATAATCATTTTTCTCATTTTAGATATTTTAAAACCTTAGATTTGGGGTTTCTTTACATGTCCTATAATTTCTACTTCCTTTAAACTATATTCATTTCAGCTTCTATTATTAATTGAATGATGAGAAAAGAGTTATTCACCATTTCAAAATGAAATAACTAATAGAATAAAGTATCCATATATTTGGAAGTAAGAAGGGACATGCAGAATTTGGGCAGGAAAATTATTGTTAAGTGATTCAGACATTTTTGTGGGTGACACTATGAGATTAAGGTGCAGAGAAACCAAACTACAAAAATATTATATGTTCTTTCAAGGATATCAACTTCATTCTAATAGCAAAGAAGAACCTGTATGTGATTTTTAAAATATAATTGATCTTTGTTGACATTATTGTTGAGAAGATGTAAAGCAAATATACACCCATTCAACACATTCTCCATGTTCAGATCAGTGAATTTAATTACATTCTTTGATTGGTAAAAACATTTGTACTCCAATTTTCTGAGTTTTTAATGTGACATTGGCATAAACACATTCCAGCAAAAGTTCTTATCATCTTAAAAGGCTTTAAGGAATGCATTTAGTTTAAGATTTAAAAATTATCTAAAAATATTCTTCAATTGATGTATTCAGTTTTTTCATGTTCAGGTTCTTCAAGAGCATAATGAAGTATCCTAGATTTCATATTCTTCCTACTGTTGTCTGTACTTTGTTACAGGGCAACTGTTTATGTTGTTAAAAATAAGAATTTGCAATAGAAATATCGTTGCCTAGTAAAATCCTGATACGCAATTTCCAGTTTCATGTCAGACACCAAAGTCTTCTTTATAACTACTGGACCTTCCTCCTCTTTTCAAACCTTCAAATTCAAATTTTGGTTCTTTAACCCCATTTGTGTTAGTTACATAATTTCACGTCAACATGAGGACATAAAAAAGTATGCAGTGGGTATTCAACCTATCAGGTTACAGCCTGATGGTACCTGCTTATGGTACCTGTTATGATAAATAAATAGGCATCAGAAGGCATGCTCTTCTCACAAGGAGAGCCCTGGGATCCTCCCTTTTTCTTTCTGCATTCGCCTTCTGGCTGGTGAGCCACCCTGATTGCTGCCAGAGCCCTGCAGATATGTCCATCCCCACAAGCTTGGATCCACAAGATTTTGCACCTACGGGCCAGTGACATTCCTGCATTCTGTATCATTGCTTATGACTGCATGAGTCTCAAGAGGGCCTGATGGACTCGCATCGGACTAACAGACTTGAGTTGAACTGAGCTGGAACTTTTGTAATTACTTCTTTATATAAAATTCTTTCTTGCACATATGGGTGTAATTAGATTTGTTTCTCTAGTCAACCCAGCCTAACATACCATCTCATAGAAAAAACTTATTAAAATGATTTACTTTGTCTTCCTGGAATGCCATTTGAAATGTTCTGTTCAAATCTTCACTTCATCATATTTTCCCATTAACTTTATATAGTCTACACTAAAGAACTTGAAGCCTTGCTGATGACTGCCAAGGGTTGCAACCTGCACCTGGATTACAACTCAATGAAAAAGAGACCAAAATCCTCATAACTGTGCCAACGGGTAACATCATGATAAATAGAAGAAAGACTGATATCACCATGGATTACATCTTGCTTAAATCCACAATCAGTGTTCACAGAAGTAACAGTCAAGAAATCAAAGAAGGCTGTTGCACTGAGGGAATATTCTACAACAGAACACTTTAAAATGTTGAAAACAAGGATGTTACTTTTATTTCCCTCTTTATCCCTTTATTTGTTTATCTTAAATAATTTTATTGGTATACAGTCCACTTACCATACAATTCAAACAACAGTTCAGGCATATCTAGAACAATTGCACAATCATTACCACAATCAATTTTAGAACATTTTCTTCTTTGTTGTGCTCATTGTTATTAGCTCCCCAACCAGCTTATACTTACATAATTTCCCTTTTTCAACCGCTTTTTAAATTGATGTATTGTCAGCAAGGATGTTACTTTAAAGACTATGGTGTGCCTAACCCAAGGCATGATGTGTTCAATTGCCTGCCTCATATGCATGTGAAAATTGGACACTGAATAAGGAAGACAGAAGAAGAATCCATGCACTTGAATTATGGTGCTGGTGAAGAACATTGAAAATGTCAAGAACTGCCCCCAAAACAAACACGCTCTCTTGGAAGAAATACAGCCTGAATGTTTCTTAGAAATATGAATGTTGATACTTCATTTCACTTATTTTGGACATGTTTTCTGGAGAGACCAATGCCTGCAGAAGGACATCATGCTTGTTAAATTACAGGGGCATGGCAAAAGAGGAAGACCTTCGACACGATTGATTGACACATTGGTTTCAAGCATGGTTTCAAGCTTAAGAACAATTGTGAGTGGCACAGCACTTAGCAGTGTTTAGTTCTGTTGTGTCACCTACCAACCACAACAGTGAAGAGCAATCTGTAAGATGCAGAGGTTCTTCTGAGGTCAACTTGGGTCTTTTCTTTAGTTCCTATCTTTCTGATGATGACGCTTTCTTTGTTTATGACATTCTTGATGACATACCATAATATGCCTGGTATTTGGCTACTAGTTTCCATGGAGTCAAATTGGTACTGGCTCTTGATCCAACTTTTGTTCCAACTTTTGCATTCCCAACACCAGCCATTACCAAAACATTTTGATTTTATGTTTGATCATTTTTAGATTGAATAAATTTATAGAATTCTTCTGTTTCTTCATCACTGACTTTAGTGGTTGATGTATACATATAAATATTAATTGTATTAACTGGTCTTTGTAGTAGCCCAATGATATTATGCTCTTATAGGAGTATTATACTTCTATATGGATCTTCAAATGTTTTCTGTTGTTGTTGATGAATATGACACCATACTTTGTCAATTTATCATTCCTGGGATAGTTAATCTAATATTCTCAGATTTAAAATGGCCAATGTGAGTCCATTGCATCTCACTATTGTCTAAGATATCAACCTCCATGCATCCTGGTTCATTTTCAAGATTCATACTTTATACATGGAAGGTTAAATTCTTGATGGATGTTTGAAACTGTTTCTTCTCATTTTGATCTGTGTCATATCAGCAAATGAAGATCCCCCAAATTTGCTCCATTCATGAGATTTAAGTTGACTTAATTGGGGGATGCCATTTAAAACTTGTGCAAATAGGCTTCATCAACCAGATGATGTTTCTCTGTCTTTGCATTGTCTTTATGACTTTTAAGACTCGGGTCATGTTCTCCTTAAATTATATGTGAAATGTGGTCTATTTTTCACCCTAAAACAAGTGGTTTAGGAAATAGGAATCCAACCCTGTCTTTCCTGGTAGACTCTCTGGAGGGTCGGAAACTTGGCACCAGCAAACAAAAAGAAGAAAGCCCTCTTCTTCGCATCTCTATGGACCATGGAGATGCCACAAGGGTCAGCTTTCCTGTGATTGTGAAGCCATGATTTGGGGGTCCCAGAAATTTAATTGAGTCATTAAATCTGGGTGTGTTCTCTCAGTTGTGAATTGTGGATTTCATTGCTCTGGTGTGTTTGCCTTTAATATCTAGGCTTGCCTGAAAATTGGAGTTCTGCTTTGGCTTTTGATAGAGGTGATTATTCATTTTGGAAGGAGTTCTGGGGTCATGTAGTCTTGTGCACTTTTGAGGGGAATGCCGGAAATTGTCATACCCTTAGACTCTAGATCTCTAAAGATGATATAAATTAAACTTTGTTTAGTAATGTTTCCCCAAAATGGGATTTTAGAGGAAGAAATATTTTATCCACTTTTTTCAGCCCGAGCTGATTCAGATATGCAAGTGATGAGCGTTTATTCTAGCTAACTCTAAGTAGAAATATCTAGATGGCACAGTGAGTTAAATGCTGGCTTCTAACTGAAAAATGGCCCTTTAAACAAAATGACTGCTTGCATGAAGATCAGGCAGTCGACTTTCCTTGTCTAGTTGTAGCTCAGAAACACGGCCAAGCAGTTTATCCTCTACCATTCTATGAGATCTCTGAGTTAGAACGTTATGATGACGAGGTTTGCTTTTAACTCAAACTGTAGACATTTTAAAGAATCTAAGAAAGCTAAATGTAGATAAAATAAGGAAAAAAACTTAAAATAAATTCTACTTTATTTCATTTGTATCTTGTGTTACATAAATAATTTAAGATCTAAGAAGTGATTTGATGGCATTAATATTGAGTTAATTGATGTTCATTGTGATTAAAAGTTTTGGTGGAAGGATATATCTATACTCAAATTTGATAAGTAGTATGCTTTCTTTTTCCTTTATTTTGCTCATTTTTATTAATTGTAAAGTGTTATTATGAGACATAAAAGAACAATATTTGAAGAACTCATTAAAGAAAAATGTATTTGAAATAACCCAAACTTTACTCTTCTGACTGAAAGTCTAATAAATTTAAATAAACTTTAATAAAAAATGTTTAATAAATTTCAGGGAGATATTAATATTAAATAGTATCAACAAAGATTTGATTTTTTTTTTTGGCTTTGATTTTGCCATTAGAAAAGAAAAAAGTTCTTATTACTAGCTTGAAAATCTGGTCTAGAAGGAGGTACTCTAAAAAAAGGGGAACAATCCGCTGGGCAAAGCTTTTGTAATACACATTTTCCCCACTAGTCGGGCATCTAGCAACTTGCTCTGAGTTAGTGTACCAGTGGTGTTGCCTGCAGAGGCTCTGGTCAAAGTGAATTTTTTACATAAAAGCAATTTCACGTGAAGCTCATTTTTTGTGATGGTTGATTTAAGAAAACAGAATGGGGCTGTGAAATTTTGTTTCCTGCTCAGGAAAAGTGCTGCAGAAACTGCTGAGATGTTGAGCACCGCTTACAAGGACAGCGCTATGGGAAAAACTCAAGTGCACAATAGTTTTCTCAATTCAAAAAAGGTGAAATGTCGGTTCATGACAGACCTCTTTCTGAACGTCCATCAACAGTCCAAATGAATGAAAATATCAACAAAATTCACGCACATGCCCTCGACGACTGACAAGGGACCATTGAAAAGATGGGAAAGTTATTTGGACTACCTTGGAGCTCGGTTCAACAAATTTCAATGAATGATTTGGGAATGAGAAGGGTCGCTGCAAAATGTGTGCCTCGGGTTCTGACTGACCAGGAAACATGACATGCTTTGAAAGTACAACTCTGAAGCGATCCAGACTTTTTTATCAAGGGTATTAATGGGACAAGACATCATGCTATGCTTAGGATGCCAAAAGCATCAATCAATCAATCAATCGATCAATCAATCAAGCAGTGAAAAACACCATCATCACCTTGCCCCCCAAAAGCTCATCAAATGAAATCCAAAGTCAAGACAATGCCCATTTGTGTTTTTGTTTTGTTTTTTTATGAGAGGAGGAAAGTTTATTTGGAGTTCATTCCACTGGGTCACCAAGCTTCCTATGTAGAGTTTCTGAAAATATTGCATAACAGTGTGTGACAAAAAA
>NW_022111369.1:57776847-57785442 GCF_000313985.2 Echinops telfairi
TCGTCCTCCAGGCCTGGTGGGCCAGGATGTGCTCCACTCTCTCTTCTTCCCCTTCATTTACTCTCCTGTGCTCTGATCAGACATGTCCTTCTCCCCTAGCTGCAGCTTCATTGCAGTCCTCTAAAGTAAGTTCTTCTTGGGGGAGAAGTAGTTGTCCTCATAGCTGGTATGGGGGCTGAGCCCTCAGGCCCCTCCACTGGCTCCGCTCTCCATGTTGGCTCGCTGCATTTGCCTCCTGGAACACCGGATTTAAGTCTGGTCTGTCTTTTCCTGTGGAGACACAAACAGTATCCTCCCCTTGGGTCGCTCAGTGCCCTATTCCCCCGCCACACATCTCTTTTAAAAATTCAATTTTGAGGGGGGATACCCCCTCTTACTTTATGGAAATATGATTTCCCATAAAGGGTAGATTATACTTAAAAAAACCCACAAATCTTTAAAAATAGGCTTATGCTCCAACATTTCTCAGATCATGGGAAGTCATGTAAATGCAATTTACTATTATACATATATATGTATGTATTTAATATCTTACACCATCCAATGTATCCCTTCACCCACAGTTCTATTATTTGTCCCCCTCAAGGGAGGCTATGCATCCATCATTGCTATCAGTCCTCCTGCCCCGCCACCTTACTTCCCTTACTTCCCATACCCTCATAGAATCTTTATTCCCATCACAGTTTCTGAGGGGGTTATCTGTCCTTGATTCTGTGTGATGAAAGCTCTTATCTGTACCAAAGTGCATACGCCAGTCTAGCAGGATTTGTGAGGTCCACCTGGGGCCATGGTAGTGGGGGGAGGAGGCATTAAATAACTAGAGGAATGTTGTATTTTTCTTCAGTGCTTTACTGCATCCTGGATCCATCATCCCTTTTCTGTGTGCCTTTTCTGTGAGGTAATGCCCAATTATGAATAGATGGGCTTTGGGTCTCCACTCTGACCCCTCTCCTTCACAATGATATGATTTATTTATTTTTAATCTTCTGGTACTTAATACAGTCAACACCTCATGATCACACACTTGGAGTTCTTCCATGTGGACCCTGTTGCTTCCCTGCTAGATGGCCACTTGTTTTACTTCAAACCTTTACGATCTCACATGCTCTATCTTTTAATAGCTAGGCACCATCATCTATCTTCAACACATTTGCTTATGCACTCATTTTGTCTTCAGTGATCTTGTCAGGAAGGTGAATATCACACAGTGTCAGATTATTAGCACAAAGTGTTCTTGTGTTGAGGAAGACTTAAGTAGAGGCCCAAAGTCCATCTGCTAATCAGTGCTTTAATATATAAATATATATGTAAACAATACCTCTCCCTTTATATATTAATATATTTAACATATACATGTTTGTATTTACACCTCTCTATATAACCTTTATCCCCTAGTTCTTTCCTCTATTTTATTTTACTTTCTTCCTGCCCCACCAGCATGTTTGCTTTTCATTTGGCCCTCATTAATTCCTCTCAGTTACATTACAATTGATCAAACACTACCAGGCACTGTATACCCTCCTTACCATTGATTTTAGATCCCTAGATATTCCCTATCCCTGAGTTTGTTGGCTCACCTCTCCCTTCCCTCCATGTCCTCCTCTCCCATGCACCCTCCACCACCACCACCACCACCACCACCACCACCACCACCACCACCACCACCACCACCACCCCTGGGAAACGTCAATCCCATTGTTTTGTCCTTGTGATTGTTTATCCTGCATATCTTGTATAGATAGAGATATGAATTTTTTTTTTAAAGGAAAAGCCTATACATAGTTCTAGGTCTAACTGCTGTCCTTTGTGAATGTCCCCCAACAAGGTCAGTTGAGGTGCCAAGTACTGCTCCCCAAGTCAAAATTCTATTTTGGGGTTTCCTCAGGGACTTCGTGACTTTACTACCATTGCTGATCTGTTATGGCCCCTTCGTGATTCACCCCACTGTAGGGAATCAGACCAGACACACTTCCCACACTGTCTCTGGTACTGTCCTCTGTAGCACAGTGGGCCAGTGAGGGGACGTGTCTGGAGCTGGAGCCGGTCCAGCAGTCCTCAGTGGGCCAGGTTCTCTCTCTCTCCCTCCCTCTTATTTTTGCTCTCTTGTGGGCAGGACAGGCTGGCCTCTCTCCCCAGTCTGTATCTTCAGTGCTGTCCTCTAAAGCACAGTCTGCAGCCAGCCCTGCAGTTTTCTATTTTAATGAGTTGCTCCATGCAGGTATGTAGCCCTTAAGCCTGGCACACAGAAATGAGAGCTGGTCTCTCTCTCTCCCTTTCCTGTGGAGACATAAACAATACCCTCCTTGTGGGTGGTTAGTGCCCTGCTGTCCCAGTGCCCTGGTCTTTTTTTCTCTCTCTCCTCCCTTTGTGGTTCTTAAGGACATCCTGTGGCTGTTTTTCATGACTGTAGAGCAGACATGGTGTCGGGATGATTTGGCGTGGAGGCTCATCGAAGACTGTTGCAACTCTTATGTTTCATTAGGACATCCAAGGAGATTGTTCAAGATTCGTAAATGTTACTCTTTCTGTTTTATCTGATTGATGGTATTTATACCTTATGGTTGTCCTTTTTACTTAATAAGATAATTTTAATTATTCTGATTGCTAACTTGTTTCTTTTAAATCTATTTGGTTACCTGCAGGCTCAATTAAGAGTTACCATTTAACTTGATGCCTTCTCACATTATTGTAGGCCTTCCTTTATTTCAGATGGTGTGTCACATTCAATTAGTGAAATAGAGCATTTTATTGGGGAAAACCCACATGAAAGAACTGAGTTGAAGTGTTACATAGGCTGAAAGCTTGAAAAATGGGATGGCTGATAGTAATTGTTTTGTAGTTTGTTATTTTTCAGAAAGAAAAACAAAGCAGTATTTTCTTAAGCAGAATATCTGGTTGCACTGGAATGTGAAAATAGTAAAAGCTAAATTGAGGGTAAATGATAAGTTGTAGAAGGTTTGAATGGAAGTGAATTTTGCTTTGGTGTATAACTGTTTAGAAATGAGATTTATATTAGAACCTTTATGACACTGTATTTATTTTCATGGGTTTAATTGTAAAATAGAAAACTAGGGAATGTGCTTTTTCTACATCAAATGGATTTACTTCTCAAAAGGTTCTGCAGGCCAGAAGTTAGTTAGCAGGTGCAGAATTTTCTCCATTGGCAGGCATATTCGTGAAAGACCTGAGCCTCTTTTTATTCATTTATAAATTATAGTTCTGGACCTTAAATCATTCCCAAGCTGAAACACAATAATATTCTCTACTAAAGTAGCAATGGCACCATTCTTTTTAAAAGGGCTAGGTAAAACTGTTAGGTTTCTGGAGTGGCGTACCTCAGTTCTTGCTTCACGAGGCTGATGCTGGAAGAATACCTGCAGCCGTAGTATGTTTTGAAATCAAGAGACTTTTATATGGAGAAACGAAGTTTCAGGTATTACAGTCTCAAAAAGTACACGCTGCTCCTGGAAAGTGTACAAGGCCGCGTGGGCACCACACAGGAGTTCGCAACTGAACACAAAGAACAACATGGAAAGAATGTGGAAGCAGGAGCCCAAGACCACGTGTGCAGAAGCCGCAGGTGAGCACCCGCCCAGGAGAGGAATCTCACCCTCCAACTGCAATGTGCACCCAAGCAAGAGCAGAAGACAAAAGGCCCTGGCCATCCTGTGGCAGGCTTTTGTCCCCTCTGACAGGGGAGGCGTGGTTGAGGGTATTGGCTGACCTCATTGACTGAGTTGAAGCACACCTGGGTGATGTCTAGTTGCAGGTGCCTAAGGTGGGTGTGCCCAGGTTAACTTCCTCCTGGGCCTAGCGGACTTTTGTCTGAGCATGCTCAGTTCTGGATTTTGCCATAGGTGTCTAATTCATGTGTCTGATTTCTTTCCAACCCCTTTATTGTGGCAGAGACAGGTAATTTTCTTTCAGTGCAGGCATTCAGGAAGACAACCCCCCTTTAGCCCCTAGTCTACTGACCTGTCAAACCTAGAGCTCTGTATCATGGCTAATTTATAAGGATAACCAGTTCAAGTGAATGTTAATTATCATGTCGAGTAGATTGAGCCAACACACATAAAGTTGAGAAAAGATTGAGGATAGATCTATCCAACTACTTCTCAGTGGGACAATTGAGAAACAATGATGAAGGTTTGGCATTGTATCTGTAACTTTTAAACATTGTATTTGGATGTATTTCCTTTGGTCCTTCCTTCTGTCTTTTAATTAACCTTATTTGTTTTGCTTTTCAGGACTCTTCCAATAAGTCTTTCTAAAATATTTTGAATTACTATTTATATATTATTTATATATAATTAACTATAATCATATCAGGTTTTACTAGCTACAGATTAGCTTGTATTTTGCTGACCTGCAAAGACATCACATTTTACCAAAGGGTCCAACAATAACAACAAAGGACTATATTGCATTTATTAAAATGGACTAATATCCTGAGTTAGAATTCACCACTCTAAATAAATATTTCTGGAACTCAAAGATGATGGGGTTTATGAATTATAACTGATCCAAAAATTGTCCAGAATAGAAATGAGCCACTGAATAGGTTACATAATTTTATAAATTTTTTATTTGGAACTGTGGGCATTTTGAAGAATATTTTCTGTCTAGGAGAAGCTACAATTCTCATTTCATACAAATGGTGTAATTTATGCGTTAAAATTCCACGACACTCAAATTGAAAGTTCCTAACAGACAAAAATGAGCAAATTCATAAATTTCATGATCAGAGAAGCTGCTGAGAATTGAGCTATGGTGTATAATATAGAACAACATTAAAATTTCCTTTCATGTCTCAAAGGGACATTCGTTCACATACAACTAGAGATTTTTACAGAATGCCCCTTATACTGGTGTTATTAATAAATAAAGTAACACCTCATAATACCTATTGTACCTAGTCTTATAAGTTATTTTCAAATATTTGACCTAATGTTGTTAATATTTCTGTTCTGTCTCCAGCTTTTCTGAAAGTTGAGAAAACCCACGTGTGAACCATTTGCCTCTATATGCTGGTTCTCTCTCTCTCTCTCTCTCTCAGCACTTGGGGGTATAAAACAAAACACAAAAATGGTATCTAAAAACCAGTTCAAATTTGAATGATGGTCCTCAAAGCCAGCAGATCATTTTACTCTGAGATTGTGCCCTAGTGGAGAATTCAGTCTATTTACAGGAAGAAACCAGACTAGATATTCCGATTTAAAGCAGATATTATCATCAATTAATTTTGTCTCCCAAGAAATGTTATGATGCGTCTGTCTAATGCACATAATCTTCATCACAATCCTAGTTGTACATATTCAAATTTACTTCCTCAAGGGAAGGATCACTTCCCCAGGGTCAAGTTTTCATTTTGTGGGAGACTAAGAGAAGTCCAAATAGTTCCTGAGATAGAGCATTGGGTGACCCATGGTCACCCTCATTATAGAGACACTTCTATGATGTTTCTCAGAGATTTTCCATGGAAATTCATGACTAGAGGCAGGTGGGTACATCGCTCTCTAAGAATGTGATTTGACTTCTATTTGTGGGTAAACTAGGGAATGGAAATCTGTCTTTGGAAAAAATGCTTAACATCACTATTATGGAGTTTGTCTTAGTTCTGGTAGACTAGAGAAACAAATTCATTCACACTGTCATGTGTATAAGAAAGAGTTTTATATACAAGAGCAATTGAATATTGAGAAAACATCCCAGCCCAGTCCCCATCAAATCTATAAGGCCAATGTTAGCCCATATGTCTGATGCCAATCTATAAAGTCCTCTTCTGACTCATGAAACCCATGCAATGACACTGAATTCAGGACTATCAGAGGTCAGTGGGGGCAAAGTATTTTGGATCCAGTGGTGGTAGAAACATCTCAGCACTGGCAGGGGTCCCCAAGTGGCTCATTCAGTTCCCAGGGCACAGGTCTATCAGCTTAGTGCCATATGTCTTGTCAGTAGAGCGTCTCCCAGGGAGTGAACAGACAGAGGAGCACCTCCTACTTCCAAGGATGAAATACAGGAGTTCCCAGAATTCTCAGGAGAAGACCATGCCCACACAGAGGCCTCATTGGCTATGACCTGATTGACAGACTAGACTCCACCCCTTCACTCTTAATCCACTCAAGTGCCCAATTGATACAAGATTATGTAACTACCACAGAGTCCAAATGAAAAAGAACCACCCTGTATTTTGCTAAGCATGTAGTTTTGATATCATTTGTTTCCTGCCTCTGAAGATCCTGGACTGCAGGTTTTTGGTTTGGGGGTTTGGGGTTTTGCTTTGTTTTCTTTTCTTTTCAGAGTGTGCAGCTAGGTCCTATGTGAAAGATCTAATCTGGACACCACACTAAGTGAACTGGACTGTACTTTAAGCCCCTGTTGCAGATTAAAGGGCCCTAGATACTTCCTTGGACTTGAACCTGAAATGCTCTAGTATGGGAAGAAACAGAGGCCTGCTATCCTAACTAATATTCTGGACTTTGATATCATCACCCTTTTACCCCAACTCCACAACTGTACCCTCCTCCACACTTAGTCAACTCGCTGTCCCTCTAGGTTCATCAATCCTAGGCTTCATATACCAAAACATTGAAAAACACAAGACGCAGCTTCAAGAGGGTGACCTCCATTGACATAACAACTCTGAGACACACTCTAATACGAATAAACAAGAACTAAACAAAACAATCCAAACCAAAAATAACAAAAATTTTGGAAACCAGATCAGGTCCAGCCTTCATCATAGAGGGGATCCACTGACAAAGTTTTAATGGTTCAAGTCAGATTTGTGCCTTTGGTATTCTAGACTCCTCTCTCCCAAGCACTCTGTTTAGTGACCACTTTGCTCCCTTCCCTCAATTTTATACAGGGGGAGTTCTCCGGAGGCTTATTTCCTAAGTAGTTCCACAAAGGACTCTTGGGCTCCCACTGTCATCCGTCGTCTTCTGTACAGTGGATTTTCACAATTTAGGCTCTGACACTGATCCCGCCTTTAACTGCATATTATATGGATTCAAATCCTTCAGTGACTGGTGATGGTGTGCTTTTTCCATGTGGAGTTAGTTAGTTAGCCATCTCTCTCAGATGGCTGCTTGTTTGGAGACAAGCATTTAAGACCCTAGATGCTATTCTGATAAACAGGAACCATCTAAATTGTTTGCCACATTTTGCTATAACACCAATAATTTCTGTGTCCCCTTCCTGAGGGCAAGTATTGAACAGTGTCATGTTGTGAGGACCATCTGTTTTTAAGTTGGAGCTAGGATTTAGTGTGAGCCTTGCGTGCCATTTAAAAAAAATCATTTTATTGGAGCTCATACAACTCTTATCACAATCCATACATACATCAATTGTGCACAGCACACTTATACATTAGTTGCCCTCATCACTTACAAAATTCGCTTTCTGCTTGGGTTCCTGGAATCAGCTCCTCATGTTCCTTTTTCCCCTCCCCCTCCCTTGCCGCTCCCCCCTCCCTCGTGAACCCTTAATAATCTATAAATTATTATTTTATCTTATCTTACACTGCCTGGCGTCTCCCTTCACCCACTTCACTGCTGCCCATCCCCCAGAGAGGAGGTTACATGTAGAACCCTGTGATCGATTCCCCCTTTCTAACCGGCCCCCCCTTCCTTCCTGGTATCACCACTCTCACCGCTGGTCCTGAGGGGCTCATCTGTGCTAGATTCCCTGTGTTTCCAGTTCCCACTGTACCGCTGTGCATCCTCTGGTCTAACCAAGTTTGCAAGGTAGAACTGGGATCATGGTTGTTGTGGGGAGGAAGTGTTTAAGAATTAGATGAAGGTTGGGAGTTTCATTATTGCTACACTGAACCCTGAGTGACCCATCTCCTCCCCACTACCCCTCTGCAAGGGATGTCCAGTTGTCTACAGATGGGCATTGCATCCCCATCATGCCCTTCCCTCATTCACGATGATATTTTTACATGCCATTTTAACCTCCTTGCATGACATTTTAACATCCTACTCATGAACTCCATCATCCTGATTTAGTGCCTGTGTCTTTGTATTGTCTTTGTCTCTTTAAGACTTAATAATTGCTCTCCTTAAAAGAAAGAAAGCTAGTTGAGTGTACTTAGAGGTAGCAGCTCTTCTCCAGCACTATTTTGAGTACTTCCCTCAAACAGATCAGCTCAACTTCTGACACTGTTACAGACAATATCGTGCCAGTGCCTCGAAGGGGATTACTTCTTCCTTCTTCCTCAGCTATTATTAACAAGAAAGCTTCACTGAAATGTGCTAACCTCGGCTGATTCTGCTGGCATTTTAAATACCCATGGAATAGCTTCCAGCATTACAACCACACACAGATCATGACTGTATGACAAAATGCCAAAAGGTGAGGAATAGGCTTCAGTGGGTAATTCAGATCTTAAATATATATTTTTATTCCTTTCCTTTTATGGATTTAAATTCCTCACTGGAGGCCAGAAATAGGCACACTCTTTGCTTCCTCTTCCTGCTGGCTAGATACATGGATCTCCACTAGAGGCCTGGAGATGGAGAAACCACGTGGAGACCCACACCAGTGCTGAGATGCTTCCACTGACACTGGATCCACAAGACTTTCCAC
>NW_022111369.1:57786006-57790572 GCF_000313985.2 Echinops telfairi
TGGGGCTGGAAGGGCAACATGGAGACCCACGGCAGTGCTGAGATGCTTCCACTGCCACTGGATCCACAAGACTTTCCACCCACTGACCTACAATCTTACTGCTCTCGGCATCATTGCATGTGTTTCATGAGTCTGAAGAGGAATCCACAGACTGGAATTAGACATATGGGCTAATATCAGACATATGAACTTGAATTGGACAGGGCTGGGAAATTTTCTTAATATAAAATTGTGCTTTTATATAAAGTCCTTTCCTATACATATATGAGTGTCTATGAATTTGTTTCTCTAATCTACCTGGACTAACACAGTGACTATGAGTTAGAAATGACTGAATGGCAATGGGTTTTGGGTTGTGCGTAAGGCATTGTAGCTGGAATTCAGCAAAGTATATACTTTTTAGATGACTCAATATAAGAGAGTAATATTTTAAAAACAAAATATACCAATATAGCATGATGGAGTCCACAGAATTATATGATGAGACCTGTAGAAAAACATTGAAAAAAGAACTACTTTGCTGTAGGACATTGGGAATAATTCAGAGTGGACATTACATAATTTGACAAAAGGACTATAAATCACTTAATATAAAAACAATATGAACAAAATATGGAAGTGTTAGAGATATGTGTCCCAATACAGTACTGCTAGACAGATGAGCAGAAGTACAGGCATTGTCTTATGAGTTAACTGATTCATATTCACTATGGCTATTCACTCCTCAAAACAATAATTTATTTTCAGTTATCATGGAGCACAATCAACAGAGGACCTATGTAATGCTATTTGTTTAACTAAAAAGTAACAAGTACCAATCTAATCCAGGAGGTTGGGCTGGGGATGGGGATGAGCTTGCTTTTCTGAGTTGTTCTATCTCAATAATCAAAGCCAATTTTCTTAACTGTCTTAGGAGAATCAACTGCTTTAAAAAAGACAATTGTTTCTCTACCATACAAATATAATTTCCAATGATCAGAAAACTCATTTAAATAAGTGAGCAGATTCCATGCTTGGCTACTCAAGATAGGATGTATCTCTGGCACATTATAAACGAACATGATGTACTTTGTAAATGATATTTTGATTATTTTTTAAAATTAACTATGAATAGTAAATGTTTTTATTTTCTTATGTCAAATTTGCGGTTAGACTAGTATTAAGGTTTACTGTTTATATAATCATTTGAAAATATTGTTAATTTCTCATTTTACATATGAAAACTGGTGCATTTTGATATTTTATTTTGACCAGTTTATCTTCTCTAATTTAGGTAACTGCTTTCAGTAAATAATGTACTGAGAGCTCCAAATCCACCAGTAGAGTCCCCATGTGTCACTCTAAAGCCTTCATTGAATCCTCTCTAAACACTGAACCGGGATAGGGGTCATGGTGCCCTCCAGAGCAATGCAGTGGAAAGGGCGTTATTGCCATCTACTCGATATGCCCAGGGGAGAGCACTCTCCTGTGGTGGCTGGCCTCGGGTCTGTCCTTTGTGCAGATCCCCTTCGACGGAGTTGCGAAGACCTGAGGCCCCTGGAACACACGTGGAAGCCCCGATGTCTGCCACAATGTACGTACCCCAATCACAGCCTCATCTCTTCTCTGGTGACCCAGCTTGTAACTATGATATCTGTATTTACCATATACCACGCATCTCTGACAATTTTCTTTGACTCAAATGTCCTTTCTAAAATTCTGTATATCTGCAAACACTTGGACACCATTATAGCTCATGGAAAGTGGTGTCCCCCGTATGAAAATATATCTTTGTCTTCATCTTCTTTCTTCATGTTTAAAACTATAAATGTTCTCTTAAAAATGTACTTCATATGTGTGATACAGGAGCAGATATGGGTACTAGAGGTTATGAATATAAAAATATCTTTTCTGAATTTTCAATTCCTGAGCATTATCAGATTTTTGGTGGCACCACTAGAGACATACACTGTGAAATACATTTTTAATTTAATATTTCACTTTTATGACATTGATATAATTGTTTTTTTGGGATCTTGTGATACGTGATACCTAATCCCGTCAACACCTCATGATCACACAGGATGGTGTGCTTCTTCCATGGAGGCTTATTTGCTTCCCTGCTACATGGCTGCTTATTTAACTTTAAGACCTTGAAGACCCCAGATGCTATATCTTTTGATAGCCTGAACCATCCACTTTGTTCACTACATTTGCTTCTACACCCATTTTCTCTTCAGTGATCATGTCAGGAAGGTGAGTATCAAAGAATGCCAGGTTATTAGACCAAAGTGTTCTTCTGCTTAGGGAGGCCTTGAGTAGAGGCCCAAAGTCCATCTGTTACCTTAATACTTTAACATACAGATATCTGTACCTTGACCTTCATTCCGGTCATTACAAATTAATATATTTGCATATATATATATGCCTATAGCTATATCTCTATAAATAGCTTTTGCTTCCTACTTCTTTCCTCTATTTCCTTTCAGCTTCCTCCTGTCCCACTATCATGCTCACCCTCCACTCAGCTCTCAGTAATTCCTTTGGATACATTGCACTTGATCAAACCCCACCAAGCCTCCTCACCATCTTTCTGAATGCTTTCTTCCCCCACTACCATGGCCCAGTTCTACCTTACAAATTGGCTAGACCAGAGTACACACATTGGTATAGATAAGAGGTCTTGACACATGGAATTCATGACAGATAAAGCCCTCAGGAACAGTAGTGAGAGTAGCAAGATCAGGAGGGTAGGACGATGATGTGGCAGCAGGGAGGGAAAGGCGAGCAAGGGGGAACCCACCACAGGGTGGGATATATAGTCCACAGCCCCAGGGGAATGAATAACAGAAACGTAGCTGCAGGGGGAAGGAAGACAAAAAAGAGGAGCCTATAACAAGGGCTCAAGTAGAAAGAAACTGTTTTTGAGATGTTGATGACAACATATGTACAAGTGTGCTTAATGCAATTGAATGATGGATTGCCATAAGATTTATATGAGCCCTGCAATAAAATGGTTTTTAAAAGGTACAATGGACTGCTTAAAGGACAAACAAATCTGTGTTGGAAAAGGACAGCCAGAGTGCACCTTAGAGGCACAGATTGTGAGACTTGGTCTTACATGTTTTGGAAATGATAGGAGAAACCAGTCCCCAGGGAAAGGACTGCTTCTTTGGTATGTAGAGGGGCAGCAAATGAGAGGAAGACCCTCAAGGAGATGGATTGGCACTGTGGTTGCAGCAGTGGGTCAGGCATCGGAGCAAGGATGAGGATGGCTCAGGACTGGCAATATTTCATTCTGTTTTTCAGAAGGCACTATAGCTTGAAACCAACTTGATGGACGCAAACAGCGAAGGAGAGAGAGAGGGAAAACTTCCCTGAAAAATCTATAATTTGGAACTTAAGTACGGCATGACAATGCTTAATTTATTTCATTCTATTGGTCTTTTCGGTGTGTTAGCTACTGAAAAGGACAGAGTTGAACTTCTCTCTGTATGTGTCGGAGGAACTAAATTTATGGAAGCAGATGTTTTCTTATTTTCAGAGTAGTGGATTATTTGAACTGCTAACTACATACACATAGGCCCACATGTCTTAGAGTATACACACACACACATTTCCAATTATAGAAATCCCTGGATAACACAGCTAAGGGCTCATCTATTTCTTGATAGAATGTTGTACTGAAGGCATTGCCCCAACCCCCTACACACACATACACACACACACACACACAATCAAGACTTGAGGAATTGAATAAAAAACACCTATTGAGATATGAAGAAGAAGACAAAATAACCACAAATACAAAACATACGTAACCCCTAAAGTGATCACGTCTCATCTGTGCCCCTTGTCAAAAGCAGAAAAAGGTGACCCAACAAAATTGAACAGCTTCATCAATGTCATGCACCAATAACAGTTTGCTGATGTGAACCCCAAAATGGTTGCAGCTGCAGAGTTTCAAGAAGCTGTTAGAAATTCTAGCCACATTCATTATAATATATAGAATGAAGATATTTATGAAATGCTATATGGATGTCCTTGTGATATTAGATCTTGCCTGAAAGCACAGAATGCAAGAAAGATATTGCCTTCTCTGTTTGGGTTTTTTTGGTCTGTGCAAAGCCATTATATAATATGGATCACAAAATGTATGGATACATTGTGAAAAACAGAGATTTCAGAACACAAAATTTTGTGGATGGGAAACGTCTACATAGACCAAGAGGCAGTAGTTAAAATTGAGCCAGAAAATGCTGCCTGGTTTAACATCAGAAAGTTGGGAATCATCCTTTAATCACACTTATTTAATCTCCATGCTAAGAAAATCAATTAGACCATATGAAGGTGAATGTAGCATCAAGATTTAAGGAAGACTCAGTAACAATTTATAATATATAAATGACACAGCCTTGCTCACTGAAAGAATCATTTATTATGAAGATCAACTAGCGTTTCCACTATAAATTACACTTTAATAGGAAGAAAAGGAGCCCTGTCCTGGTGGCCTAGTGAGTTACAAGTTGAGCTGCTTACCACCAGGTCCACAGTTTGAAACCACTGGCTGTTCCACTGGAGGAAGAT
>NW_022111369.1:57790672-57795146 GCF_000313985.2 Echinops telfairi
TAGTGAGTTACAAGTTGAGCTGCTTACCACCAGGTCCACAGTTTGAAACCACTGGCTGTTCCACTGGAGGAAGATAAAGCTTTCTACTGGGTCAAGGTTTACAGTCTCTGAAACCCACAGGAGCAGTTCTATCTTTTCCCCTAAGGTCATTATGAGTTAGAATCCACTCAGTGGCAGGGAGTATTGTCTTCATTACTCCCCACCCCCCACCCCCACTGGACCACTGGCCTTTTATCTCCCTTGGTCGGAACAACAACCCTCCAGCCCGGGGGCCCAGGACCTAAGCCCGGCTTCCCTGGCTTGGAGGCCCTTGGAGAGCAGGGAATTGGCTCTGACCTGGGCCCAGCCCTGAGCTGTCCTGACATCATCCCTGTCCCAATCCAGGGCTGCCGCCCACCAGTGCTCACCCAGAGCCCAGTGGGGCTAATATAAAGAAAACAAAAGTCCTCAAGTGGGACTAGTTAGCAGCATCATGATAAATGGAGAACATGTTAAGTTGTTGAGAATTTCCGTTTCTTCCATTCACAATCAATGTCCATAAAATCAGTGATTAAAAGTCAAGTGGCACATTGCATGGGGCAGATATAGTAGACGATATCTCCTAAAAGTGTTAAAAACAAAAGCAAATATATCACTTTGAAAACCATTTTTTGGCTTACTCAAGCCATGATCCTTTCTGTTATCTGTAAACTGTGGAAAAGCTTGGCAGTGAAAAAGGACTCTCAGAGAATTAAAGCTTCTGAATTATAGTTTTTGTTAAGAATATTGACCACACCACGGCCTGACAAAAGAAAGAGCAAACCTGTCTGGAAGGATCTCAGTCGAAGTTAGGATGTTGTGACTTTATCTCGTGTACTTTGGATTACTTTGTGGTAAAAGTCTTTGAAGAAAGACATTATGTTTGGTAAACTTGAGGGCCAGTGAGAATATAGAAGATCTTCGGTTTGGGGTTTACATTGTGGCTACACTAATAGTCTCAAACTTAGCTATAACTGTGAGGATGTGGCAGGACTGGGCAATGGTTCCTTTTGTTATACACAGGATCATAACGGAGGCAAGCAAAGAACAACTGAGGACGGTGCAAGACCAGCTGATGTTCTGTTGTACATGTCACTATGAGTCATAACTGACTTGGGGGCACATAACAACAGGCACCCCCCCACCACCACCACCAACAAGGTCACTGAGATGGATCCTACTTTATGGCAACTAACAACAGCAACAACACCAAAGTGATTTAAATGGTCTGGAGTTTAGTATTCCTAAACTACTGCAGTGAAAGTAGAAACTGGCAGTCTGTGCTCAAGACTTGGTGGCTTATACGTGTATAATCTATTGGTTTTTTGTTTGATTAAGCAACTTCTTTAGTAACTTCTTTTGTTTGTAACTTCTGTGGGGAACTGAAATGAAAAAGAAGTGCATGGGTAATTTCCTGGGGGCAGTCTGTGACTTGTTCTTTTTTCTCCTGATTTACCGAACGCAGGGATTTAGAAATTCCTAAACTGATTTACTAAATATTTTCACAACATAGTTTTCAACTACTTGATGTCAACATTATTTTTAATGAGAAGAAAATCCAAAGATAAAAAGTGAGCATAGATAGCTTTAATGAGAAGCAGGTTCCTTTCCAAGATGGGATTCCTAAATCTCCTCTAACTAAATGCATAGAGTTTGTACTAAGGAATTCATTTTGAGAAAAATCACTAGTTTGTCTTTGTTTCATTTTGATCAAGAATGGAGTGAGCTTTATAACAACACTTTATTAGATTTGCTTCTGGATATTAAACTTTTCTTGGAATATGGAGGTTTAAGTATTTGATTCTTATGGAGAATTACAAAGACCTGAACAAGTAATACCACCTGGAGGGTAAGATCTCATTAGGAAAAGCTGTGTTTACAGAGGGAGACTTGCAGGATTAAATCAAGTGCCAGTGATTTTTGAAAATAATGCAGAGACAAATGAATGGTTATAGTGGAAGGTCAAACGATTCTATATTTAGCCATTTGGGTTTGTACTAATTAATAAGAAATGTTCTGTAAATACACATTCTTAATTGTAACTAAATTAAATATTCATTTGTAACATTTGCTCTAAAAACATTGATTTCTTAATGAGTATGAAATGAATAGGTCATACTTTTAGTACAAACAGAACTCTGTAATGCATTAGCAAAAGGAACTAATTGAAAGTAGCACTGGAGGTTTTTGAACTTTATACCAATATGTGACAGGATACTTCATGAATACAAACGTCTACAAGTACTGCGAATGCTTCTAAAATATTCATCCCTAAAACTGGGTGTTTTTGGTTAACAATATGTTTTAAATATAGTCATTTTCTTTCACTGCACTATATTCTTGATTCTAGCAGTTAAGCTTAATTATATATTTAATTAGACATTTATCAATCATGGTACCTACATTAAAGACAAATTTCCTAAGTTTATTCTTGTCACTCTACTAAATATTCTATAGTCACATGTCTTTAAAGCCATAAGTTGTATCATGGCACATCTTTGTTCAAATGTTCAAATAGGTACCTATCTCAGAAATTAAGATCAACATCCTTTCTATGGTCTAAAAGTCTCTGCTAGCTTTCAGATGTTATCACTTTACTTTCCTGTCATTCACAGCTTCCAACCTCAATATCCTCGACTTCTCTCTAACTGTCTATGCGTGTTCATCTCGCAGGACTCTCAGAAGCACCATTCTCCCAGGGGAGGCCACAGCTTCCTTCATTTAATCCTCTATTCTTCTTGATTTTTTTCACATGCCACTTTTCCATAGAATTCTCTGATGACTTTACAAGAGTATATACTCTTATTCTGCTTACAATTTTTTTAGATAATTAATTATATTCATATTTGTTTATTTAAAATGTTTTTGTATGTCTATTCCCTCTTGAATAGATCCAACTTTATATTAAAAATAATGCGTGCCTTTATCACAAATGTAAATTTGTGATATTAGGTGACATATTAGGTACCTAAAAAACAGTATTAGACACAAAATTAAATCAGTACCAACATAGCTAATTGAACATACAACAATCATTGGCCTCTCCTGACCATTTCCCTCCTTGTCTACCATTTACTAGTCAGATTAGGAGCATTGCTTATGTAATTCAAAGTTGGTTTTACATAAAATGATTAGAATTCTATGATGTGATAAAATGTGAAATAGCTCATATTTTATTACTATATTCATTTTATTTTAAATTTGATCTAACAAATATCAAGATAACGAGGCAATTAGTATCAGGGCATAAACCTGAGAAGAAACTTTAAGGGTGTCAAAGTATACTGGGGTCTATGTGCGATAATAAAGAGCCAACTTTCAAAGGAAACAGCAATTATGAGGAAGCTATCATTAGGGAGAGATAGACAGAATAGTGAAATTAACTACTTCATAATAAACAGAGAAATAAACAGACCTGAGATCAAGTTGAGCTGCCATGAGTCCGAACTACAAAAGAGACATAGAGTTTTGAGTACCTAGTTCTTAGACTTCCACAGTTCTAAGGATGTTTCTTGACAGTCTGTTTATAATTATCTATATAAAATATTATCTACCACATTTCCATTTTCTTCTGTCCAACGCATTTGATCCCTTTCTACTTGGAAAATGTTTTAAAGTCAATAAAACATTTTTTTCCTAATCACACCTATTAACTAATGTGAACAACAGACATAGTCTTATGGGAGCATCCATGTGGAATAATCCAGAGTTTCTTTCCATGTGCTGTTTAAAATGCAGATGTCTGTCACATGAAGCCAATGGGATGTTTCAATTCCACCCAATATTATGGGATTTGATGTTGCTGTTCTAACTGTGCATATCTTGTTCCTGAACTCATGAGTAGTCATATCATAAATAATTAGTAAGTTATATCTTTGTTCCTCAGTTTCTTATCTCCAGAAACTGCACTAGTGATTGCATATTACCTCACAGTATTTGTGTGATGAATATATACAACATATAACAACCACATACACCCCTGATCTTTTAATACTTCAAATATTTATATATATTTATATATATAAATTTATATATATATATAAATATATATATATTTTTATATATAACAATCAAATATATTTTACATAATTTATGTTCCCTTCTCTCTCTAAATGCTGTATATATGAAAGGTAGAAATGGAAAATGAAGACACAATGAGCCATTTAGAATAAACTTAAACCCCAAAGCAAATTTATTTGCTTTTGTAATCTCAGTAACTTTTGTTGAGATTATAATTTACTAATATTATAAAATATAATTGATAATACAACTTCTTTTGTAAGTTTAATTAATAATTCCAAATCCCAGTTTTACACAAAGGTAATCTGTACTTACAAGCATAAGTAATTTGTTACAGATTCATTTTTTAATAAGTTGCAATTATTAAGTGAAAACACATTGTTACAAAACAACGATGTTTTAGGTGCTGTGGAGGTGAATATGACTCACAGAGAGA
>NW_022111369.1:57810260-57811354 GCF_000313985.2 Echinops telfairi
TTTTCTCCCACATCCTTTGAATCTTAACAGTGGTAAATTTCATCTGCATCTTCTTCAGTTCAACCTAAGAACACAGATTTAAATGCAATTGCTGTCTTATATGATCTGTCTTTATCTTGAGTCTCTGACAATCCTTGATCATTTTTGCATAGTAATGTTATTTAATCAAATCTGAGAGGAACTGCTCTCTCAATTCCCAGTTTTTGAAAGCAATTCTCATATGTAAAAGTAAGATTTTTCTTCTTAAAAACTAGTACATTTGCAATATTGAATTTAAGCTAACATTGTAAGTGTCAATCACACAGCATAAGTACCATATTATGCTAGGTCATACATGTTCCAAATCTTTTTAATGGACTGAAATAAAGCATAGAGCTTAGAAGTGCATTCTTCAAAATAGAGTTTAAATTCTCACCACCATCACTGACAAGAGCAGTGGCCTTAAATAACTCACTAAAACCTATGTACTTTAAGGCTTCTCATCTACCATGCTGGAATACCAGTATTATTAACCTCATATCCTTTTCGTGAAAATGACATGAATCAACGGAATTGTTCCTGAGGAGAGAGGTTTCAAGCCTCACTTCTATCCCTGTCTTCTCTTGCTTGTTAGAGTCAGATGAGGAACCGGAAATAGGTTTGAAGGGAACAAGTGTGAGAGAGTTTGTTAAAGAGGTACTCCAGAATGGAACCTGCTGAAAGTCATTGCCGCTAGTCGGAGGGTGCTCACTGGATGGGAAATTCAGGTTTTTGTACAGCTGATGGCAAGCCTTCTGTTCTTGGCTGGCTTTTCACAGTGCACTTTACAGGTGGTGTATGTATGTGCGCACCAGGTTTCATGCCGTGTCTGTCTTCAGATCTGAAACCAAGGGTCAATTCAATCATTGAGGAGGTGGTACAAATAGGCTGCTTTTATCAACCCGCAGCCTTGCAGTGTCTATTTCCTTTTTGAAAACTCTTGATGAGGAAATGTCTTCTTTAGCCCCTGCTTCCTTTGTTCTAAAAAGTCGTTGATAAAAGAAAATGTACTTTCAGTTCTATTTGTGCTAGAAATTCCTTCCTTTGTCCCCCTTCACTCTCCCCTTGCCATTAGT
>NW_022111369.1:57812925-57814205 GCF_000313985.2 Echinops telfairi
ATTAATATGATTTTATCTCATACAACTGGGAATAGAAATCCCATACAACCAAACAATCCTTCTTCTGAATACATCTCCTGAAGGGGTAAGGGTGCTAACACAAACAGACCCATATTCATTGCAGCTTTATTGACAATAAAGAGGATGGACAATCTCTAAACACCCATTAGTAGAGAAATGGATAAGAATCTGTGGTACATGCACCTACTGCAAGACTCTAGAACATTGAGGACCCAAGTAGCACCTCATCACATAGATGGATCTGGAGAGCATTCTGGGGAGTGAAATTAGCCAAATACAAAAGTAAAAATATTATATGAGACAGTTGTTGTAAATTAAAAATTAAAAACCAAGATAAAGACTCTCATATCAAAAAGAAGCATCTTTAGAGTTCGCCAAAGCAGGAGGGCCAGGGAGGGAAGGTGAAGAAGGCACCTGGCTATACAGTGGATGGATGCCAGCACGGGGACCCCAGGAGGGAGAAGGTAAGTCCAGAAGCAGGGGAAGGGTTTGATTAGCAGTTTAGACTGTAGAGTCCAAAATTATCGATCTAAAAGATAACCCCCACCTCAATTACATTTAAATGACAAAAGTCCTTGCAATGTGTTAAAGAGCAAGGCCATCGCTTTGAAGATGTAGTTGCACCTGATTGATGGCAAAGAATTTTTGGTTCCCTCCTATACATGTAACAACTGCACAATAAAGAAAAAAGTGAAACCACTTTAAAAGTATGCATTTGAATCATGGCCTTGACAAAGAGTGCTGAAAGGACTCAGCACTGCCAGAAGAATAAACAATACATCTGGGGAGAAGTATAGCCAGAAGGCTTCTCAGAAGCAAGATTGATAAGAATTTTGTCTCACACATTTTGGAAATGTCATCAGTAGAGACCAGTCTCTGGAGAAAGATATCATTCTTGGTAAAGTTAAGGGTCAGCAAAAAATGAGAAAAATCCTCAATGAGATGTATCTAAATGATGAATTGCAATAATGGGCTCAAGCATACCTGCAATTATGATGACGGGACAAGACAGGGTAGTGTTTCATTCTGTTGGACAGAGAGTTGCCTTGAGTTGAAACCTACTGGACAGCACCTGGCAACAATAAGAAGCTTACCCTGGGCTGTAGTGCTTCTCCAAGCCCTTCCAAATTGGAGCTGCCTTACCTTTGACCACTGTAAATTAACCCCACAACAACTATTAATGGAAGGATTATGAATCTCTTTCAAATTATACTGATTCCAATTTACTAACACTCTAAATAATTCTAAAGACACTTTCT
>NW_022111369.1:57814792-57825669 GCF_000313985.2 Echinops telfairi
GGTGTAGCAGTATGGAAGCTGATATCGTAGAGTAAAAGAATGAGGAAAATGTTTTGAAACTGATTGTGGTAGTGATCATATAACACTGCTTGATATGACTAAACTATTGAATGCTATGATGTCTGGATTATGTCCTAATAAAATAGTTTGGGAGTGTATTTTTCCCCCATAGTCCTGTTTATTCCAATATGATTTATAGTAAATATATAGAATGGAGTGAAACTACTACACACTGTTTTTAAACCTGTGATATTTATGTAAGCAGAGAGCCACACCTTTTCTACCAAAGAATGGCAAGAGGGTTTGAACTACTGACCTTCTGATTAGCAGTAGAATGCTTTAAGCACTGTCGGAGTTTTGTGCCTCACGCTGTTATTTTTTAAATGCTATGATATTAAAAAAGATGATATTTGTCTTTTTTTTAAAAAGGAAGCTGATTTTTATATAATAAGCCTTCTTTGAAGGAGCTTATATTTTACTATTAAGAAAGGAATGGATAATAGCTAACTGCACAATGACACGTAAATTCTTTGAAGGAAATAAACGAACAGAACCTAGGTTCGAGTCTGGAGAGTGATGGGAATGATGAGAAATGGCATCAGAGAAGGCTTGGAGCATTGTAGCCCGCTCTGTGGTTGACCATAGGTTACAAGCAGAGGGAACGTGAGGTTCAAAGGCCTTTAATACATCAGATGAGTTGCTTTGTAAGTGATTAATGTGTTTGGAAAGGAATAAGTAGTAATGAGAGGGCGAGAAGTGAAGTCATGGTGACAGTGTCCATTATATTTAAAGCAATCATGTTGGATGGTTATTTTATTTTGTAATGCAAATGAAAAACTTCCTATTTTGTCATCTTCATTCTATAACATATAGTCAAAACATTTAAAAAAATTTGTCTCAGAAGGAAAAGCAAAATCTCTCTTTCAAATCTGATATCTATCTATTCTGGAAAATGTTTGAATTAAATTTTTTTCTTGTTTTCCTATCTAGCATTCATAATTGCATCCAAATTATTTTTAACTTTGGCTACATCCAAATAAATTGTTTTATAACTAGTTTATATGTTATAATAGGATCTATAAAATTGATTACATTGTTTTGTATAACACATTTTACTGTCTACTCTTAAAACAGTGACATTAATTTGAATAATTTTGATAATGAGGTCCTCCTGGGAGTGGATTAAATGATCAAAGCAGCATTACTGAAAAACTCTTTGGTCAATTTGTCATATGAATGGATTGTGAGTTACTATGCTGATGTGAGGGACTTTAGGAACTTGATGATGAAGATCAAGGATTGCAGCCTTCATGGTAGATTACAACTCAATATAAAGAAGGCCACAACACGCACAATTGTTCTAGGTCTTCCTTACTCCATGCCCAACTTTCACATGCAGTGCATATGAGGTGATTGCAAACGCATGCCCTGGGTCAGGCACACTTTCATTCTCAAGTTGACGTAAAATCAAAGTATCACAATGTCCAGAGTGCATAGGCTATTATGGTGCTTAGATTTTATGACAACTTCATGGTACCTGTGTGAAGGTAAAGGGAGAGGCCAGTGTCTCATTCAGATCATAGCCTGACAATGTCACTTTCTAAGAGAGATACTGGGAACTTCTCTCTTGACGCTATTGGCCTTCCTGCTTGCTTGGATTCTGAATCTGGCTCCATCCAAGGGCAGGTCATGCGGCCTTCTGTCCCTGGCAATTGCTAAGTGTCTTGCCATGCTCCTGCTGACCTTTGCTTCACATGATTCTACACCCACCAGTGTCTGATATTCCAGCTTCCCACTCCACCTTCCTGATTCATGCAGTAGCAGCCGCACCAGTCTGAGTGTCTCTGACTAGCATAGGGTACCGGGACTTTAGTTGGACTAGGCTGGGACACTCACTTGAAATAAAATTCTTTCTAATGTAAGTATGAGTGTTATGGTTTTGTTTCTCTAGAAAGCCAAGACTAATACAGATAGGTTCTCGAAAGGGACCAGTCCATGGAGAAGAGACCATGCTTAGGAACGTTGAGGGTCAACATAGAAGAAGAAATTCAATGAGATGGTGTAAGAATGGCTCAAGCTGAGCAAGTGCTGTGAGGATGGCATAAGAGCTTTTTTGTCAAATGGTTCCTAGTTTGCCTTTGAGAGAGGAACGTGGTCCATTTTAGAGTAAGTGATAGGAGACAATAAATTTTGTGAATATGCTGCAATGCTGTGACCTTTTCAGTATTCAGTAGTTTGACTAGCTAGTGTTTCTATCCTACTTGATTAAAGCTCCACCAATCATTAAGAAAGTTAATGCAAGATAAAACAGTTTTTTCTTTAAATGGCACAGCATGAATCCTTTCGTGTGGCAGGTGCTGGAATGGGAACTGTTGGACATTTATAACAAATGTTCGTCTCTCTGCTGTACTTGCAAATCTTTAGAGAACAGTCATTGACTTTGGGTGACAGAACTGTGACCTGGTAAAACCTTGATCGTGCAGTTTTGACAGTGATAGGATAGTACAAATGTGTCTACCATATAGAAAGAGTAACCATGACCTTGAGAAATAACACAGATATCCACTCTCCCCAAAAGTGTTATATATAAACTACATTCCTTAATACTATGTTTGTAAATATATCCAGTAACATCATTCTTGTTTGTTTTTTAATAACAAATCTTCAGTGGTAGGGTGTTCTTATTTAGACTCAAAACCACGAAAATAATGTTCAATTTGTTTCACTTTTTGTCAGGTGACAGTTACATTTTGTTCTCTATTACCAGTGACAGATTAAGAAAAATCTATTCAACATTTTAAATGTAGGAGTATTTCATGTATAGTCTCTCTTTTATAAGACTCATACAAAGTATTTTACTGATCACTTTTTCCCTAATATTATGTTAATTTATATTTTAACACATTAGGAAATACAATATATTATTAACAGACAACCCCTCCTTATTTCAGGGTTTGGAAATGATTTATTTTAATCATCATGTATTATTTGAGACTGTATTTCAAAACATATTTGTTGTTTATATTGTTATATATTTTTCTGATGTTAAGAGAATACAAGGAAGATTGGTTTTACTGGATGGCCAGGGATTAAAATGAATTGAAGTTAAATCTGATGTGGCAGTAGAAAGCAGCTTTATTTTTATTACTATAATACAAACAAATATTTTGAATCCTTTCCTAAATGTTCAAAGGTGTGGCATTTCCTATTTTGGATAGATTTTTACTATTTCAAAGTGAAAATATATTTTCTTAATTAAGAAAAATATTTTTATTATCTTGTTTGTATTTACTCAAATCACTTTTAGTACCCACAAGCTTATTTAATGGAGCTCTGTTGGCATTGTGAATTATGCATTGGGCTGTTACTTGCAAGGTGAGCCGTTCAAATCCACCAGTCACTTCATGAGAGAAAGTTGCAGATTCTGGATCCTATAAAGATTTACAACCTTGGAAACCCACAGAGGCAATAGCTTCACTAGGCATCATAATTAATGGCATTTAATGAGTTTGTTTAGCAAAAAAAGGTATTTGTTGTTGCCTGTCTGTTTTCTTATTTGTTATCTATTGATTCTTAAAACAGACATCTAAACTCTAATCCAAATACAGTAAGTCATTGTAGAGTTGAAAAACTAAGCTTATTTGTTCCTGCTTCTGTTCTCTGTGTGTATTATAGCATTAAGTTTTCATATTTTATGATGTATTTTGCATCTAGTATATGGAAACAAATGTTTAATTAATGAATGAATATTGCTATGCATATAGAGTGTAGTATACTTCATTACCCATTGTGTTATTTTAAAGATTTTATGAGGCTTCAACTATGTTTCAGAGTTTTACTGGTAACTGGAGATGCTTTGCAGCATCAAAAAGTTTGCAACTCCAAAAAGTTAGCTACTAGATTATATTCCAGTCTGTGAAAACAGAGTATAAACCAGTATCAAATTAACACAGGAGACAACCCTAACTGCTGAAAAATTTATGAAAGCAACATATTTGCATAAAATTCCTATTTTGTTTTTATTCTTCTTAGGAAATTCAAAATAACTTTAGTATTTCTTTCTATAGATACATTAAAATAATAACTGTAACAGTGGGAAACAATACTGGGTTCATAAAACTTTCTGACACTCACAATCCTGAAGCTGGCATGTCTTCGGTGGTGGTCTTATGAAGTGGTATTTTACTCTGTTTTCTGAGTGTCGCTTTTCCCTTAATAAAAATGATTTCACTGTGCACACATAAATATAGGATAAACTAGTGACGTCTACAACTTTTGTTAATCATGTCATATAGATCTTTCCACATTAAATAAGTAGTAAAACGCACCCTGTCAAGTCCATTATGAATCATGGGAACATTACGTGTTTCCAAGGTGCTGGCTGGTTTTCAGTGGTGCATATTTTAAAAACAAATGGCCCAGTCTTTCTTCTGAGGAACTTCCTGTTGGAATTTAACCTTCAGAATATTGTAAACGGTGGAGTGTGCTAACCAATTTGTATCACCCAAAGACTTCACAGAAATAGCAAGAGTCTCCTAAATGTTTCCATGTGATTTTCTCAAAAATCAGTAGAAACTATTCTCCCATGTTAAGTAATTGAATTGTGCGTTAAAATACTGGCAACTTTGCTGAGTTAGATATTCACAACCAATCAAACACACACACACACACACACACACACACACAATCTGTGATTGTAGGTTCTGACTCAGAGAACCAGAGAATTTAGGAATTATTAGCCTAATTTGCCCATCTTGCCTATTTTGCTGTCTGAAAAATATAGCTGGAAATATTACATTCTTTACAAAAGAAAAAAAAGACACTAAATTTGTTTTTTGAGCACCAAGCAGGATTTTTATAAGAGGGGAAAATGTTTAAAGGGAAATGTAAACCCTGAAACATTTTTTTTTCTCTAAGGTTTAGAGCAGAATCACAGATCAAGCATCGGACTAGACAATCTATCATCCCTTAACGTACCCTACCATACTATAATTTTAAAAGAGGCTAAGGCATCCCTGGACTTTATTGCTAATGTATTTGTGCATCATTTACATTCAGATGTGACTTTTTTTATTCTCCTGATGCCCAATCACAACTCATTGGCCAGTCAGCACCTAGGAAAACATTTGTAAACCTTTGTATTCTTTCAGCTCTGGTTCTATGGACCCAATAAACTCTACTCAAACTCACTGCCACGGAGTCAGTTCAGATTCCTGGCAGCCCGATAGGGAAGGGGTGAAGGGTCCCTGTGGGTTTCCTAGACTGTAGTTTTTTACCGCAGTTGAGAGCCTCATCTTTCTCCTGTGGAACAGGCTGGTGTTTTCAAACTGCCGACCTTGTGGTTTGTAGCCGAATGAAAAACCACTATACTACCAGGGCTCCCAGTAGAACCTGAGAACAGCTGAACAGCTGAATCCACAGCTTGGTCTCGCCTTCTTATTGGTCATTCAATCCAAGCCTCTGCTGAGTGTTTTCATGTACTGCACATTTTGGAAAACCAAGAGGGGACTTGTCGTAGATAACGGTCCTATGAACTAGGGAGCAAATAATGGAATGAAGGAGTGAAAAGGGACCTTACATAGGGTTTCAGAAGCAAGTTTTCCTCAAGATAACTTTGGAAACTTAATTAATCCATTGATGCTTTCCTATATGTCTCTGATAAAGACTTCATTTTACAGTGTAAGTTTTTCTCTAATTGGGGATTCCAGATTCTTTTTATTTCTTTTCTTGCCATTTTTGGTTTTGTTTTAAGTTATGGAGGCTGTCAATTAAAATTTGAAAGGCATTTCTATTCAGCAAGTACTAAAGCTTGCATTGATCCTATGGACAATAAGAATTAATGACTCAGGAGATTCTTGTGAGGTAGACAAGACCTGAATTCAGGGTTATAATCAGCAGGAGAAATTTATGAAACAAAATTCAAGTATTATTATTGGTAATGTAAATTTACAGCTTATTTTAACATATTTATATCCCTGCATAGATAAAAGTATTTTCTACATAAGGATTTAGATGGCTCTAAGTTTTTAAGAAGTTTGTTATGTTTTTCAAAATTGACCATATTCTTGTTCAAATAGTTGCTTCCAGTGCATATGGATTATTGACTCTTATAAAAGGAGAGGATATGCCCATACCTGATATCCACTACCCTTCCTATCACAGAAGCTCCCTTGAAGACAACCTAGACTGGGTTCAGCAGAGCGCAACCTGGCTGAGCATGCTAATGCAGTGGGCTCAGAAGGCACTGATGCTACTGTCCACTGATAACTTCTGGCAAAGTCAGACGCATTTTACTATTCAAAACAAAAACGTATGTGCACTTTGTAGAGGAGCCTATTTGAGGTCAACTAAAGGCTAAAATCTAGCCAAGGACAGGGCTGGCTTCCATGAGAGGAAGGGGAATGCTTATTTCGCACAGAATGGAATCTATTGACTGAGCTGAAGTTAGTACTCTGACTCCTCTTAAGGACATTTAAAATATCTATGAATTTGAAACAGGTTACTTTTTTCAGGTTCCCATGTGGGAGCTGGACCCCAAAGCAGAAGACCAGATAGAAGCCCTATAAATTGGAGTGGAAAATCTGAGATGATATGATCTATCTATTTCCAGTTTCCACGATGTAACTGCCAAATAAAGACCCAAGCAGCAGAGCTTCAGCTTAAGCAAAGGAACGTCATGTGTCTCTCCTTCCTCCTACTGCTCCCACCCTTCTTCTAATCGTAATAGCCTGGAATTAGTCCCTTCATTTCCCTGTAGCTTTTAGGGTCATTCTTCTTTATAGATTCTGAACATGAGATGATATAGGTTCCTTCCAATACCTCTTGGTGATGCCTTTGAGAGCATTGAATTGCTAATCACAAAGCCAAGGGTTCAAAACCACTAGCTGCTTTAGGACTATATGTTTCCATTAAGATTTACAGTTCCAGAAACTCTGTACAGGATAGCTCTGAGTTGTAATCAGCTCAATGACAGGAGGTGATTCAGAAGCCATGACTGGAGGTGGCACATCCAAACTACTTGCACTACTAATTCCAACTGCACGCAGGGATCGAGGATAGAGTAGGACTGCTGACTGCCACCTAGGGTTTATAAGGCTGTGAATTCTTAAGAAAACAAATGATCAAATCTTTATTTCATTATCAATGGCCTCAAATTGCCAACCTTTAGGTGAGCAGCCCAGAACTTAACCAGTGGACCACCAAGACTCTTGGTACCACATTCAGGATCCCTAAAGGTATTGGGTTGATGATCATGGATGTGATTTGGCTGGGGAAAAAAAGGCAGAACATGTGCATTACAGTAAACTGTTCTTTACTTTCGTAACAGAATCCTATACCTTTAGAAAAAAATCTTGGCAAGTGTTGGTGACTTGAATTGGCTACCCAACAGAGTATTAAATAAACTATTTGTTCCTTGTTGGGATGTTATTCAGAGGAAAGAGGAAAGGTGTACCCCATTACATGATTGAAGTAATATTTCTAGAGGAAACAGTCACAGAATTCTAGTATGGAAAGAAATTAAAATGATCCTTTCATATGTAATTTAACCCTTTTTGAATTATGAACATTTCTGATTCATGAATGTAAATAAAGGAGGTAAGATGTATTGGATGTTTACCTAAAAATCACCAATAAAGTGCCTTTCTTTTGCAGAAACTGGGTGCCCCACCCTTAGATATTCTATTTGAATAAGTCTGAAGGAGTAATGATAATTTAATTTATGATTCCATATTTTGTTGGTTATAACTGCAGATATATGGCAATAAAAGACTTAAAATTGAGTTTTCTTATGTAGCTATAATAAACTTTTTTTGTATTTTAAAAAATGAAAATGAAAGAAAATAAACTCACTCTAAGGTGTGCCTGACTCACCCACGGCATTCCCTATTGCATCATATACATGTCACAGTTGGACATGGAATAAGGAAGGCCATAGAAAAATCAATGCATTTGAATTTGGGTGCCAGAAAAGAATATAGAAAGTACCGTGGACTGCTGAAGGATCTGTATTGGAAGAAGTAAGGCTAGAGTGTTCTTCAGAAGCAAGGATGGCAAGGACGTTGTCTTACATGCTTTGGACATGTTGTCAGGAAAGAAGAGTCCCTGAAGGAAAATATGATGTTTGGTAAAGTGGACGGGTGGTGACAAAGACAAATGTCCTCCACAAAACGCATTGACACAGTGGCTGCATCAGTGGGCCCCGGCATGGAAACAACTGTGAGGATTCCGAAGGACCAAGCAATGCTTCCTTCAGTTGTGCATAAAGTCATTATGGATTGGAGTCAACCCGAAGGCACCAAACAACAACAACTATAACAACCATACTCACTTTATTAAACACACGTAGCAGGAATCAGTTATAGATAGACCTGACCTTTTAATTAATTCCAAAATAAATTCTGCAATTCTTTTCATTTAGACCTGAGCATATATAATATTCGTTGCATATATAATATATAATTGCCATTGAGTGAGTTTGGGCTCATCAAAATTCTATATAGAATGGAATAAAACACTACCTAGTCCTGCTTCATACTCACAACTGTTTGCACCCTGTTGGAGGCACTGTGTTACTATATCTCACTGAAGGTTTTTAAATGATAATTTAAGGGAAAAAATAACATAAACAGACAAAGAATAATAAAATTGGCACAAAAGAAAGATCTGAATAGTTATCTACTGATATAGTTTATTATGCCAGCCTGGCTGATAAATACAAGTAGGATTAACTGAAGGGCGAAGAGATAATGGCTCAGTGAGCCTCGCCTTTCTTGTCTCTTGCTCTTTGATCATTGGACCAGTGTGCGGCTGCCTTGCTCGTTCTTAGCCTCAATTTAAAGGCTACACTACCTGTGGGATGCCTACCCTGTGGACTGTGTCTCTGTAAGTTGAGGTCCATTTAAGACATCTCTGGAGCTGGGGACTGGCAGTTGGGACTGGTGGTTAGTTGACAGTTGGTGATCTGCCTTGTGATTGGCTGCTGTGCTGAGATAGCCTCACTCTATAAATAGAGGGAGATCTGGCAGCAGAGAGAAGAGAAGGACTGCTAGTCTCTCACAACTCTGAGCCATTTGTAGTGCTTATAATTTAACTGTTCATTTCTTATATTATGTGTTTATCTGTATATAAATTAACAGTTCATTTCTTGTTATATATCTAATTATCTTTATAAATAAATATATTTAATTATCAGCAATTTGGTTTTATCTCTCTAGAGAACCCTGTCTAACACATCTACCTACTAGAAATATTACTTTGTGGCTGGTGCATCATAACGTATTAGTTCCAGGAGTAACACGATACATGTGTTTTGATGACGTTTGTTACGTATGTGCTTTCTGCATTATTGTTGCTATGTTTGAGCCTGTTGGTGTAGCCAATCAATAAAATATTGAGAAATTTTTATCTCAGCAAATTTGAAAATGCAATCAATCTTAACTATCTTCCTTTCCTTACAAAGATTTAGTGTGCTTTTGAGAGACTGGAGAAAAGCTATAACTATCATTCTAGATCAAGCTGGTACCATCAAAATGCCTGTCACCCTCACAATAAAAGCAAAGATGAGCACAAACTGCTTCTGTAGTTGAGAATCTATCAGAAAGCAAATTGAAAACATAATGAGATACTTGATATTTTAAAATGCTTCCTCAGAAATATGTAAATAGCTGATTCCATTTATAGACACATTTGATTTTTCTGAGAATTAAAATTTTGACTAAAATAGATACAATGTATATATTTAAACAATTTTTGACAAAGTATATTAACTCATGCAGTTATCTATATTGATATGAGTATTATTTCCTTTTCCTAATCTTTCTCCCATTTTTTGCCTAGATCCATCATGTCTACAGATATAAAAAAAGCTACATCATGGAATGGGTCACATATGAATCTAATACATAATCTTGCACCAGAGAAAACAGTATTCAAAGTCAGTTACACTGAGGACTGTATGGTAAAAGGAGGAAATCATCAAACCTGAATCTGGAAAACTGATTTCTCATTCTGATAGCTTCAGTAACTCATTGAAAAAAGGCCCATATGAAATGTGTGGTTTGTTCCTGAAGAGAGATTGCGTCCACTTTTGTTGATGCCCAGGGGACAAAGTGCATGTATTTGGTATGAGACATGCCTTTGATATAAAGTCAAAATCGAAGTCTTTGATCCTTGTGCTGAGGGTTCTTAGGATCCCAAATCTCAGGCCCTCTCCTGATAGATATCAATAAAGGAATTCTACAATAAAATTAAGTTTAAAAAAGCAGTTAAATATAAAGAAACATAAATTTTAGAAATAAAACAATCTGTCTTAGTGACTTAGGTTTATTTTGACAACTAGGCCTCCATTGGAACAAACGGGCAGAGTTTAAAGAGTTGTAGTTTGATTGCAAGGTGTCCATGATAAATGCTTTTTGAGGCCAGCATCCTGTCTCTCTTTCTCTGTGGTGATTTGGCCAGCGTGCTGCTGCTTGAGCTAGTTATTTGCCCCAACTACATGCTATACTACGCCAAGATTGTGTCACCTTGCCATGCATCACTTGAACTTGAGGTTCCTTCAAGACCTACTTTCCAAGCTGCTGGTGGATCAAGACCCCATTGGGACCTCTATGCTCCCGCTCTACGGACTACTGCTGTCCCACCTACTGTCTGCTGCCTGTGGGCTGATGCTGCCTGTCTTACCTAAGGGCAGACTCCCACTGTCCCCTTCCTTGACCTTGGACCTGCAGCCCTAATGAGTTGAAGGACTTTCAGTATATTAACTGTTCCATGAAAGTGAGTTGAACTGAGCCCTCTGTACTGCTGTGTAGACAAATTAACCACTATATTCTTTCTAACTTTATAAATATCTCTCTCTCTCTCTCTCTCTCTCTCTCTCT
>NW_022111369.1:57825769-57829672 GCF_000313985.2 Echinops telfairi
GTCAGTCTGTACTCACGGCGACCCTATAGGACAGGGTAGAACTGCCCTGTGAGTTCCCAAGACGGTAACTCTTTACAGGGGTGAGTAGAAAACCCCATCTTTCTCCCAAGGAGAACCGGTGGTTTCGAACTGCTGATCTTAAGGATTTCGTTCCAATTCAGAACCACTGCACCATCAAGGCTCTAAGCAAGCTATAGAGAGCAAAAGTGGCTTACTTCTTGTCAAAATGTTGCTTCTGTTAAGTGGCAAAAAGCCTTTCTTTAATACAATCTCTTCTAAAGTCTAAAGAAGTTGAGTTACCCTAGTTAGTGTAGTTGAGGTAAGGGATCTTGAGTCCGTGAGTTTCTTCATCTCTTCCTATTTCTCAATAACCGCCCCCACCACCCGAAGTGATCTTACGGCATCTCCATCCTGTGGAAAGTTGGACTGGTCGTGGAGTCCTATTGCTAATCCTCAAGCAAATCATATCCCACCTCTATCGAGAGAGAAAGGTTCCTCTACGTATGTTCTGATTCCTTTTAATCCCAAGAGTCTAGATTTAAAATATTATCAAAGCATTTTCCATTATGATGATCCAACTACAATAGTTGGTGTTAGGTGCCATTGAATTGGTTCCCACGCATAGCCACATTGTGTACAACAGAATGAAATAGTCCTCAACGATCTCGCCATTACTTTTATGTTCAAGCCCATTGTTGAAGCCTCTGTGTTAACCCATCTTGTCAAGGGTCTTCCTCTTTTCCTATGCCCTCTACTTCACCAAGCATGCTGTCTTTTTCCAGGGACTGGTCTCTCCTGATAACATGTCCAAAGTATGGGTGACCAAGTCTGGCCATCCTTGCTCCTGAGGAACATTCTAGATGCACTTCGTCCAAGACAGATCTGTTTGTCCTTTTGGCAGTTCATAGTGTTTTCAATATTCTTTACCAGAACCCTAGTTCAATACATAGATTCTTCTTAGGACTTCCTTATTCAATGTCCAACTTTCACATGCATATGAGGCCACTGAAAATACCAGGCTTGGAAACTCATATATATATCCTCTCTCTCTCTCTCTCTCTCTCTCTCTCTCTCTCTCTCTCTCTCTCTCTCTCGATATATATATCGAGAATACATGATATGATATATATATCATGTATTCGTATAGAAAATCACAAGTGCCCTGGTTTTGTTTCTCTAGAGCGCCCTGCCTAACACAGTGACCATGGATAAGACAAACTTCAATTACATGACTGTCACATGATACCAGGTTCAAAAAAGGATTTTAAATGTGGAACTTAATATTCTGCAATGATCAAATTGAAATTATTAGTGCTGTTGTCTTGAATCTGTGTGTTTTTGTAAATTCTGACAACAGGTGATATATGTGCTGCTCATAGGTAGGTTGACTTATATGTGACCCTGCTCATCTCCTCCCTCTGCCTCCACTGAGCACGTTGTCTCACACCTGCTCATTGCCTCCATCCTGCAGGACCCTACATTTTTCAGGGTCTACATTCACCCTATCTTAGGAGTATCCCCATATCCTAGGGGCCATGATATTAATACACAAGTTTAGAAAGCAAAAGCAAACAAAAGTAAAAGCACTGTGGCCATGGGAGAATGAAACTATAGGAGAAAAGGATGATGGGAATCCTGCTTTATGAATAAAATGGTCTGCATCTTCGTTTTTCCTAAACTCACTGCCATCAAGGCAATTCACGGTGACCTGATAGAACAGAATATAACAGCCCCTTTGCGTCTCTAAGATTGTAACTCTTTACAGGCGTACAAGCCTCATTTTTCTACCACATTCTCTCCCATGGTGTTGTTAGGTACCATCAAGTGGGTTCTACCCTATGAGGACCCTAAGCACAAAAGAAGGAAACACTGCCTAGTCCTGATCCATCTTCACAATTGTTCTTATGCTTGACCCCCTTGCTGCAGCTGCTGTCTCAATCACTCTCCTACAAAGTCTGCATCTTTTCCCACTGCATCGTTATTGTACCAAGCATGGTGTCCTCTGTGTTAGCTACATAATCTGGTGTCAATTTGAGGATTCAGAGTGAAGGAGTGGAGTCTAGACTGTCAATCAGGTCATATCCAATGAGGCATCTTTGTGGACATGGCCTTCTCCTGAGGATTCTGGGAACTTGGTATTCCTCCTTGGAGGTGGAAGACACTCTTTCTCTCTGCTCCCTCCCTGCAAGGCATCCTTGTGGAGAAGACACATGGCGAGAGACAGACTTTAGGAGCTAAAGAAACCATGGGGAAAATGGGGAAATCCCTGCTAGCTCTGAGATAACCTACAATGCCACTGGATTCACAAGACTTCCCACCCCCTTGCCTGTGATCTTCCTGCCTTCAGTGTCATTGCATATGTTTTGTGAATCTGAAGAAGATTTTATAGATTGGTATTGGGCAGATGGGCTAATATTGAACTTATGGACTTGATCTGGACTGGGATGGGATGTTTTCAAAATATTCAATTGCTCTTGTATATAAAGCTCTTTCCTATTCCCATATGAGTGTCTATGGATTCATTTCTCTAGTCAACGAGACTAACACACCCTCCTCCAGGGAATGATATCTCCTGACAGCATGTCCAAAGTATGCAAGACAAAGTCTTGCTATCCTTGTCTCTAAGGAGCACTCTGGTCATGCTTCTTTCAAGACACATATCTTTGTCCTTTTCATAATCAATGATGCTTTCAATATTCTTCACCAGCATTACCATCTAAACACATGGGCTATCCCCTGGTCTTCCCAATTTAATATTCAATGTTCACATGCATATGAGGCCCTTGAAAACACCATGGGTGGGGTCAAGTGCATCTTAGTCCTCAAAATAATATCCCTTTTTCCAACACCCTACAGAAGTCCTTTGCAGCAGATTTACCCAATAAAGTGTGTCCTTTGATCTCTTGACTGCTGTCTCCATAAGCATTGGTTGTGGATCCACGTAAGACAAAATCCTTGGCAATTTGTCATGATATTAGTTGTGGGCCCAATTGTAAGAATTTTTGTCTCTTTACACTGAGTTTCAAATCATTCTGAAGGCTGCAAGCCTTGATCTTCATCTACAAATGCTTCAAGTCTTTCTTACTTTCAGAAAGCAAGCTTGTTTCATCTGTATATTGCAAATTGCTAACATGCCTTCCTCCAATCTTGATGCCACATTTTCTTCATATAATCCAGCTCCTCTGATGGTTCGCTCAGTACACAGATTGAATATTATGGTGAGAGCATTCAACCAGGAAGCACACCTTTACTGACTTTATTTTGTATTCCCTTGTTCTCTTTGCACACCAGACTTGTAGCCATAGGCAAGTTCCTCATTCTCACGATAAAGCTTTCTGGAATTCCCATTCTTCTCAAAGTTATCCACAGTTTGTTATTATCCACACAGTTAAATGCCTTGGTATCATCAATAAAACACAAGTAAACCTGCTTGTGATATTCTCGGGTTAGCCAAGAGCTATCTGCATCAGCAATATCCCCTGTTCAAAGTTCTCTTATGAATCAGATCTGAACCTCTGGCAGCTCCTGGTCAATGCTCTCCTGCAACCTTTACAGAATGATCAGTGATATTGTTCTATAGTGTGAGCCCTCTATTGGGTTAGCTTTCTTTGGAATATGGATTTCTCCCAGTCAGTTCACCAAGTAGCTTGTTACTCCAAATTGCCTCCCATAGATTAGTGAATGCTTCTAGTGCTTCATCAGCTTGTTGAACTGCTTCCATTGGCATTCCATGAATTCCTTGGCTTTCAGTCCAGCTTGAGCTTCCTCCTTTAGTATCTTTGGTTCTTGCTCATTTGCTATCTCTGGAGATTATGGAATATTGGAGTCTTCCCGCATCATTCAATGTTTTGCTTATAGAATGTTTGTATTGCAACTGGAGATGTGGATAATTTCTCTCTTTTT
>NW_022111369.1:57829772-57845470 GCF_000313985.2 Echinops telfairi
TCCATGATACTTTCCAAATTCTTCACTAGCACCATAATCCAAAGACATCCATGTTTCTTTGCTCTACCTTATTCAGTGTCCATGGCTTGCCTGTCAGTTTGACATTTTCCTCTAGACTACGCAGATTATGTAGATAGTCTTTATTCGGGACCTACTTCCTTAAGATGCATCTGACTGTGGTCATCATTTAATTCCCTAACCTTTGTTCCTTCGTCTATAGACTTTGGATTTTGTAACACAATGATGCCAAAAGAAAAATTCCCATCATCTGGGCAGGAACTATTGTTTGATTGATTCATGGTCACTTTTGTTTGTAAAATCACTTTAATCATATGAATGTGGATATAATTCACTGGGAACAGGGAAGCTAAAAGTCTGAATTCCATCTAGTACTCTCAAGTCAGAAAAGGAAATATTTTTCCTCAAATATCAGGCTAGAACTTGAAAGCATTATCAGAAAGTTTAATTGTATAAAGCTTAGTCAGCTTTTATATATTCTTTAGTACAAAACATAATGTTGCTTACTTTAGAAAATTATTACTTTAAAATTATAATTATGTCAATATTTCCATAGGAAAATATATTTTGTGATTCAAAATATCTAGTGTACCCAAATGAACATTGATCATTTAGCCTGTTTGTATGATGCAGACTGACATATACATATTTCGACATTCCAGTAATATCTATTTCAAGGTCTAAATTAGCGAGTATCTTTGTCGCCCCTTCAGCTATCTTTTGCACCATATCTCTAAGTATACACGTTGGGCATGGGAGAGCTAGATCCAAGCTTCCTTTAGATCACATCTAATCACCTCCCTCCTTTCCTTTCTGCTGTGCTTGTTATGTGTGTTTCTTCACCACTGTTAATTATTCATCATTAATTTATTATCCCTTGTTAAAACTTCAATGCACCACTAGATATCTGCCATGTTAGCCATTAATTTGAAGACAACATAGACATGTAACCTCATCTGAAATACTCTCAAACTGCTTGATGTTTCTATATTTCCAGGTCACTGATAACTATACCAGTTTATATTATTTATATTCAGAATATTTAACCAGGCTACAGAAAGTTTATCTTCTTATGCAGTGTCAAGGTAAGTGCATATTTGAATCATGCCTCTTAAGCATAATTTCACCGTGAAGGCAGAGTTGTTATAAACGTATCTTACCTGTAAGTAGAATTTACAGATCATAAACACACCAGATAGTTTGGACTCCATGGCATAACAGCAACAAACACATCATTTAGTATTTGCATTTGGTCTATTGCCTCAAGCTCACCAGTTATCTTCACTCCATGTCTGTAAATTTAGTTGGCAACCAGTCTCTACATTCAGGTTTGTAGAGACTGTGCCTCACATGGAGTACTAAAGATCTGTCATGTATATTGGAAATCAATATCAGATATGATGTAGTAAGAAAATTCTAAATTAAATGCTTTAAAATTCACTGGCATTTATATGACATGAGCTAGAATAGGGAAATGTTGCTGTTCTTCCCTGTCCTGATAACATTCTAGGACTGAAGTAACCAAACTGAAGTAACTAAAGATATTTTTGAAATATTAAAGGTAATTATCAGGAGCCACATATTTGAATAGGAGGAAATTTCAGATGAATTTATATGTAAGGGAAGCATCTAATGTTCTTTGAGGTTTTTACTGCACACTATGAAGGAAAGAAATGTGTATAATTCATTTCAAAAAATAGACTTTATCTCTCAAGCGGGATCCATGTTTAAATCCATAAACTGCTGTCTAACCTGCTCAGTTCTTTCATGAAACGTATTTCCACTGTCACGTATTTCCACTATCAAAACTCACTACGATTCTTTTTTGAGAGTGACATAAATCAGATCACTCAATATTCTGATCAGTAAAGCTCTGCTTTTTTATTACATAAACCTTTTCCCAAATATTGTAACATAAATCATCACAAATATTTTGTCATAGATTTTCTGAATTTCCCTTGTTTCCACTTCTATCTTTTTCCAAACATTCCTAATATTTTTGTTGTACTTTTCCCCCAAAATAGTTTTGTTTTTCTTTTTTCACATTGAAAGAAATAATTTAAGTTTCCTTACTTTTACCAGATCCATGTTAACATTGGTTCATAAAATTAATTCACAGAAATCAAACAATATAATAAAAATTAAACTCACTGCTATTGAGTTCTATTGTGACTCCTAGTGACCTTGTAGGACAGGGCAGAGCTACCCTTGTGGGTTTATGAGACTGTAACTCTTTACAGGAGCAGAAAGCTTCATCTTTTCTCCAATCCACAGAGAAGCATGGCCTGAATTTAGAAATGCGAATGTAGAAGTACTAAAAAGTAATACTATGGATCTGTGTATTCATTTCTAACACTCATCTACAGCTTCTTAGTTACTGCCAAGCTGAGAGCTGGGCCTCCATTATTTCAAATATCCACAGGGCCACTCACAGTGATCAGGTTTCAGTGGAGCTTCCAGGCCAAGAACAGACCGGAAAGAAGGACTCAACTATTCCCAAGTGACAAACTACTGAAAAGCTTATTACTTACAGCAGAACCTTGTCAGATGCAGTGTCAGAAGATGAACCATTTGGGCTGTGAGGCACTCAAAATATGACCAGGGAAGAGCTACCTCCTCAAAGCAGAATCAGCCTTAATGACCTGCATGGAATAACATGTGCAATGGGAAGAATCAGCTGCAAACATCCATTAATAAAAAATGTGGATTGTTCTCATCTGAAAAAAAGCCTAAACGATGTGAAAACTTTTGCCATCCACAATTATCAGGAGCATTCTGGCTACACTTCTTCTAAGATAGATTTGCTTGTTCTTCTATAATTAAAATGCATCCATTTTTCTTTGCTCTTCTTTTTCTCATTTTTCTACTTTAATATGCATAAGAGGTTATTTAAAAGATCTTGGGTCAGGATAATCTCAGTCATCCGAGTGCCCTCATTAGTCTTTAAGATTTTAAAGATGGTTTGTATTCTGTTTGCTATTATTCTTATAAGATTTGTTATTATTTATAATTCATCCACACTCAGGTCTGTCTCTTTTGCATGATGTTAAATATAAAATTTGAAATTCTATTTGAATTTGTTTGGATAAACAAGTTTGTCTTAAAATAAAATAAGCATGAATGATAGGCTAATTCACAAGGACAAACTATCTATTAGGATTCTAATCTAAACCCTAACCTCTCACCTATACAAAGAAAACTTAATGATTTATTGGATTCCAAGACAAATCCTGACCACTCATCTGTCAACTTGACATACGGTTGTGGCCTAGGTTACCATAATGTTATAAGTTATGCCACCAGTATTTTAAATAACAGCAGAGTCAAGTATGGTGAACAGATTGTAGCATAGCTTCAAACTAACAACCAAGAATAAGGAATAGGCTGTCTGTTTCTGAAGTTCGAAGTGAAATGAAAACTTTATGAATAGCAATGAAACCTTGACAGACACAATGTCACAGGATTGGTCCCTCATATTAGAAGTGATTCAAAATGCAACTGGGGAATAAAAATATTTAGTCCCACAATCTTCCTCTAGTTCTTTAATGCTACACACACACACACACACACACACACACTACCATGACCTCAATTCTGTCTTACAAATCTGGCTAGACACGAATATGTATACTGGTGTAGATAAGAGCTCGCAGTACAGGGAATCCAGAACAAATAAACCCTCAAGCACAACAAGAGGAGAAGTGATACTAGTAGGGTAGGGGGGAGAGGTAAGGGGAACCGATCACAATGATTGATGTATGGCCCCCATTCCAGGGGGATGGACAGCAGAAAAGTGGGTGAAATGAGACAGAAGTTGGTGTAAGACATGGAAAAAAACGAAGAATTTAGTTATCAAGGGGGCATGGGAGAGGGGGGCGGGGGAAATGAGGAGTTGATGCCAGGGGCTCAAGTAGAAAGAAAATGTTCTGGAAAAGATGACAACAATATTTATAGAGATGTGTTTGACAAAATGGATAAATGTATAGATTGTGATAAGAGCTGTAAAAGACCTCAATAAAATAAAATTTTAAAAAATCTTTGGTCCATTCATGTTGCTATATCAGTCAAACTTAGCCATGTGAACGGAGCAAAGGTTAAGGGACCTTCACTTGTGGAGGGTGCTCGCAAAATGACTATGAATCTCTGCAACTTCCAATAATAACCGTAATGTGGAATGTGAGAAGTAAGGGTCTGGGGAAATTTGAAGTCAGCCAAAATGAAATGAAACACATGAATATAACCTAGGCATTAAGGAGCTCACATGGCCATTCTGAGTAAGACACTCATGGTTTTCTATGCCAGAACAGAGTTAAGAAGCACAACAACCTATTCACTATCAAAACGAACATTTCAAGATCTAGCGTGAAATAGAATTCTGTTTATGATAGGATAATATCTACACACCTAAAGAAAATCCAGTCATTGTAACTGCTATTCAAATTTACACCTTATCCTTAGAGATAGGGATAAAGAAATTAAAGAATTCTATCATCTCCTTCGGTGTGAAATTGATCACACATGCAATCACAGTTCATTGATAATGACGGATGATTGGATATGAAAGTTGAAAACACAGAAAAAGGATCAGTAGTTGAAAAAACAGGACTTTAGTGATAGAAATTAAGCATGAGATGTCAAGAGAGAATTCATGAGAATAATGATTTTTCATCACAAATACATTTTTTAACAACATGAATGTGCACTTTACAAATGGGCTTCATGATATAGATTAAACAAATGAAAATGTTTACATCTGAGAAGAGAGATAATGGAAAATTTCAATACCATCCACCAAAGCAAGGCCAGGGAATAACTTTTGATAAGACTTTAAGTTGCTTTTATGTAAGTTGAACTTGAAGAAAATTGAAGCAATCCACAGGAGCCCAAATATTACCATGAGCAAATTCCACCTGAATTTAGAGAACATTTCAAGAACAGATTTTGAGGTACTGAACATGATAGAAGGTCTTACGAGTTATGGGATCACATACAGAAGATTATACATGAAAGAATAAAAAATATTTAAAAGAAGAAAAAAAAAGCCCAAAGTAGATGTCAGAAGACACTATGAAACTTCCTTTTGAATATAGAGTAGCTAGTGCAAGAAATGATGAAGTAAAAGAGGTGAGTTTAAAATTTCAAAGGACAGATTCATCTTGGCAGAATGCAGTTAAAGATGTTTCCTTGTGTTTTTCTGAGTATGCAAAGCATTCAACTGTGTGGATCACAACAAATTATGGAACCTGTTTCATAGAATGCAAATTTCACGTAATAGTTTTCATATTGGACCTGAACCTGGATGAGTAGTTCAAACATAATAAAGAACTATTGCATGCTTTTAGTATCAGGATAGGTGTGCATTGGAGTGGTATCCTTTCACCATATTTATTATGTATTATTTGTATGCATAACAAATAATCTGAGAAGCTGGACTATATGAAGAAGAATGAAGCATCAAGTGATTAAAAGCCCACTGTATGCAGATGACACATCCTTGCTTATTGAAATAGAGGAGGATTTAAAGCATTTTTTGATGAACATTAAACCTGCAAACTTTATTATGGATTATAATTCAATATAAGGAAAGCAAAAGGAAATAAACTAATATATAACATCAAGATAAATAGGTATTGAAATTATTAGGGATTTTATTTTGGTTGGATCCATAGTCAATGCTTATGGAAGCAAAGAGTCAAGAAATCAGAAGTAATTTTTATTGCACAAATTTGTTCCATAAGACTTTTCAAAAGGGTTTCCAGGGTAAGACGTCACTTTGAGGACTCCGGTATGCCAGCTCTCTGCCAGGATGTTTCCAGTAGCCTCATATGCTTGGGAAAGGTGGACAATGAGTCAGGAAGACCACAGACAAGTTGGTGCATTTTAACGATCATGCTGGCGAAAGAAAATCAGGAAGTGTCATGTACTAGTGGGAGAACAAATTAACCTGTCTTGTAGAAAAACAGTCCTGCTTCTCAGAATCAAAATTGCACATGAAAAGGACATGATGTTTTGTAAAGTGTAGAGTCAGCAAAACAGAGGCAGATCCTCCAGGGAATTAATTTATAAAATGACTACAGCAATGACTCGAAAATAATAAATTGTGAAGACGGTACAGGGTCATCAAATCGGAGCACATCCAGAACTGGTATAAACAGACTATACGTCAGAGAACTAGATAAACCCACTATTTCAAGTGATATTTGACCTAAGACTATCACTTGTTTAGGCTGTTGTTAGCTGTCTGAATTGGTTCTGACCCGGAGTGACCCTTTGTACAACAGAATCAAACACTGGCCAGTCTCGCACCATCCTCATAATTTTTACTATGTTTGAGTCTATTTTTGCAGCCACTGTATCAATCCATCTCACGGAAGAGTTTCCTCTCGTTCACTTTCCCTCAACTTTATCAAGGATGATGTCCTTTTCCAGGAACTAGCCTCTCCTAAAAACATGTCCAAAGTATGTGGGATGAAGTCTTACCAGCCTTGCCTGTAAGGAACATTCTGGGAGTACTTCTCCCAAGTCAGAACTGCTTGTTACTTTGGCAGCCCATGGTGCTTTCAATAGTCTTTGCCAGAACTGTAACTGAAATGCATGAATTCTTATTTGGACTTCCATATTCCGTGTCTGACATCCACATGCATGTGAGGCAATTTACAAAACCATGACTTGGGTTAGGCACATAGTCTTTGTCAGAACTATAACTGAAATGCATGAATTCTTATTTGGACTTCCATATTCCATGTCTAACATCCACATGCATTTGAGGCAATTTACAAAACCATGACTTGGGTTAGGCACATAGTCTTTGTCAGAACTATAACTGAAATGCATGAATTCTTATTTGGACTTCCATATTCCATGTCGAACATCCAGATTCTTTTGAGGCAATTGACAAAACCATGACTTGGGTTAGGCACACCCTCGTGCTCACAGTGACATCTTTGATTTTCATCACCTGACCTAGATTTTGCTAATGCCTTCAGTCTGGGTCAGGTTACCTCCCATAGTGATTTTCCCTCTTACTAGTTTAGCGATTTTTATTCATTTATTATGGAGATTTTCAGACTTTTCTTTTAAGTATGTTTTCAGGTATTTTAGATAACCATTTTTCATTCAATTGCCCATGATTTATCTATCAGATAACCATTCTCTGAGAGTCAGCATGCGACTTGATGTTGGGAGCAAAACCACTGGTGTTTCAAACGCCAACAGGGTCACCCAAGGTGAAGAGGTTTCAGCAAATCTTTCAAATTATGAGATACAAAGAAAGAGTAGATTGCTAATCTCTGAAAGAATAGCTACTGAAACCTTATGACTAAAGAGAGAGCAATGTCAGAGCTAGTGTTAAAAGATGAGACACTCAGGCTAGTAAACAAACAAACAAAAAGTGAACTCACTGTCATTAAGTCGATGTTGACTAATAGCAACCCTATAGTACAGGGTAAAACAGTCCCCCGTGAATTTCTGAGACGAAGACTCAAAATATAACTGGAGAATGGCCTCCCAAAGTACAATTAGCCTTAATGTTTGATGAAGTAAAGATTTCCCGATCTTCATTTGCTGATAGCACACAATGCTGAGAAGAAGCAGGTGCAACTATCCAGCAATAATTATTCTTGTTGTTAGGGCCCATCAAGACAGTTCCAACCCATAGCAACCATATGTACAGACAGAACGAAATGCCTCACGATCCGGTGCAATCCTCCCCGCTGTTCTTACACTTGAGTCTATTGTTGCAGCCATGGTATTAATCCATAACCTTCAAGGAACTTCCTCTTTTTGCCTGCCTCTCCAATTTACCAAGCATGATGGCCTTCTCCAGAGAATGGTATCTCCTGAAAACCTGCCCAAAGTACTTAAGAGAACTGCTTGCCTCTAAGGAGCATTCTGCCCATACTTTTCCCAAAACAGATCACTCTTTCCTTTTAGCGGTCCACGGTACAGGGAATGGTTTCCCTAGCACCACAATTAAAATCCGTCAACACTTTTTCAGTCTTCCTTATTCAATATGCAATTTTCACGTGCACACAGGCTGCTGAAAGTACCATGGCTTGGTCAGTTGCACCGTAGTCCTCAAAGTAACAGCAGTCCTCTAAAGATGTCTTGTGCAGAGGATTTATCTAATGGGATCAATATTTGATCACTTGACTGCTGCTTCCATTTTTGTGGAGCGAAGCGCGGGAAGATCCTTGGCAACTTGAATCTTTTCTCGTGTTATCATGATGTTACGTAGTGGCCCAGTTGTAAGGATTTTGTTCTTTACATTGAGTTGTAGTCCATACGAAAGGCTGCAATCCTTGATCTTCATGAGCAAGTGTCTCAAGTTTTCCTCACTTTCATCAAGCAAGGTTCTGTCATCTAAATATCTAGGGTTTTTTGTAAGTCTTACCCCGATCCTGTTGCTACATTCTTCTTAATATAATCCAGGTTCTCTGATTATTTGCTGGGCATACTGTTTGAATGAAAATGGTGAGAAGATACACCCTATGTCACATCTTTCTTATTTTGAAACTATGCAGTATTCCCTCATTCTGTTCAAACAATTGCCTCTTGATTTATGTACAATTTTCACATGGACATTATGAGATATTCTGGAATTTCCATTTTTCTCAAGGTATTGCATATTTTTTTAAGTGATCTACTGCGTTGGCACAGTAAATGAAACCCAAGTAAACAGCTTTCTGATAGTCTCTGCTTTCACCTAAGATCCATCTGACATCAGCAATGATATCCCTTGTTCCAAGTATTTGTCTTAATCGAGCTTGGACCTCTATCAGTTCCCTGTCAATATATTGCTGTAACCATTGTTGAATGTTCTTTAGCAAAAAAATCACTTGCATGGGATATCAATGATATTACTACATAATTTGTGCATTCTGTTGAATCACCTTTATTTGGAATGGGTATAAATATGGAACATGCAGTGTAAAACTTATTCATCTAGAAAAATAAGAGATCAGTCCTTGGGAAAGAACATCATGCTTGATAAATGGTAGATAAAAAGAGGCATCCAGTGGAAAAGATGAATTTATTCCAACAATAGACTCAAATGTAACAACAATTGTGAGCATGACACACTGTTGGGCATGGTTTTCTTCTGTTATACATAAGATCACCATGAGTCAGAATGGATTTGACAGCTCTCAGCAACGTGTTTTCTCAGAACACAATTCTATAAAACTAGGAATCAACAACAAAAGCAACAGAAAGATTAAGACAAACACAAGGAGGTGGAATAATATAATATTCTAAATTGATCCATTAATGAAGTAAATAAAGGAGGAAATTTTTAAATTATCCTTGAGACAAACGATAAAGATAATACAACATATCAAAACATTTGGTGCACAGCAAAATCAGTAAATATAGGTCAACTTGTAACAATCAACATACAAATGAAATGAGAAGAAATCCAAAATCAGCAGCCTAACACAACACCTTCAAAAATTGGAGCAAGGGAAAGAACACAAACCCTTTAATAAAAGAAGGAAAAAAATAATAAGGATCAAATCAGATTTGAAAAAAGTATGCAAAACAGAACAGCCTCCCCCTCCCAACAAGGGAAAAAATCAACCAGACCATAAGCTGGTTTTTGAAAGGATTAATGAATAGACAGAGCCCTGGAAAACTTAATAAAAAAAGAAAAATGCAAATATCCAGAATAGGAGGTGCAAAAGATGACATTACAACAGATCCAAATGAAATAAAAAGAATAATAACACACTACTCTGAAAAACTACTCGAACACATTCAACAATTTAGAACAAGTGTACAGATACCTAGAAATACCCAGAGATACCTAGAATTCAAGTTAATATAAACAGATATTGAAAAACTCAACAGACTCATAAGAAAAGAAGTAGAGGAATTACTGAAACCCAAATGAATACTGAGCATGATAGTGGGACAAGAGGAAAGTCAAAGGAAATAGAAGAAAGAGCTAGGAGGCAAAGGGCATTTATAGAGATCTAAATAAAGGCATGTACGTATGTAAATATAAGTATATATGAGGATGGGGAAATAGATCTATGTGCATATATTTATAGGTTTAGTATTAAGGTAGCAGAAGGACATTGGGCCTCCACTCAAGTACTCCCTCAATGCAAGAATACTTTCTTCTAATAAATTGGCATTCTATGATGCTCACCTTCCTGACACAATTGCTTAAAACAAAGCGGGTGGATAAGCAAATGTGGTGAAGAAAGCTGATGGTGCCCAGTTATCAAAAGGTATAGCACCAGGGGTCTTAGAGGCTTGAAGGCAAACAAGTGGCCATCTAGCTCAGAAGCAACAAAGCCCACATGGAAGAAGCACACTGGCCTGGGTGATCACGAGGTGTCAAAGGGATCAGGTATCAGGCATCATCAGAACAAAAAAATCATATCATTGTGAATGAGGGGCAGAGTGTGGAGTGGAGACCCAAAGCCCATCTGTAGGCCAGTGGACATCCCCTTACAGAAGGGCCTCGGGGAGGAGACGAGCCAGTCAGGATGTGATGTAGCAACGATGAAACACACAACTTTCCTCTAGTTCTTAAATGCTTCCTCCCCCCACCCCAGCCCCCACCCCCCGCACTATCATGATCCCAATTCTACTTTACAAATATGGCTAGACCAGAGGCTGTACACCAGTACAGATAGAAACTGGAAACAAGGAATCCAGGGTGGATGATCCCTTCAGGGGCAGTGGTGTGAGTGGCGATACTGGGGGAGTGGGGAAGGAGGGGAAAATATGAGGAGCTGATGCCAGGGGTTTAGGTGAAGAGCAAATGTTTTGAGGATGAGGGCAATGAATGTACAAAAGTGCTTTACACAATTGATATATGTATGGATTGTGATAAGTGTTGTATGAGCCCCTAATAAAATGATATAAAAAATGAAAAAAGAAAAGAAGTAGAGCAAGTCATTAAGGAACTTCCAACTAAGAAAAGTCTGAATAAGATGGTTTCACAGGAAAACTCTCCCAAGGATTCAGAGGAGATCTCACACCAATGCTACAAAATCTATTGCAGGATATCGAAAAAGACAAGGTGCTTCCAACCTCACTCTATGAAGCCAACATAAAACTGATCCCGGAATCAGGCAAAGAATCCACCAAGATAGAAAATTATAGACCAAGAGCCCTGCTGAGCATAGATACTAATATCCTCAACAAACTGCTGGCCTATAGAACCCAACACCATATCAATAAAAGAATTCACCATGATCAAGTGGGACTCATTTCAGGGATTCAGGGATGGTTCAGCATTTAAAAAACAACAACAATAATCCACCAAATAAACAAGCAAAGAAAAAATAGCATGATCATATCACTTGAAGCAGAAAAGGCATTTGATAATATCCAAAACCCATTTTGATCAAAAGACTCAACAAAACAGGAATAGAAAGGAAACTCCTCAATATAATAAAGTCATATATGAAAAACCAACAGCCAACATCACACCCAATGAGGAAAAACTCGAAACATTTCTACAGAAAACAAGGACCAGAAAAAGATGTCCCCTATCAACATTCTTATGTAACATCGTGCTGGAAGTCTTAGTTAGCGCCATCAGACAACAAAAAGAAATCAAGAGAATACAAATAGGTAAAGAAGTAGTGAAACTCACACTATTTGAAGCTGATATTTTCCTATATAGAGAGGACCCATAAGTCTCAAAAATATGCCTACTGAAAACAAGCAAGGAATTCAGCAAGGTAGCAGAATACAAAGTTAACAACCAGAAGTTAATTGGATTCCTGTATAGCAGCGAAGAGAGCTATGAAATAGACGTTAAAAGAAAATACCATGTACAATAACCACACAGAAGATGAAATACTTAGGAATAACCTAACTAAAAAACAAAAGACCATTACAGAGAAAACAACAGAACAGTACTACACGAAACTAAAAATATACTTATATAAACAGAAGAATATTCTTTGCTTATAGATAGGTAAATACTATTGTGAACATGTCAGTATAACCTCAAACAATCTCTATATATGATGCAATCCAAACCCAAATCCCAAATACATTCTTTAAAGATACAGAAGAGCTAATTATCAATTTCATATGGGTAGGCAAAAGACACAAGATAAGCAAAATACTTCTTAATAAATAAAACCAAGGATAAGGCCTTGCACCATCTGACATAAAACTTACTATTAAGCCATAGAAGTCAAAACAGCCTAGTGGTGTTATAGCAAGGGATATATAGACCTATGGTTGAAAACAGAAAACCTAGACATAAGTGCATCAGCTACAGTAACTCATCTTCCATAAATTACCTAGGAATACCCAGTGGGGCAAAGCCAACCTCTTCAACAAATGGTTTTGGACGAACTGGATTTCCATATGCAGAAGAATGAAACAAGACCCATCTCTCCCATGCACAAAACCAAACTCTAGGTAGATTAAAGGCCTAAAGAGCTACTAGGGTCATCAGTGAGAAAAGCTGGAATCAACCCAAGGGGCCTATTGCAGGGAAGACAGAATACCAAGTATAGTAAAAGAAGCGCGCAAAGTGGAAGACAAAGTAGATGACTGGGATTTGATGAAATTACATCATTTATGCACATGAAAAGACTTCATCAAAGGGGTAAAACAAGAGCCCACATATTGAGAATATATATTTTTTTACCAATGGCATAATTATCAAAATCTACAGAACTCTATGGCAGCTCAATAAGAAAATAACAAACCACTGAATTAAAAAGTGGGAAACAGATATGATCAATCAGTTCACCAAAAATGCTAGCCCAATTCAAAAAAGAGAAAGCAACAAATGCTTGAGAGGGAGTGGAGAGAGCACTCGTCTACCCTGTGGTGTACTTGTAATGATATACAACTGCTATGGAAAACAATGTGGCGTTAATTAAAGCAACTGGGAATTAAACTTTCATACCATTTCTGACTTGTGGAAGCGTCACGCCTTGCAATATATAAAAAAGTTAAGCCATAATTAGAATTTCTGCTTTTACATCCGTATTTGAATGGATCATTATTCCTTTACTAATATTATATATATTTTATGAACATAATCTATCTCCATAGCCCTTCTCTTGATCTATTTCTGTTGATATATGTTGCACTCCAAATTGCTAGAAATAAGTTATTATAGTGAGCAATTTCTAATTATTTCCTCTGATTAAAGTGCAGATATGTCAAGAACCTGATCCTGCATGTTGTTGTTTAATGGGAGAAGCCATGCTTTATAATAAATCCATCATTTAAAAAAATATGTGCATACAAGTTTACATTAATCTGTGAAACTCTTTAATATGTATTTTACTTCATTTCCTTTTGATTTATTGAAGGACCAGTTACCATAGCTAACATACCTTGGAAAAATAAAGTATTCCTGTGGGGAATAGGAGCATCATATGTTCTATTTAGTATAAGGAAGAACAAAGTTAAAGATCTGTCAAAAATATATAATAAAATGCAAATCTGAAATTTACTCATATTGTTGACTGGGGATGATTCCAAAGAAAAATATTAATACTCAGAGACAATGTTCCCCCTGCTATATATTCTCATGGCGGCGAATGAGATGAGAGCTTCCCACAGTAGGCGATTCTAAACCCTTAGAATGATGGAGGAGGGCTGCAAGAGCAGATAAACCAAAACAGACCTCATTGCTATTTGTCCATTGTAACTGAGTCCTAGCCCCCCGCTAGGACCGAATAGAGTTCTACTCTGCCACTGGAACTCTGTAGGGGAGTGGAAAGCCTTCTTTCTCTCGAGGAGCAGCTGGTGGTTTCAAACTGTTGACCTTGAAGTTAGCAACCCATCAGGTTGTCTACCTGCCCACCAAGGCTAAAATGTTTCATCCTATATTTTGAGCTGCGGTACAATTGTTTTTTATTGCCCAGGGGACCTAAGTAATTATTTTTTTTCTGAAGTGGTGATAGTCGCCAAAAAAAAATTGGGGTCCCTATGGGTTAGATGGAGACCCCAATTTTAATCATACTGATTTTTATCATTGGAATTAATAATCCATCAAAATCTGATGGGAGCAGAGACAAAGGGGAAAATATGATATGGCTTCTCATAAAACAATGCAAAGGGAACACTGTGAAATTGGAATGAACTTGAACTTTTATCCTATTTCCTATTAGCTATGCAACCTTAGGTTACATTGCTGAGTTCATCAGACTCTTTCTTTGAAAGTTACTTGGAAAAAAATGGCACTTACTCCATAGCAATACTGTCAGAAATAAGTTAAATCATGTGTTTGGTTAGTCTTAAAATAAGAAAAAACACTATAGAAATGATGCAGATTATTCTAAACTAAAATAAAAAGATATTATTTTTCTATGTGTTTAACAAGAAGACATTTGACAGATTCACGTAATGCCTAAAGAGAAACAAAATGTCCAGTGGCCTTTTAGCACTAGTTTGCATCCTTTTGAAAATGATTAATTTATTTGAAAGCAAGCATTAAGACTAAACATGCAGTAAACAGCTTGAGCCATAAATATAATGGTATTGCAATAAATATTTAAACAGTGATGCTTAAAATTCCATCAATTTTAAGTCAAATTAATTCAATTAATTACAAATAGTAATTGAACATAAGCAAGTGCATTGCACTTAGACCTGAGGACTGCAAACTTAAACAAGACATCCACAGCATTAGGTTTCCCACAAGAATCAAACTTGGAACATTAAAAAGACTGGACACAGAAGAGTTTGAACAACAAATTAATTTTAAAACATGGAAAACAATAAGATTTTTTATTCCACTTTATGACTACAACAATGATAAACATATGTTTATGTTCAGCAGAAAGAGCGAAAAGAACATCAAAGCATTATAAGGGAATTTTGAAAAAAACTCAGAACTGAAACTTTTGTAGTGTGTGCAATATTTGCTGTTATTTCTATTATTCTGATTTTCTGCTTCGGACATCCACTCGCTTGTTCACTGCCATTGAGTGAATGCCGAGCCATAGCAACCCTGTAAGACAAGTAGAACTGCCCCATGCGCTTTGTCCACTGTCCTCTATAGGAGCAGAAAGTCCTGTCTGCCTCCCATGGAGTGGCTGAGGATTGTGAACAGCTGATCTTGCAGTTAGCAGCCCAACATGTAACCACTACCCCACCAGGAATCCAGCTTCTGACATTAACGATGCAAAATCTAAAAATCTATATTCTCAGTCATAAAACAAAAGCATGTCTTTCTCAGGGTTATAACCATTTTTCTTTTTTTAAATTAAATCATTTTATTGGGGGCTTGTACAAGTCTTATCACAATCTACACATACATCCACTGTGTCAAACACTTTTATACATTTGTTTCCCTCATCATTCTCAAGATATTTGCTTTCTACTTGAGCTCCTGGCATTTGCTCCTCATTTTACCCCCTCTCTCCCCCCTCCCCCCTCCCCCAGGAACCCTTGATAATTTATAAATTATTATTATTTTGTCATATCTACACATACATCCATTGTGTAAAGCACATTTGTACATTCATTGCCCTCATCATTCTCAAAACATTTGCTTTCTACTTGAGCTCCTGGCATTTGCTCCTCATTTTATCCCCTCTCTCCCCCCTCCCCTCTCCCCCAGGAACCCTTGATAATTTATAAATTATTATTATTTTGTCATATCTTACACCGTCCGATGGGGAGCAAACTCCATGCGACATATCTAAGCAGGATTTAGGAACAACAGTGGCTCAGAGTAACCA
>NW_022111369.1:57846790-57848425 GCF_000313985.2 Echinops telfairi
ACACACACACACGTTTTAATTTTTATCATTTAGATTGAGGAGTTCTTTGCTCATTTGCAGAACATTTCAATGTTTTTTAGTGTATTCACAGACTGGTACAACCATCATCGCAATGTCAGCTAGAATAGTTTAAGCATCCCAAAAGGAAACTCCATACCAGCTACATTCCATTCTTACACCCTCAGCTATACCTCCGTCCCATGTACAGCCACGAGCCAACATGATTTGTGTCTTTCTATTTGCCAGCTCTGAACACTTTATATAAATGGAGTCATTCACTATGGGACCTTTTTGTATGGCTTCTTTTTTTTTCAATCATTTTATTGGGGCCTCATACAACTCGTATCACAATCCATACGTACATCTATTGTGTCAAGCACATTTGTACATTTATTGCCTTCATCATTCTCAAAACATTGCTTTCTACTTGAGCCCTTGGTATCAGCTCCTCATTTTTCCCTTCTTCCCCATCTCCCCTTGCCCAACACCTAGTTCAAATGCATTGGATTTTATTTTCTCTTCTTTATTCACTATCCAACTTTCACTGAAAGGCAACTGAAAATACACTGGCTTTGGTCAGGCCATCTGAAGTCCGCAACGCAACATCCCTGCTTCCCAGCATATTAAAGACCCTTGTGTACCAGCTGTACCTAACGCAATGTGTCATTTGATATCAATGTGTCATTGCTGGTTCCACGAACATTAATTGTGGAGCCAAGCAAAGATGGACTCTTTGACAACTTCAACCATTTCTTGATTTGCCAAGATGTTACCTGTTGGTCCAGTTGTGAGGAATTTTGTTACTTCTACATTGAGTTGTAATCCAGATTTGGGATAGTTACATTATTTCATGACAAATTGAAGACAGATAAAAGGGCAGGGTAGTTGGTATTCAACCTGTCAGTTAGGTCGCAGGCTGGTGGTGCTTCCATGTGGCATGGCCCTCCCATAAGGAGGGTCCTGGGAACTCCCCTTCTCTCTCTGCCTTTACCTTCCTCCTGGCTGACCCTGATGGCTATCAGAGCCTTGTGATGTGTCCACCACCATTGGATCCACATGACTTTGCATCCACCAACCTGTGACATTTCTTCTGCATTCGGTATCATTGCTTGTGACTGTATGAGTCTGAAGAGGGACACATGGACTGGCGCCAGCCTTATGGATGAGAGTTGGACTGGGATTGAATGTTTTCGTGATATATAATTGCTTCTTGACATAAAACCCTTTCTTAAACATATATGAGTGTTTCTGGATTTGCTTCTCTAGCCAAACTGGCCTAGCATATTTTTGAAGACTTAAATTCTTGTTCTTCATCAGAAAGTGCTTCATTTCATCACCAAGTCCTCCTCATTTAAGCAAGCAAGGTTGTGGTACCTATAAAGCAGAAGTTTTAGTAAACTTTACTCCAATCCTGATACCACATTCTTCTTTATAATCCAGCAACTCAAATTATTTTCTCAGCATACATCTTGAGTAAGTACACCCTGATGTATACCTTTCCTGACTTTAAAGCATGCAGTTTCTCCATACTTTCTTCACATAACTGACTCTTGATCTATGTACAAGTTCTACATGAGCACAATTATGTGTTCTGGAATTTTGTACTTTAGAGAAACAAATCCACAGAAACTCATG
>NW_022111369.1:57850124-57851222 GCF_000313985.2 Echinops telfairi
AAAGCTTGATTGTTTATTGCTAGACTTGGGTCTTCTACCTGACTTGTTACCTCCAGTTTCTTGCGCCTCGTCCAGTGGCCTGCCAAGTTGCTGTTGTCTGGGTTTGGTGCTCTCTAGTTGGTTCTGACTCTTCTTAGTGACTCTAGGTACAACAGAAAGAAACACAGTTGGCTCCTGACCATTTCTCACAATTGTTGCTATGTGTGAGCGCAGGGCTGCAGCCAAATATATCAATGCATCTTGCTGAACATCTTCTTTTTGCTGCCCTTCTAATTTACCAACCACTATGTCCTTTCCAAATGACTGGTCTCAGCTGATAACATGTCCAAAGTAGGTGAGACAAGTTTCTTCATCCTTGCTTCTAAGGAATGCTCTGCTGTACTTTTTCCAAGACAGGTGTGTTTGCTCTTCTGGAAGTCCGTGGTACTTTCAATATAGATATTTTTGCCAGGCACATAATTCAAATGCTTCTGTTCTTCTTTGGTCCTCCTTGTTCAATGTCTGATTTTCACATGCATCTGAGGTAGTTGAATACACCTTGCCTTTGTCAGGCACACTTTAATTCTCAAAGTATCCTTCTTGGTTTTCAACCATTTGAAAGAGTTTTTGGTGCAGCAAATTTACCCAATGTAATGCATGATTTGGTTTCTTAATTGCTGCTTCCATGAGCCTTGATTGTGGATGCAAGCAACATGAAATCCTTGATAAGGTCAATATTTCTCCATTTATCATGATCGTACGTATTGGTTCAATTATGAAGTATTTGGTTTTCTTTACATTTAGTTGAAAATCCATATTGAAGGTTTAACTCCTTGATCTTCATCAGCAAGGACTTCAAGTTCTCTTCACTTTCAATACCAAGCAAGATTATTTCCTCTGAATAGCTCAGGGAGCTAATAAGCCTTCCTCAATCCTGATACTGAATTCTTTTTCATATAATCCAGCTTCTCAGATTATTTTCTCAAGACACAGATTGAATTAGTATGGAAAAAAGATAGACCTTTGATACATACCTTTCCTAATTTTAAACTGTGTTCCCCTGTTCTGTTCAAACAGCTGCCTCTGGATCCATGTACAGTTTCCATAAGAGCACACTGA
>NW_022111369.1:57853033-57854322 GCF_000313985.2 Echinops telfairi
CCCAACCCAGTGCTGCCCAAGCCCACAAGTCCAACATTAACCCATATGTCCAGCACCAATCCCCAAAGTCCTCCTCCATCTCACAAAACACACACTATGATGGTCACTGCAGGAGAAAAGCCGAATAAGTAAACGTGTAAGCATCTTAGGGCTGGCAGGGGTCTCCATGCGGCTGCTCCAGCATCCAGGGCTGCATCGGGTAGGTCCATGTGACTTCTCCTAGGGGATGTCTTGCAGGAAGTGAGCCTTGCCAACTGAAGCAAGGAACTGGCTAAGGCAGGTGCACCCTGGTCCGGCCATCACAAAGCAAGAGACCTGAGAACTAGAAAGGCGAGGCTCACGGAGCCATTTATCTCTCCGCCCTTCAATTAACCCCACATGTGTTTATCAGCCAGCTTGACACAATAAACTACCTCACAGGTCTGTCCTATCCTATAGAATTGTTGTGAGACTGAATTGACTCAAAGACAGTGAACTTTGTTTTTAGTTTTTAGGAAGGTAAATTTTATTCCAGTGTCATTGAACTTTCTTTGTTAACTGGTCTAAGTAGCATTAGCAAAAGATTTGGTTGAGTATGAGTGTGCAAACAAATCACCACTAATGGATCAATAAAATTCATGCATTATTGATGGTAAAGCAATATTAACATCTTCACTTATTGAGAATGCAAGAGAATGCTGGCTGAGAAAACACATACGAATAGGTTAAATTATACCAAGAGCCTGTTCTTCCACATTCTGTGTGACTTTGGACAACATATTTACTCTCTGTGTTACTGCAGCTATAAAGGTGAGGATTTAATTGAACAAACCTCTTGTTGACCACATCACATCCTTTCAGGCCACCTTTACTCTTCTATCACTACTGCAGAGATGCATTATTAGGCTTTGGCCCATTTCATATGGATACTATATAGCACCTTGCCTGAGGGTTATATCACATATATCTTCCTCCCTTGACAGGGGCTTCTATAGTGCAAAGGAGAGACACCAGTAGACACCTCTTGAATACCAGCACACTCTCCCAGAGTGAGGGTGTTAATACCCGGGTAGCCAAATTTGTGAAATGTATTGAGTCCGTGGTTAAATGGTTCTTCTTGTTGTCTTCTAAATATATGTACATATAGTCCTAAAACGGATGGATAATTACAGCAGAAGACTGAAAATTGAAGCACTCATATTCCTTACTTTATACTCTTTCCCTTCTCTCATTCTTGTTTCCTATGATTGTATTATGAAATGCAGTTTCTTCATCCAAATATTTATGTCTGAGTGCTTTTTAAATAATAC
>NW_022111369.1:57855489-57873436 GCF_000313985.2 Echinops telfairi
GCCTCCTCCATGTGCCCACCCAGCTAGTTTAGGGTTCCTTTTTTCCACTGCCTTTCTGCTTCCTAGGTAAGTTAGCCTGAGTTTTCTAGAGAAACAAAGCCAGTGATTATATATATATATGAAATCTAGGTGTAGCGGTAGAAGTTGAGATAGAGATAGAAATATAGAGATATGGATTATAGATGTTATTTTTTCTATTAAGTGCCATTGAGTCAGTCCTAACCCATCATGATTCTACAACAGAGCAAAACACTGCCCTGTCCTGCACCATCCTCACAATTGTTCCTATGTTTGAGCCCATTGTTGCAGCCACTGCATCAATCCATCTCATTGAGCACTGCCTCTTTTCCAGTGCTCCTTCTACTTGACCAAGCATGAGGGCCTTCTCCGGGGACTGGTCTCTCCTGACAACATATCCAAAACATTTATAATGAAGTCACACCCTTGCCTCTAAGGAGACATCTGGTCATTTTTCTCACAAGACACATCACTTTGTCTTTTTACTAGTCCAAGGTACTTTCAATATTCTTTTACAGCACCACAATTCAAATACATAAATTCTTATTTGGTCTTCCTTATTCAATGGCCAACTTTCACATGCATATTGTATTTTACAAAATACAATAGCTTGGGTCAGAGACACCTTTGTCTTCAAAGTAACATCATTACTTTTCAATACTTGAAAGAGGTTTTGTTCAACAGATTTACCCAGTGCAACAAGTCCTCTGATTTCTTGACTGCAGCTCCCATGAGCATGGATCCAAGCAGGACACTAGCCTTGACAACTTCAATCTTCTGTTATCTATTAGTCCTGTTGTGACGGTTTTGAGCTATGATCCATAGTGAAGGCTTCAATCTTTGATCTTCATCAGTAAGTGCTTCAAGTCCTCTTCACTTTCATCAAGCAGGGTGTATCATCTGCATATCTCAGGTTCTTAATAAATGTTCATTCAATTCTGCTGCCTCATTCTTCTGCATATAATCCAAATCAATAGACAAAGATATAGAGACATAGGAATTTATTTCAAGAAAATGGCTTGCATAGTTGTAGAATTGGGCACATCCAATCCAAGTTCCAAGAGTCAGATGTACAGCTGGAGGTGTCATCTAGCTCGCATAGTTGAAGGAGTTTGTCAACCTGAGATTGACAGGAGTATCAAAGGCTCTAGAGGGGGATGATGCTGAGGTCAACGTGTCAGGGTTGTGAATGGACACGGGGCTGAGTCTAAGGTTGGTAGGTGGGACAGCAGTCCATTGATGATTTCCACGGTGGGCAGGCAATAGGGAAGTGTTTTAGCTTAAGCCCACAGAACCAGAGGTCAATGAGCCAGATGCAAAACTCAGATGCAGTAAAAAAAGAATGCAAAATTTTCTACAAGATCAACTTACATGGAAAGTAGGCCGTACCCCTAGGGACATTTCTTTTCCATTGAATTTGAACTGTAATCTGCATAAAGGAGCTGTGTTCCACCCAAATCTTTTTACAAACTGCTGAGCCAGGCAGAGCAGATAGCAGTATGCTGTTTGTTTCCATATGTTATATCACATTAAGGAAATTATTAGAAATCAACTACCAAACCACTGAGAATCTTTGGTTTAACCAAGTTGGTACAAAACTTACTATCATGCCAATTTAGGTGCCATTAAACTGATTTGATGACACCTAACTACAACAACACATATACCCTGTCAGCGGATGTACCTACTAAGCTTGATGTCCTTGTCTAGAAATTGGTCACTGGGTAAATACGTCCAAACTACAAGAGATGAAGTCTTGGCATGTTCACTTGTAAGGAACATTCTGGTTGTACTTCTTTCAAGACAGATTTGTTTGTTCCTCTGGGAGTCTGAAGTGCTTTTAAAATTTGTCACCAACACAATTCCCACAATTATATGGTCTTCTTTATTTAATACCCAATTTTTACTTGCACCTGAGGCAATTGCAAATATCATCAGTTGGATTAGTTCTCAAATTCTATCCTTGTTCTACAAAACAGGTCTTGTGCAGCAGATTTGTCCAATGGAAATGGACTCTGTCAGTTTCTTAACTGCTGATTCCATGAGCTTTGTTTGTGGAGCGGATCTCATAAATTGGTTAAGAGCATTTGTGTTAACTTCAGTTCCATAGATACAAGGAACTAAATCCTTCCAATAACCAGAAGAAATTTGAGAGAAGACCTCGAACCCTTAATGAGAAGGAGAATTCAGGCTGTATGGCTGACTCTTTGATTTTAACCTTTTAATATCCTGAGTATTGCTGCAGTGGCTGCAGCAATGGGCTCAAACATAGGAACTGTTGTGAGGATGGAGCCGAACAAAGCAGTGTTTCATTCTGGCATGCATTAAGTCACTATACCCTGAGCAGCAGATGTTCCTACCATGGGCTCAGATTCCTAACCTCTAGATGGTAAAATAATAAATGGGTGCTTTGTAAACTGATATACTTCTGGTAATTTGTTATTTGTTTTCTAATGGAAATTTAATATAAATCCTATCGGCAATAACCGGAATCATTTGCTACCACAGTCTAACAAGAGAAATGTAGTTCTTGTTCTATATTTAAATAGTTTACAAACCTAAAAATTCCATATATTTGATTAATATGAGCAAAGGAGTAGAATAATCTTGCTATCAACCTTATTCTGCAGAAATAAATCATAATTTTTGTTGTTATTGTTGCTGAGAATATATACAGCGTACATTAACCAGCCAACATTTCTGTGTGGAACATTCAGTGGCATTGATTACACTCTTTGACTGCTTAGTGTCAGTGGATGATGAGATTCCAGCTTGGCTGAGATCAGCTCACAGCATTTAATCATCAGAGTCTAAAGTGTAATAATTACCATAATGAATAACAAGGTCAGTATACAATCAGGAGGTCTTGTACACAAAGTCTGTGATGATGGATAACCGAAGAGATTGTTTCTTGATTTGCATTAGGGGGAAAAACACACGCACAAACTTGAAACTGGTAAAGAGAAATTTAACTTCAGATGTCAGGTAGGGGAATTCTGGCCTCTTTTCCCTATTACTATATTTTATTCAGCATACTAATCTAGAGCACATCAGAAGTATATGCAGTAAGCTTACTTCTGATGCTGCTTAAAGGGGCTCTGGCAGAACCTTAGTGAAGTGTTTGGTTGCTAGCTGAAAGGTTAACAGTTCAACCCATGAGGACTGCTTCATGAGAAACATATAGGGCAATTTGCTTGAACAAATATTATAGTACTGGAAACCTTTCAAGGCAGTTTCGTTTTATTGTACAGAGTGTCTATGAACTGGAATCTACTTAACATAAAAAGGTTTTGATGTTGTTGTATTAAATAACCTAAAATTAATTTACTAAGTTATTTGTGTACTGGAAAAATATATACCATATTTTAGCTAAATCAGGGAATTATGTGGAATTAATACAAGAGAGGAAAGAAAAAAAATCACTATAATGATCATACAGATAGAGTAGTATGTAATTAAATAAATAGGCAATAAAATTTGTAACATGGGGGAATAAAATCTTATTTATTTATATGTTTATTTATTTAATAAACCATGTATGAACATCAACTATGGTCTAGGTGGTAAGGGTCAGTGGTAAGCACATAATTAGAAAAAAAAAGCCTGCATTATATTAGTCAGTTAGTACTGCTGTAAAAAAAATACTACAAATTAGGAGAACTCTGCTGTGATTAGTTACCATTGTGTTATCTCTGATGTCTGTACAACAGATTGAAACACTGCCTATTCCAGTACCATCTTCACAAATATAGTTCTATGTAAGGCCATTGTTGCAGCGATTATAACAATTCATCTCCGTGAGTGTCCTTCTCATTTTCACCGATGCTCCACCTTACCCAGCATGATGACCTTTCCAGGGTCTTCTCCCCGCTGACAAATTGTCCAAGGCAGGTGAGACACAGATGCCATACTCAGCTCGAAGAAGCAGCTGGAGGTGTTTACTCTAAGACCTAGCTGTTTGCTCTCCAGGCAGTTAACGTACTTTAATGGTCTTTTTCCATACCATACTAAGGATATATCAATTTTTCTTCAGTTTCCCTTATTTATTGTCCAAAGTTCACACATACATAAAATTATTTTTAAAAGAAACCAAACACTTACACTGAGTTCATTCTAATTCAGAGTGACCTGAATAGGACAGAATCTAACTTCTCCTGTGGGGTGAATGGCCAACCATTCAGTTAGCAGCTCAAGTTGAAACCCACTCTGCCACCAGGACAATTGAAAATGGCAGGATTCAGGCCAGGCGCACCTCAGGCCTTCTGCCCGTCTAGTCCAGTGTCTCGGGTCAGCTGCTCTCATGCAGAGGGAACAACTGGGGTAAGAGGATAATACCCTGTATGTGCTCCTTTCCTTGGTCCCTTGTTTTGTTTGCACAGCGTCTTCTTGGACTATGTGCAGCTTCACTATGAACGCAATGAAGGGTTCTGGAATTCCCGTTCTTCTCAATGTTATACATAGTTTGTTATAATCCACACCATCAACTGGCTTTGAATGATCATTAAAATATAAATCCACCCACTTTTTACATTTTGTACTTTCAGCCAAGGATCCAGCTGACTTTAGCAAAAGTATTCTTCTGCCAAGTCCTCTTCTGAATCCATTTTCAATTTTTGGCAGCTCCCTGTGGATGCCCACTACTTGCCTGTGGACACAGTTTACCAAACTATACTGGCTTGTGTGTTCCTGTGATCCTGGAAGCTATGTCACTGGTATTTCAAATACCAACAGGGTCACCCAAAATGAACAGGTTTCCGCTAAGTTTCCAGACTAAGAACAGACTATGAAGAGGACTCAGCTTCTCACTTCGGAGGAAGAAGCCACTGGAAATGTTCTGCATAGCTTCAAAGCGTGGTCACAGACTGAATGCCTAAACAAAGGAAGCAGAACATTGGCAGAGATAGTGCCAGAGGATGGGGCCAGCAGGCCCACAGACTATACATGACTGAAGAGGAGCTTAATTTTTAGAGGCGAGGTGATCATTGTGACATGAGTCGGGTAAAGCCTGTAGGAGCGGAGCCTTCGGGATCTTTATTTGCTGATGGGACATGACTCAAGGTAAAGAGAAAGAACTGCAAAATCTTATAATGATCAGAACTTGGAACGTTAGAATTACGAATTTAGAAACACTGGAAGCTGTCCAAATTGAAATGGAATGCAGGCATTAGTGGGCTGAAGTGGACCAGTATTCACCATTTGGAATAAGAAAATTACATGATTTACTATAATAACAAGAATAACACAATAAAGAGGAATAGCATGGCATTTATTGTCAGAAAGACCTGGCTGACTAAATTCAATGCTCTTTGTGATTGGATTATCTCTATCTGCCTTCAAGGAAACCCAATCAATACAACTATTATTCAACTTTATGTACCAACCACAAAGCTAGTGATGAAGAGATTGAGGAATTCTACTAACAATTTCAGTTGGAAATTGATCAAACATTCAATCAAGCTGCATTAATAGTTATTGGTGATTGATGCGAAGAAGTTAGAAATCAATAGGAAGAAACTGTAATTGGGAAATGATAGAGTTGAAGGTGAAGCTTTCGTGATAGGATTTCGCAAAACCAAAGTCTTGTTCATTGCAAATATCTTTTTCAACAACACAAAAAGCAACTATACACATGGACTTCCCCAGGTGAACTAAACATAAGTCAGATTGATTGCATTTGTTGGAAGACACGATAGAGAAGCTCATTATCAGTAGCTACATGCAGACCAGATTGTGGAGCGGATGATCAATTGCTCATATGTAAGTTCAGGATAAAGCTGAAGAAAATTGAAAGAAGTCCATAAGAGACAAAATGTGCCCTTGAGTATATCCCATCTGAACTTCAAGAACATCTCAAGAAGATATTTGACATATTGAACACTAATGACAGAAGACCCCATGAGCTGTGGGAGTCAAGATCATCATTCAGGCACAAACCCAAAGGTCATTACAAAGACAGGGAAACAGAAAAGATCAAAGTGGATGCCAGTAGAGACTCTGAAACTTCCTGCTAATTATAGAGTAGCTAAAGCAAATGGAATAAATAATGAAGCCAAAGCGCTGAATAGAAAGTTTCCAAAGGCAGCAAGAGGACACAAAGGCAAATTTTATAATGAAATGTCCAAAGACGTAGAATTAGAAAACCAAAATGGGAAGAAAAACACACTCAGTACATCTGCAGCTGAAAAAAAAAATCCAGCCTCAACTTGCAATCATGAAAAATTCATAGGCAATCTTTGGTGGATTATTCTTGGCAAAATTTTACTTCCATGTGATATTAATCATATTGTTCAAAACTGTGCTCATCTCTCTCAGTCACCTTTCTGTGGAATGTGCAAAAATATGCATCTCTTCTTTTTTTCTTTAAAGACAAGATAGTGCTTTTTCAGCTTGTTGAAAACATTCAATCAGTAGTCTATCAATTCCAGAAACCTTTCATGTTGATAATGCATTCAGTGTAGCTTGGATATCTTCCATCGACACCATGGTCCTTGATCATACGATACCTGTTGACATGATTTAATGCCCACCAGTTATTTTTGGTACAGTAAATCTGTGTATTTTTTCCTTCTTTTTTTGATGCCTCCTTCATTTTGTCTATTGTTGTTAAGTGCCATGAATTGGTTCTGACCTGTTCCAAGTCTATCAGAAGAACAAATCAGTGCTTGGTCATTCATCATTCTCAATCTATTGAAGCCTTTTGTTACATCCAATTTGTCTCGAGGGATTTCCTCTCTTTCACTGCCCTTCCACTTTACCATGGTGTCCTCTTTCAAGGGTTGGCCTCTCCCGATAACATGACAAATAGAGGACTGGAGACAAAATCTAGTTCTTTTCATTTTTAAGGAGCATTTTAGCTGTACTTTTTCCATGACAAATTTAATTGTTCACCTGGGACTGCATGGTACTTTCAACATTCTTACCCAACAGTGTAATAGAAATCTATCAATTCTTCTGCAGTTTTCTCTGTCCATTGCCCATTTTTCATATTCACATGAAGTAATCAGAAATGTCATGTCTTGGGTAAGGCTCCTTTAATCTTTCTTCCATTAGCTTTAACTACTCTAGGATTAAGAGCAAGTTTCAAAGTGTCTTCTTGAATCCGCATTGATGTTTTCTTTTTCATGTCTTTTTAATGACCATTTGTTTCTTCATGTATGATGATGCTCTTGATGTCATCCCACAGCTCATCGGGTATTCTGTCATTATGGTTCAATGAGTCAAATCTCTTTTTTAGACATTCTCTACATTCAAGTGGGATATAGTCAAGTTCATATTTTGGCACTCATGGACTTATTTTAATTTACTTCAGTTTCATTCTGAATTTGCATATGAGAGCTGGTGATCTGTTTCACAGTCTATCTCTAGCCTGGCTTTGGATGAAGATATTGGCCTATATTTTCTCTTCCCAGACATGTTGTAAAAGTTGATTCATTTGTAGTCCACCTAGAAAAATCCATGTGTATGGTTTGTGTTGTTGAAAATATTATTTGCAATGAGGAATTCATTGGTCTTGAAATATTGTATTATGTTATCTTTAGATTCATTTCTATCACCAGTCTTATTTTCCAACTACTGTTGCTTCCTCTTTGTTCATAACTGCTGCATTCCATTCCACTGCCATTAATTATCATTGCATATTATTGACTGTGTGCTTGATCCATTTCAGACTGGTGAATTTGGTAGCATTCGATTTGTTGATTAGTTTTTGTTGGATGTCTAACTTCAGTGGCTGATGCTTAAATGTGAGTGATAGTTGTAGTCACTGAAATTCCTTGAAGGAGTGTAGATATCATCCTATCATAGCACTGCATTGCGTTATAGATTATAAAATGTTCTCTTTTCATGATGAAAGTGAAACTATCTTGAACTTGTAATTCCTGGCATAGTAAACCATATGATTGTCTGAGTCCATTTCAATAATCATTTTATTTCATTTTTCATGAGTTCTGATATCCTAGACTCATACTTTATAGACCTCATATTTTGATTATGAATGAATGCTTTAAGATGTTTGTTTTCATTTTGAGATGTACTTCATCAAAAAATAAAGGTCCTGAAAGCTTTAACTCCTTTATGTCATCATGGTTGACTCTATTTGAGAAGAACCTATTATAAGTTTATTCCAGTATAAGGGCCTTCCAATCTGAGGTGCTCATTTTCCAGTATAAAAACTGAGTTTTCCATTGATATTCATTTTCTCAGTGGCTAATCCCTCAGAAGTCAGTAGCCTTGTCACTATATCTCACAATGTTCCATTGTTCCTGACAAGCCTTTCAGTGGCTAATTCCTAAGAAGTAGAAGGTTAATTCCTTCTTCATAGTCTCTTCTTAGTCTGTAAATTCTGACTGAACCTGTTCTCCTTATGTGATAATTCTGGTATTTAAGTACCAATGACATAACTTCCAACATCATAGCAATGTTCAGGCCACCACAGTAAAACAAATTAATAGAGAAGTGGTGACTATAAAAATCCTTCAATATTAGAACTTGAGAATTGAATTTTCTTCTTCTTCCATTCTTTCTACTTCTTTGATGTGTTGTGGTTTATATTTTGGGCTATAAAAAGTCAGTGTTTCAATTCCACCAGTTGTACATTGGGAGAACAATGAAGCTGTCTTTATGAATAATGATTTAAAGTCTCAGAAACTTTGAGTAGGCTAACCATGAGTCAAAATCTACTTGACAATTGAGATTATCTTTTGCAGTCCTATCTCAGTCTAAAGGGTGTAAATAGAGTTATATTGAAAATATGGATAAGAGAATATTGATGGAGTGTTGAAAAAGTAGACATCTAACTAAACCTAAACAGACATTTTAGGATTTGTTCATTTTTATGTAAAATGCATGATCCATGAGACTCTTACCATTGGCTTTCACATAATCAGCAGGTCCATTCAGAAATAAGGGTGATTATTCCTCGGGTCTGTGACATAAACTTTATGTTGAATCCATAAAGGGCCTCTATTCCTCAGAAACAAATAAAGAGGTCCTGATCAAGATAGCATTTTTCATTGTAAACAATTCAGTGTAAAAATTATATTTCATCTTCTCTCAGCAGACAATGCAATTGTTGTCAGAGGAAATCAAGAAAAAGCAAAATGTGCTTGTCATACATAAGGTTGTGTGAAAAAATTCCCCAAGTAGCTGTTTGCTAAAGGCGATGCTTTATAGTTTTAATTATAACAGTGCTGGAAAATCATGGAATGTATATAGAAATTCATTTTCTTCATTTATTTTTAGCCCTTAGGAATAATACTCTAAACAAATGCACTTGAAATCTGAATCAGGGATTTATTTCACACCAGTATTTACTTATTCTTAGTAAAATAGACTCCCTTCCAGCAACATGTCATCATGTATATTATTTTGTCAAGCCAGAGTTTTAATTTTCTTAACTGACATATATTCTATATCTCCAAATGTTTATTTTTCTGCTACTCATTATTGAATAATTTAATAATGATTTGTTTAAAACATGAACTCCAGATCACTGAGAAAATCCTTGGTAAAAATGTAATTCAATAATTACTATTTCTATTTTAAAAATCCATATAAATGAACAGAAAACACATATATAGAAAAACAGTTCTTTCTTTAAGCAAAAGTCTCATCATTTCTGAGAACTGAATATCCACTATTTTGTTAAAACCAAACTCCAAACTCATTTCTGTCAAGTTGACACCGACTCACGGTGACCCTAAAAGACAGGGTAGAAATGTACCTGTGGATTTCAGAGTCTGTAACTCTATATGGGAGTAGAAAGTCCCATCTTTCTCTCAGGGAAAGGCAGGTGGTTTCAAACTGAAGACATTCTGGATCAGAGTGGGACCACTAAAGTTTTACTAATGCAATTTATAAGAGAATATTAGGCTGATGGAATTTATTTTATCACCTCTGATCATCATATTTATTTGGAAATAGAACAATCTCATTGTTTTAGGCATGATTCTCTAGAGAATCAAAACCAGGTCACTTATGAATATAGATATATATATTTGTGCAACAAGAAGGAATACAACAGCTAATTAGTCCACACAGCAGTACACAGGGCTCAGTTCAACTCACTTTCATGAAACAGTTAATATACTGAAGGGTCTTCAAGTCATGTAGCCCCACAGCAGAAGACATGGTGGGGTAGCAACAGCAAGAAGATGAGAAATTGAGGCGTAGCAGAGGCCAATAGTGTGGGAGCATAATGATACAGGTACCCATGGAGCCTCAAACTCTAGCGATGCATGGCAAGACTACAGGATCTAAGGATAGGCTCAGGCTACAGGTTGTGCAGCACACAGTTGAGGCAGATGACTAGTTCAAGCAGCAGCTTGCTAGTCTGATCAGTAAGGAGAGGAAGAAGCCAGCCTTAGAAAGCCATTTTTCTCAGTAGCCCTCCAATCAAGCTGCAACCTGATTAAGCACCACCCACATTTTCCTACAGGAGCCTAGTTGGAACAATAAACCTAACTATCATACCTATTATTCTATATTAGATTTTCAATCATCCCAACTTCAAGTCAAGATGTAGTTGTGGAAGAAATAAAAATGTTGTTTCTGTTGTTATTGCCATACATGTTTACTCATGGAGACCTCATATCAGAGAATAGAACTGTAATCCCGATGAAACGCATTCTTTGATCTCTTGACTGCTGCTTTCCTGAATATTTGTTGTGGAACCAAGCAAGATTAAATCCTTAATTTCATCTCTGTTTTCTCTGTTTATCATGCTGCTATTAGTCCAATTGTGAGGATTTTGGTTTTCTTTATATTGTACTAGTGTCAAAATATGCCTAATTTCAGAATTAATGACCAAGATCAGCCCCAAGAGATGGAAATCAAACAAACCACCACCTGCCAAACTTCATACTAATTCTGACGTTAGTCCTCCTTCATACTGCACTCCCTACTTCTCTTTTGGGATCAATAATCTCTTGCATTGGCCACAGAATTTGCAGATGATGCTTAGAATTAGATGGTTTAGTAATAAGGTACAATTTAGGCATGGGGAGTAACAGATTAAAATTCAGGTTTAGGAAGCATGTATTCAAGTCTCCTATCTTCAGTACAAGGCAGCTTTTTAAACTGCTCTGGACTATGCAGATTCTCTGTTCCTCCCCCCCTTCCTCCTCCTCCTAATCCTTCAACTCCTGCTTTTTCTACTCCTTTCTTCTCTCCCCTCCTCCTTCTCCTTCTCCTTCCTCCGCCTCCACTTCCTTCTCCTTCCTTCTTTCTCTCTCTCTTTGCTTTATCTTTTTCCAGGCCTCTGCAAGGTAGGTCTCTTTTAGACCACTGAAAAAAGGCTCCACTTGGTCCTATGGTGGGTCACCACCAACTTGGCCATGGAGTCTTCGGGGCCTTGCCACCACTCTTTTAGGAGATTCCTTACCTGCCCTCTCTCTGATTCTTTTCTTCGGCCTACTTCATGTCTCAAAAAACTGCTGTGGGGACAGCTGCATTTATAGCACATTCCTTGTCAATGCAAGTCTTAATATGTGTGCTCTTTGGAGCCATATGTAGTTTACGTCACTTTTATGTTTTTATCTTTCCAACTACAGTATAAGCAATGTGAATGCAGAGACTTAGCATCTGTATATCTGTATAAAACATTCTCATAGTGCATATGTTTTCTTCCCCCCAAAAGGTGAAAATTGACTATTTTTTTAGAAATAAATTTTAGGATTATTGATCAAAGTCTTCTTAGTAATTAAATTTACATTCAAAGGATTGAAAAACTTTGGTATTTATTTCTTACAAATAACAGAAAGAGTACAAAATTATTAGTTTGTGAGCTATGTTTAAATTTATACTTGGGGAACTAAGTTAATTTAGAAAATGTTGATAACAATTTGACTTTGAGTTCAATTAGTTCTTAACCTTGGTCTAAGGGTGATAAGAGCAGTAACATGAAGATACAGGACGGTAGATTCTGCATGTCTTGTTAGTTCAGTGAATTCTGAAGATACCAATAGGAAAAAAGGCTTAACTAAATCAACAATTCGACCCTTTGTTGAACTGGGCATACCATATCTCTTTACAGTGTTAATGTACACACTGTAGAATTTCTTGGCATTATATTGAGAATTGTTATTACTAGTGGCTCTATGAACAGGGATTAAAAATAACAATCGCTATTGTGTGCCCTCAAGTTGATTCAGAGTAGAACTGTGGGAAAGGTTTCCTACATTAGACTATAATACCTTTTAAACCTGTGGAAAAGCAAGAAGTTACTCTGAGGGCTAAAGTGTGCTTTCCCCACCCCATGCCATTTTTAAGCGCTTTCTATGCATGTGAAAATTGGACATTGAATATTGAAGACTGAAGAAGAATTGATGTATTTGAATTACGTTGCTGGAAATGAATGTTTAAAGAACCATGAATTTCCACCAAAAAAACCCTCCAGGAAATCTATCTTGGAAGATGTATAGTCATAATGCTGCTTAGAAGCAAGGAAGGCAAGACTTCATCTCCCATAGTTTGGACATGTAATTGGGAAAAAGACATCGTGCTTGATAAAGTAGAGGGGTAACTAAAAAGAGGACCTTTGATGAGATGGATTGTCACAGTGGCTGCTACAGTGGGCTCAACCACAGCAATGATTGTGTGGATGGTGCAGAACTGGGCAGTGGCGTGGTGTCCTATTGAGTGGAGCCAACTCGAGGACACTTAACAACAGCTATCGTGTATAAGGGAGTGGATGGCCAGATTTGTCCTCCTGCAGAGGCTGGTGGGATCAAAGCAGAGCACTCTCTGCTAAGAACTGAGCAATTACCCAGAGTCCCAGATTCCTGTCCTTAAACAGAATATGCATGTTTACCACATCAAAGTACTCCACACAAGCGCACAGTGTATTTCAGACCATTGTTATCAATAAATTAAAATAATGCATTAAAAGTTTTTTTAAAATCACAACATAGTTATTATTTCTCATCAGCGACTGAAGGTCATGAAAGCATTATTCCTTCATTTATGGTGCGATTCCTAAATATGGCATTTCTATCAATGTCTCTGTAACACCTACCACATGAGTAGATGGAACCATGTGACTAGGTGTGTGGAACACTAATAAAGAAGTTTGGTCAGTTTTCGTTTTCATTCCACTGGATATAAGAGATCTTTCTCAGTAGCAGGAAGAGAGAAAGCTCCCAGGAAGAAGAGACACCGGTGGAGTGCATTTGAAATCCTTACCTGAATTAGGGAGGCACCGAAATCATGCCACAGAGAGACCAGTGAGTGGGGGCAAGGAGATCGTGGGGCAGAGTAGAGGAGCAGCGCGGAAACTATGAGGCTGTAAGCAGAGTAGGATATGGACTTCCTGGCCCACAGATGGAGGCAAAGGCCAAGGGATCCTACATTTGGCTGCTATCAGAGGAGAGGTAGTTCTCTCGACCCATGACTGCAATATTACAGTTTTATGATCTTGATTTGTGGTGACATGTTAACTTCTGTAATAAACTCCCAATAATATGTGTATTACCTATGAGTTCTGCAGACTGTTGCAACCAATGAGCTAACTGAGAAGGAAAAGAAATTGCCATGGGAAGAATGGTTGCTATCAGAATAGGTTAAAGGATAGAGACATGTCAGACCTATGCATTACATGGCCTTTGGTCTATGAGGAGTTGGATTCTCCTTCCTTGCATAGCCAGAAGGGGCTCAGACATGACCTCTAAGTGGTTTAGTCAATGTAATGAAAGTCACCTTGACTTTGAGGAGGCAGCTCTGCCCCACTGGTATTTTTGGCTTCATATCCGACAATATCATATTTCTGCTCTTCAGATTTTCTGTGACTAATTACTCAGTAATTGACAGCTTACCCTATGATACAGTCAATTCTTAGTCTAGACGCTCAGCTGAAACCTGTTAACTACAGGTGCTCCTGCAATATTAGAAACGCTGGTGACATAGCATCCAGAATCACAGCAAAACACAAACTCCTACCGGATGACAAACGGACAGATGAGTGAGATATTAAAGAAACAAAAATCTAAAAGAATACCCAAGAGTCTTTCAAGGAACTCCAGACACACAACAGCTAAGTACTAAGCTACCAGGCAAAACTTTGATGGTTTGAATTAGCATAGTATTTTCACAGGAAATGTCCTAGTGAACTATTTCCATGAAAACTGAACACACAAAAAAAAGACATGGGAAAGATTTACACTGTTACATGGCCTTACAAGGAGTTGAAATCAACTGGACAACACCCAATAACAGAACTATTGTTTAAAAAGAAAGAAATACTGTTTCTAATCTCATAAAATCTTGTCAAAACAAAAGATCTGCTGGGATGTGTCTTGCAGGCTCTGCGCAATTACTGTTTTAATTTTTGGTCTTATAGAATAGCATTTCTTCCTTAGGTTTGATTCCGTGGTATCAGTTCTTCGTTTTGTTTCCAAAAGAAAGCTTTCTCAATATTTGAAAACTTACTATGATTTTTTTTTTGTTCTAGGCCCCACAGTCTATATCTATATCTATATCATCTATATCTATATCTATATATATATATTTCAAATGTCTCCTTTGTGTCCTTATGAAATAATAGGTAATCTTTGGCCAAAAAGACATGTGCCTTAGCCCACCCAGTTTAAACAGTGACACTTTTAAAATGCAGTTTATAGTATTTAACAGAAATTATAGATGCAGGGATCTAATGATATAACTTTCAAAATTAAAAGTATTTGAAATCTCCTATCATTACTGACTTCCATTAAGAGGAAGAGCCTTCACACAGTGGATTAACACAATAGCATCAACAATGAGCTCAAACCTAAAAATATCTGAGGATGGTGCAGGACCAGCCAGGGTTACATTTTCATTTTTTGTACATAGGGTCGCTATGAGGCAGGACCGACTCAATAGCACTTAACAACAACAAGTCATATTAAATTTAATCTGAATTTTGGTAGACTCTAATATGCCAATCTTGTCCTCCTGCCATTGATCCTTTTACTGCAGAGGTACAACTTCAATATTTATCTATTGAAATGATTAATTTGAGCCCATAAGTTAAAAGACATCTTTATATTTTTAAGCCTTGATTATGTAAAAAAAAAAACCCACACTAGCTATTTCCAACATATGATACTTAAAAATTTGATAAATATGCCTTCACCTAAGTCATTGTTGTAAGTTTATATAGCTGTATAGAGAAACTGTGACATGCCACAAGTTAGCCCCTTCCAAGGCAACAGCCACCTATTATATATTTCAAGGGAGTCAAGCATTTATTGATGCTCAATCACTTAACATGCACTATTTTACCTAAAAGCATTTAATTCCCAAGAAAATATCCCAAATGCTATACTGTCATGTCAATTATATTTCTCTTTTCTCATGAATGTAGACAAGGTGGCTTTCGTGGGGAAAACAGTGGACACTCATTTTCCAAGGCTTTAGAATACATCATCTCATATATTAGCACCATCCTAGATGACTTTTTGGACTCCTGTAATTAGGCTCAATGGATTTCTATAAGTACACCATGTAAAAATACTAGAAAGCAATCATTGTGAATGTTTCTCTTTCTACATTTATTGCTTACTGGGCCTGTGAAATTAAGCAAAGCTCTTAATAGTTTTATAATAAGCATATTTTGTGGCATACACTTAGATTGAATTAACTGGTGATAGGCTAAATTATAACTCCAAATTCACAGTAAACATAACAGAGAACCAAAATAAACATGATTTAAACTAATTGTGAGATTTGAATCAGTTAGTAGATAAATGTATGTAGACTGTAGTTTTAGTTAATAAAGGTGGTATTTAGTCAATTAACAAGGCTCTCCTTGCCATAACTCCTTATGTGACGTATTATAACTCTGGACTCTATGTCTGTGACTATACTCCCATAGAGGGCTTTCTCTACTATTTCAGTAGAGGGTATGAATCAAGTTACCAAATTAACAAGAGGACATGTTTGGTTAAAGAAGACCTCATCTCCATCAAAGCTATTCCTTGGTGTATAAGGATCATCCGGGACACAGTTGGAAATTGGAGGGCCATTGGAGGTCAGATAAGACCAGCCAGCACACTTATTGCAAACGATAAATGTAATGTTCAGAACCCTGGAGGTTACTCATTGGGCTGCTAACCAAAAGATCAGTAGTTGAAACCCCCAGTCACTTCAAAAGAGACATAGACAGCTTTCTACACTTGTAAAGGTTATGCATAAGGTTTACTGCGGCTCCTTCTTCGTAAGTGGGGAGCCAAGTCCTTCTTCATTGCCTTTTCTTGGTCTGGACGCTCCACTGAAAACTCTTCACTTTGGATGATTCTGATGCATAGCTTTGAAACATTGTCAAATACCGAAGGCCTAATGAATGGAAGCAGAACTTTGTCAAAGACGGTGCCAGATGGTGGCCCCGTGGGCTGGAGGGCCCCAGGTAAAGCCTGGGGGAGCGAAGTCTTCAGGATATTCATATGATGACGGGACACAACTCAAGGTAAGGAGAAACCGGAACTGGGAAAGAACATGCTATGTCGGGATCAAAGAAAGTTGGTACAAAATGAAATGGAATTCATCAAGATCAATATGCCTCCCTATAGCCTAGACATTAGTGAGCTGAAATGGACTTGTATATGCCATTTTGAATCACAAAAGCAAATGATTTACTCTTCTAGGAATAACACAGTCAAGCGGAATGGATTACAATTCATTGTAGAAAAGGACATTTCTAATTCAACCATGTAGTACAATGCTATCTATGATAGGATTATATCTGTCTACTTGCAAGGAAATCTAATCAATAGTACTATTATTAAAATGTATACACCAGCAACAAGTGATGAAGAAATTGAAGAATTCTACCAACGACTTCAGTCTGAGATAGATAAAAAAATTCAGTGAAGATTAATTGATAACTAATTATTGGTGATTGGAATACAAAAGTTGGAAGCAAAGGGGAAGAAACAGTAGATGAAAAATATGGACTTAATCATTAAAATGATGATAGAAGATAAATGATGTAAGACCAATGGCTTGTTCATAGCAAATATATTTTTTAATACGCATGGACTCTTCTGGAATACACAGAAATCAAATTGACTGTATCTGCTGGAAGAAACAATGGAGAAGGTCAGTATCCGCAGATTAAACCAGGCCAGGTGCTGACAGTGGAATAGACCATCAATTGCTCGTATGCAAGTTGAGGCTAAAACTGGAAAAAATTAAAATAAGTCCACAAGAGCCAAATAAAACCTTGAGTCTATCCCACCTGAATTTTGAGAACATTTCAAGAATAGATTTGATGCCTTGAATGCTATTGACAGAAGACCTTATCAGTTGTGGAAGGGCGTGAAGGTCATCATTCAGGAAGAAAACGAAAGGTCATTAAAAGGACAAGAAAAACCACTCTTGCCCCCGTTCTGAAGGGATCTTCTGTCCTGGATTCCCTGTTCTTTCAGTTCCCATCTATACCAGTGTACATCCTCTGTTCTAGTCAGATTTGTAAGGTACAATTGGGATCATGGTAGTGAGTGGGGGGAGGAAGCATTTAAGAACTAGAAGAAAATTGTGTATCTCATCATTGCTACACTGCACCCTGACTTGTTCTCCCCGTGACCCCTTTGCCAAGGGATGTCCAGTTGCCTACAGATGAGCCTTGGGTCCCCAATCTGAACTCCCTTTCATTCACAATGATATGATTTTTTGTTCTGTGATGCCTGATACCTGGTCCCTTTGACACCTTGTGATCACACAGGCCGGTGTGCTTCTTCCATGGGGTAGAAAGGGGAAACCGATTACAAGGATCAACACATAACCTCCTCCCTGGGGGATGGACAACAGAAAATTTGGTGAAGGGAGACGTCAGACAGTGTAAAATATGACAAAAGAATAATAATTTATAAATCTTCAATGGTTCATGAGGGAGTGGGTAACAGGGAGGGTGGGACAAAAATGAGGAGTTCATACCAGGTAAAAAGCAAATGTTTTG
>NW_022111369.1:57873727-57881057 GCF_000313985.2 Echinops telfairi
CAAAGGGGAAGAATGCACTCAGCATATCTGAAATGGGGTTTCTGTCTTGAGCCACTGGTCCACAGACCCGGCTCTTTTGACAATTGTGACCGTAGGGTTTTGAGGTCAGGTAATACAAGTTCATCTACTTTATTCTTTTTGAGGAGTTCTTTGCCTATCCTTGGCTTCTTCCTTATCCATATGAAGTTAGTAGTCACTTTTTCCATTTCTTCCAAGAATGATGCTGGAATGTGGATTGGGATTACATTGAATTTGTAGATTGCTTTGGGTAGTATTGACATATTCACACTATTGAGTCTTCTGATGCGCAGACAAGGAATACACTTCCATTGTGTAAATCCGTTTTGGTTTCTTGTAATAATGTTCTGTAGTTTTGTTTGTACATGTCTTCTGTTTCAGGGGTTAGGTTTATTTCTAGATATTTCAACTTTTGCATGGCTATTGTGAATGGTTTTTGCCCCTTGATATATATTTTTGTATTCCTATCACTGGTATATAGGAATACAATTTATTTCTGCTTTTTAATCTTGAATCCTGCTATACTACTAAACTCCTCTAATGTGTCTGACAATCCTACTGTGCACCCCTTAGGATTCTCAATATGTAAAATAATATCATCTTCAAATAGTGAAAGTTTCACTTCTTCTTTACCCAATTTTACTCACTTGATAATCTTGCCATTTTATGATACTGGCTAGGACTTTCGGCACATTGTTGAATAGAAGTGGGGATAAGGAAAATCCTTATCAGGTTACCTTATTTCTCCATTGAGTGCAATATCAGTTATTGGTTTTTGTATGTGGCTTTTTTGTATGGAGGATTTTCCCTTCTTGAGAGTTTTTATTAGAAATGGGTGTTGGATTTTATCAAATGCTTTTTCTGCATCAATTTATATAATCATACCGTTTTTATCCTTTTTCTTGGTAATGTGATGAATTATGTTAATTGTTTTTAGAATGTTGAACCATCCCTGCATCTGTGGTATGAATACCACTTGGTTATAATGTATTTTTTGATACATTGTTGGATTTTTTTAACATTTTATTAGGGGCTCATACAACTGTTATCCCAATCCATACACACATCAATTGTGTAAAGCGCATTTGTACATCGTTTCTCAAAACATTTTCTCTCCACCTAAACCCCCGACACCAGGTCAAGATTTTGTTGAGAATTTTTGCAACTATGTTCATGAGAGATATTAGTCTGTAATTCTCTGTCTTTGTGGGTCTTTGCCTGGTTTGGGTATCAGGGTTATGCTGGCTTCGTAGAATGAGTTTGGAAGTTTGCTGTCCTTTCCTATGTTCTGGAAGAGTCTGTGTAGGATTGGTGTCAGCTCTTCTCTGAATGCTTGGTAGAATTCTCCTGGGAAGTTATCTGGACTGGGGCTTTTTCAGTTGGGAGTTTCTTGATGACCTTGTCTATTTGTTCTTTTGCTGTGGGTCTGTTCAAGTTCTTAATGTCCATGTGCATTTATTTGGGGAGAGAGTGATTTTCCAAGTATGTGTCCATGTCCTCCAAATTATCGAATTTGTTGGAATATGGTCTCTTTTAAGACTGCGTTATTTATCTTTTTATTTCATTAGGTTCTGTTGTGACATCCCCTGTTTCAGCCCTAATTTTACATATTAAGATCTGTTCCTTCTTTTCCTTTGTTAAGTTTTCTAGAGGCTTGTCCATTTTTTTATCCCTTTAAAGAACCTACTTTTTACTTTGGTGACTTTTTTCCATAGTTCTGTTTTCCAGTTTACTTTTTCCTGCTCTAAGTTTTATGACTTCTTTTCTTTTGGTGTTGGAAAGATTATGCTGTGGACTCTGTTCTCATTGCTGGAGGTTCTGTGTGAAGGTGCTGACCATGATTCTCCCTCTTTTTTTCATGTATGCATGTATTGCAATAAAGTCATCTCTTATAACTGCCTTTGTTTTGTCCCATAGGTTTTGGTATGTTGTGTTGTCATTCTCATTGGTTTTTAAGAACTTCCTAATTTCCACTCTAATTTGGGTTATCACCTATTCTTTTTGCAGAAGTGTGCTACGGAGTCTCCAAATGTTTGTCTTTGCTTTTTGTTGTTGTTGTTCTTTCTATTGTTGATTTCCCACTTTATGGTGCTGTGGTCAAAGAAGATGGTTTGAATGATCTATATGTGTTTGAATTTTCTTAAGCTTGTCTTATGTCCCAGCATGGGGTCTCTTTTCAAATGTGGGCCATGTACATTGGAGAAGAATGTGTATGTTTGCCATTGGTTGGAGAACTGTGTAAATATCTGGGAGGCTGAGTTGTTCCATTGTGTTGTCAGCTCTTCCGTTTCATTAGTGTTATCACTCAATTCTTGCTACCAAATCCAAAACAAATATCCTCTCCCAAGTTCCTTACCAGAAAATGAATAGTAGAATAATATTATATCATCCTCGATGCTTTGGTGCATCTAGAAGCCCTCCTACCTCCCATCATGCAGAGACTGCCCTTGTCCAAAAGAGGGTGTAATACAACATAGCTGGACAATAATGGCACATTTTTACACCCATATCAAATTATGAAATTTATTTCAGAAACCGTGAATGAAACTCTTACTGGTTTTGCTAGATGCTATCCATAGGCTAAATTTCATTCTTTGAGAAGGAGCGGTAGAAAGGACTTACAAAGACAGTGTATAGAAATCACTTTTATACTGGTTACCAGAGTGATAAGAGGGAAAGACGCAGCCATTGTTCCGTTTATGCTGAGAGAAAACTTGCTATTACTGAAGATGGCTGCACAACATGATTGATGTCACTGTTGTCACTGAACCATATACATGAAAGATGTTAAGGTGGAAAATTTTATGTAGGTTTTTGTAGTAATAATGTAAGACAGCTACAAGAAATTTGGAAGTAGTTATAGCATGACCCTCATCCCAAACTAGGGCCTCAACTAAACTTTCTTTAAGTTTAGAGATAGATAAAGAACTTTTATAGAGATCAGCATTTTTTTTTCTCTCCCTTCCTGGATGAAAGGCAAAAAAAAAAAATACCAAGTTGTATAATATCATGTGTGGTATATAATGCTCAAACTCCAGATGGTGGCTGCAATCTCTTGCTGACTTTAATCCTAACATAAACCCTCTGGATAGCAGGAGTTGTGTTTATATGAGGGCAAAGCTTAAGCTTGCTGCTGGCTCCAAGAAAGTTTCAAGAAACAATTCAAATCTCATGCCTTCAGGGGATTCTAGATTTGACTTAGTTTAAACCTAAAATGATTTACAAAACCCAAAAGTGACTTATAAAATTTGACATTTACTAGATTACTTTTTCTGCTAGCATGCAGAATGTGATCTTGAGATAGGAATTACATTTATTTTAATAGAAATAAGAAAACCTTCCCTTCTTAGGAGTACTTTTGTTTGTGACTTCAGAAATGCCTATCAACAAATCGAAAAATTGAGAACTAATATTTCAAATACAATAACCAAATTGAATTCTTATCCATGGGGCTCTCTTAACTTGACGTTTTTTTTCTATTTTTAATGAACTGAGTTATCTGTACAGTGCAGCTTATTCATACTGAGAAGAGCATAATGATTAAATCATATGGAAATGCATACTATCAGAAAGCCAAGGCTATTTGTTTTACACGTGAAGTAATGAATATGCCTTATTCACATCCTTTGCCATTAAAATGTTATTACACAAGAATTAAATTGAAGTTCTTATTCCACTACAAAAACATCTAATCGATACTCATTTCCATTCTCTGATGGTTGAAGCCAAGATGAGATTATATTGCAAATGAGCCACAGACAAGGTAATCAACCTCATTCTTTAACATATTTCAAGTAATCCCCTGATGCTTCTAATTTCCTTAAGGAATTGCAGAAATTGTGAACTAAGTGCTCTATGTATGGAGAAACTGTGTTCTAAAATCCTCTGTCTAATGAAACATTATATTAGTATTTGAAATAGAATATTGAAGGTAGAATAGGGGGTAATACATATAGAACTATATTCTGCTACTGTTTCTGAAATTAAACCTCTCCAGGAAACATCCTGTTCTAGTAAAATAAGTAACATATTAATCCTAGTAAAGTGGGCTTACTGATGGTCTCTGTAATCTTGGCTCTCTCTGTAACATGTAGATTTATTGTTATTAATAACATGTAAATTTATAATTATAGGTGAAGAACTTACATGTTAGTCTTGAAAAGGTGTGAGTGGAAGAATAGTTATATAGGATGATGACAGCAATATACCATTTGTAGGGAAAATGGGGTGGAAGGTAATTTTCAGTGTCATTTCTCCAAAGGGGGAATGTATCGCAAGTCTATGCTTAAAATTTTATCTAATCTACTCTAATTGCAGTAAGTGATAAAATAATAATGTGTTCAAAATTGTGCTTATAAATTTATGCATGCATAATTTTAGAATAAAGGTGTCTGGATATTAATGTTTTATAAATTTTTTTTTATTAAATACTAACTACACACCAGCAGTAGTTTATTACAACAGTTAAAAGATAGACTTACTGACCTCTATCATATAGCGTCATAGGAACTCTGATAGCATTAAATTACTATCTATTCAGCAAGCTCTCCCTTGCAATAGAGACTAGCAGTGTTTCAGGGAGCAATAGGCTGTCAGCTTTGGTACTAGAGTGTGATACAGATAATGGCCCTGGTGACTTGCAATATGAGCAGAAAATAATCTCTTTGGGTTGCAATCACTGTTATTTGGAAGGTGTTTGTCATAAATTTTCAAACTCATTTGGCCTACTACCATTTTCAGAAAAAAAAAGAAAGAAAAACAAAACATTATTCAGCAAACCTCTAACAATTACAAATCTTGTCCTTTAGACCCTAACACAGGCTGAATTGTAGGTATTTGGTTTAGCATGCCCTTTGGAGCCTTCGAGTGCCCACAGTGGGCAGTATTGTCATTTCAAGAAACACGTGTAGAGCTGACTGTGACTAGAGACTAGGAAGGTCAGAAAATATTCAAGATATTATAAATAAAAATTACAAATTAATACTTGCATATCAAAGATACTTTTATAACAACTATCTTCTTAATCCTTATCCCAACTATTTCAAGATGTGGAAATTATAAATAGTATTATTCTATGAAGCTTAGCTCTTAACTCTCACAAGAGAACTGGTATGAACAGGTCACATCACCAGAATCTAACAAAAAGGGATTTGAATCCAGAATTGTCATCTAATCTTTAATAATCATGTTAACATATCCGTTTTAATTCCTTAAAGTTTAAAATAAACATGTCATGGACACTATACAATAAAAATACTGTAGTACTTCAGCATCATGAATGCGATCCTTTCCCAGTGATTTTAAAATGACATTTATTTTCTCTTTAAAAAGTAGTGGAACACATTATTCAAAATTAAAAGCAACAATATTTCATTTTTAATGATAAAGTAAATAGGCTTCTCATTATTTAATCTCTATAAACCACAGTTATCTAGATAGAAAGATAATGATCTTTTCTTTGTTTCATCCCTTTCTTTCTTAGGATGCTCATGGCTCTTGGTAGCAGCTGAGGTCTTCAGAAGCAGAATTTTAATTAATTCAATAAAGAGTCACTAAGCCCCTAAATGTTTTATGTGCCAAGACAGACTGAAGAATCAAAAAAGATGATAAAAACTGGGGCTGTGAAGAATAAATTTGTTGAGTTAAATTATGGCACTCCTTGTATTTATGGATGTTAAATATATATTTAATGATGGGGAATATGGTTAATTGTTTTCCATAAACATGAAAAGTCAAAGAGTGCTGATTTCAAAAGGCATACATAATGATGGAATTATATTTTCACACATGAAGTAACCAGCTTCTTAAAAATATAGTTAGAAAGAGTTTGAGCTAAAATGAAGATTTTAATAGTGAATTTCACCCTGAACTGGAAACAGTTAAATTAAAGAGGAAAACTAACTGTGACTTTATCTAAGCTATACCCTGGGGAATCAACATGATTTTCCTTACAATTTACTGTCTTTGAATCTCAGCAGTCTGACTCCATATGTTTCAGGCAGCAGGCTTTCTATCTTGTCCCTTTGCAAAAGGAAACCTTGGTATAATTGATCTGAGTGTCAGGAAATCTTTTAAGATATTCTGAATAATTTCTTCATTTTTTTTTACCAAATATATGTGACAATTTCCAGTTTTTAGCCTCAGACTGAATTTAAAAATTGCTAAAAACAAAATGCCATAGTCCTCTTGGTACATCAGTGAAGCAAACTATGATTCAAAGATGTACCCACAAAAGCATGATCCTCTAATTCTGCCATCAGTGACTGCCTAGAGAAGTGTGTTTTTCTGAATTACTTTATTTCCCTTTAATTAAAATGTTCTTGTCTTCAAGGAACAAATTACTCACTAGCATTGTTTTAGATTGTCCTTAATCCAGCACTAATTAAGTAATTTAAACTGGTGCAATTATACTATTTAGGGCAGAGTTTTAAAAATGACATTCCACTGGAATGAAGCAAGGAACAGATAGAAAGGTCTGAAGGTCCAGCCCCAATCCTAACTACATGGGCACCCCTTTCCCCTAAAAGAATGCACTTCAGAGGGCAGCACTGAAGCCAGAGGGGTGCATCTGATCTGAACACACAGGAGCAAACAAAGACGGAAGGAGAGAAAGTGGAACACTTCCTGGTCTACCAATCCCTGAGACACAACGTGCCTCACTGACCCATAGAGTTAAAGGGGCAACACTGGAGACGGAGACGCAGTGCAGGAATTGTGCGAGATCTGACCTCTCCACACCAGGGCAAAGCCTAAGGGAGTGCAAGAGAGCAGCATGTGGAGCAACGCAACGAAAAGCAAAGCAAAGTCCCCAGGGAATTCCAAAAATAGACTTTGGGGCCAGTGTATGGCACCCCATCATATTCCAATGGAAAACACTCCTAAAGGTCAACAAACAGACCTGGAACTAATTATAGGCTTTTCTTTTGTTGCCATTGTTTTTGTTGCTGTTGTTGTTTTGTTTTGCTCTGTCTTGTTTTTGTGCTTATAATTGTCTCTGCCTGTCTATTTAGATAAGATAGACGGGATAAACAATTCAGAGAAGAAAACAACTGGATAGACGGTTTCTAGGGGAACACAGGAGAGGCAGAGATCGGGGAAAGAAAAGGGAGTGTCAACAAACACTGAGACAAGGGAATAACAAGTGATCTAAAATCAATGGTGAGGAGAGCATAGGATGCCTAGTGGGGATTGATCACGGGCAATGTAACCGAGAGGAATTACTGAAACTCAAATGAAGGCTGAGCATGATAGTGGGACAAGAGGAAAGTAAAAGGAAATAGAGGAAAGAACTAGGAGGCAAAGGACATTTATA
>NW_022111369.1:57881748-57882721 GCF_000313985.2 Echinops telfairi
TCCTCTCCCAGGGGGAAGGACAACAGAAAAGTGGGTGAAGGGAGGCAGTGTTAGACATGAAAAAAAAATCATTTCTAAATTACCAAGGGTTCAGGAGGGAAGAAGGGTTGGGGAGAGAGGGAAATGAGCTCAAATAGAAAGAAAATGTTTTGAAAATGTTGATGGCAACAATTGTACAAATGTGCGTGACACAATGGATGTATGTGTGGCTTATGAGAGCTATAAGAGTCCCCAATAAAATGATTTTAAATGACATTCCATAAACTATATATAACTCCATATACATATATTCTAGTGACTTCCAGTGTTTCTTTGTGAACAAGATGATAACCTTGAAAAGTTGGCAGAATTTTGCCTATAGTGGGATGATGACTTTTCTTTCCCAAAAAAGGGGGCAGAGAGAAAGAGAGAGGGATTCAAGGAGAGGAAAGAGAATGTAAGAGAAGAGAAAGGGAGTGGAAGGGTGGGGGGAAGGATGGAAGGAAATTGGTAACCTTGAGTCCAATTCTTTATAGATGAACTATTGGATCCTTATGAGGGGCAGATGCTATATTAAGTGTGAAAATAAATTCTTCTCATTATTATGAATATCCTTTAAAGTTTTCATATTTAATTCTTCTTATATTTTGGAAAAAATAACCATATTGTCAGTCATTAAATGTGTATTATATAACCAGTATAGCAGGCACCTGTATTCTCACGTTTGCTATAATTATATATTCATTTTATTAATCTTGACACAGTTCACTTCTTAAAAATTTAGCCTATCCTTAGGTTGACCAACCCTCCTCCCTTCCCCTACCTTCTACACTCCCATGTCCCTCCGGGGCCATCGGTCAACCTAAGGACAGGGAACAACAAATGGTTCAAAACCAATGGTAGGGAGGGGACGGGAGGACTGGTAGGGAGTGACCAAGGTCAAGACAACCGCGAGGAACTACTGAAGCCAGAATGAAGGCTGAACATGGTATTG
>NW_022111369.1:57884742-57886134 GCF_000313985.2 Echinops telfairi
TAAATGCCATCGAGTCAATGCAAACTCATAGATACTTGTAGGGCTGGTTAGACTTCTCCAGCACTTCCAGGCCTGCAACTTTTATGAGAGTAGAAAACCTCATCTTTGTCCCTCAAAACAGCTGGTGGTTTTGAATTGCTGGGTTTACAGTTTGTGGCCCAATGTGTATGACTACATATAAAAATATCTGACAATCTACTTCTCAAAAGTATTCATTATACATTGGTAATTTTTGAAGTTTATCTATGAATGCATCACTCTGCTACTCAGTTTTCATATATCTGTTAACTGATGAACACCTGTGGCCAGCTCACTTGCTTTGAACACATTAAAATTCACTGCCATAGATTCAATTCTGACTCATAGCAAACATACACGGGCTGTCTGAGACTGTAAATCTTTATGAGAACATTCAGCCTTATGGATGCTTTTTCTCTTGTGAATTGGTGAATGGGTCTTAACTGCAGGCTTTGTGGGTAACTGCCCAGCACCTACACCACCACAAAGGTTTCTTTTGTGCATATTGTTATTTGGTGCTTCTGAATCTGTTCCAACTCAGAACAAAACAATTCCCAGATCTGATGCATCATCACAATTGTTGTTATGCTTGAGCACGTTGTTGCAGCCACTGTGTCAATCCATCTTGCTGAGGGCCTTCCACGTTTTCCTGCCCTTCTACTTTACCAAGCATGGTGTCCTTTCCAAAGACTAGTCTCTCCTGACATGTACAAAGCACTTGCAATGAGTCTTGCCAACCTTGCTTTTAAGAAATATCTATCTGGCTGCACATATTCCCAAACAGATTTCTTGGTTTTTCCAGTGGTCTGTGATACTTTCAATATTCTTCCCCAGCATCATAGTTCAAATGCATTGTTTCTTCTTCTGTCTTCTTTATTTGATGTTTTCCAATACTCTAAAGAGGTCTTGTCCAGCAGATTTACCTTACTCAAGTCATGCTTTGATTGCTTGACTGCTGCTTCAATGAGCATACATGGTGATTCTCAAAAAGACTGCACAATGTCAGAGACAACTTCAACCTTTTTTGCCATTTATCAGGATGCTAATGGTCCACTTATGGAGATCTGGATTTTGTTTGCATTCAGTTGTAATTCATACTGAAGGGCGCAATCTTCATTAGCAAGTGCTTCAAGTCTTCCTTTTCAGCAAGCAAGACTGTGTTGACAATAAGCCTGCCTCCTACCTTGATGACATATCATTCTCCATATAAGCCAACTTCTCTAATTGCTGAATAAATATGAAGAGGATCTAACACTGTCCTTCACCTTTCCTGATTTTAAAACATGGAGTATTCCATTGTTCCTTTTGCATAGTTACCTCTTGACCCATATACAGTTTTCACAAGAGCACAATGTAACCTTCTGGGATTTCCAT
>NW_022111369.1:57887583-57889455 GCF_000313985.2 Echinops telfairi
ATAATTTTAAAAAACTGAATGAAACAAAAGATCAAAGTGTATGCCTGAAGAGACTCTGAAATTTATTCTTATGCATGGAGTAGGTTAGGCATATGGAAGAAATGACAATGTGAAAGATCTGAAAAGAAAATCTCAAAGAAAGCTCCAGAAGACAAAATGAATTCATATATTGAAGTCTGGCAAGAACTAGAATTAGAAAACCAACAGGGAGGAACACCTTTAGCGTATCTTAAACTGGAAGGTACTAACAATCCAATCCTTAAGTGGCAACATTAAGAGCATGTGTGGGCACAACATTTATGATACAGGAAGCATCAAAAGAAGCTGGAAAGAACACAGAATCACTGCATCAAAAGAAGTCATTGATATCCAATCATTTCAAGAGGTAGCATATGAGCAAGAAAATTAGAATACAGCTACCTGGCCAACTTACTGGAAAAGATCCATATTTATATTGATTTCAAAGAAAAGTGACCCAACAGAATGTTCACATTAATATCGCCTCAAAGTAAAATCTCTCTGAATATTTTCCAACAAATTCTGTAATGATATATTGAAAAGGAAATACTAGAAATTCATGCTGGATTCAGAAAAGGATTTGGAACAAGGAATATCATTGCTGATGTCAGATAGATTTTAACTTACAGCAGAGAATACCAGAAAGATGTTTACTTGTGTTTCATTGATTATGCAAAGAGCTTCGACTATGTAGATGATAAACCATGGATACCCTTAAGAAAAATGAGCATTGCAGAATACTAATGGTGTTCGTGAGGAATCATGATGTGCCACAAAAACAAGGGAATATTTCATGGTTTAACCATATTTATCCAATTTGTATGCTGAGCAAATTATTAGATAAACTGGATTATATGAAGATAGATTTATTTGTTCTTTTTTGTTGTTCCTGGTACTTTCAATATTCTTCATCAGTATCATACTTCAATTGGATTAGTGTTGTATGGTCTCCCTTACTCAGGGTCCAAATTTCACATACAGTAGCTGGATTGTAGGAAGGCTTATGAACAATCTACAACATGCTAATGATATAACCTTTCTTGCTTAAAGGGAGGAGGACTGGATGCACTTGCTAATGAACATCAATTGTAGCCTTCAGTTAGGGATTACAATGAAAGTAACATTTACAATGTAAATAAATTTACAATGCAAATAAAACCCAAAGCCTCACAATTGAACCAGTAGGCAGCTTCATGATAAATTAAGAAAAAAAATTGAGATTGTCAAGGGTTTCATCTTACTTGACTTCAGAATCAATAGTAATGGAAGCAGTTGTCAGGAGATTTAAGGGTGCAACACATTTGTTAAATCTGTTGCACTAGACCTCTTTAAAATTTTGAAAGCAAGGATGATACTCCGAGGAAAAAGTGGGCTTGACCCAGCCATGGTATTGTAAGTTACTGCATATGCATGTGCAGGTCGGACTATTGATAATGGAGACCGAAGAAGAATCAATGTATTTGAATCATGGTGCAGGTGAAGTATATTACATGTACCATGGGCTACGTAAAGAATGAACAACTTTGTCTTGGAAGAAGTACATACAAAGAAAGTGCTTATGGTAGCTACATGATTTTATGTCAGTTGAACTTTATGTGGGTGAGGAGTCCAACCTGTCAATTAGGTCACAGCGTGATAATGTCTCCTTGAGGGAGTGGCCTTCTTTTAAGAGAAAACTGAAACGTTCCCTCTCTCTTTCTCTGTCCCTCTGCTTTTCTACCTGCCTTTAGGGGTGGCCCCTTGTGGGCAGCACATCTGTGAATGATGCTGGTGGCTGGCCGTATTTGCACGGACCTTGGATTCAGGAGACTCTGAGCCCATTATGTATGGTCTTCCTGTTTGCACCATCAAATG
>NW_022111369.1:57890612-57893772 GCF_000313985.2 Echinops telfairi
AACATAAATTGTTTTACTACAAAAGCCATAATTTAATTTGAATACATTTTAAATATATGTGTATTATCCTTTAAACTATATTATATACATACATATGTATATGAAACTTCATTATTTTAACATAATAACCTTTTGCTAATATTCTGTTTTATGATTTTTAAAGAAATCATAAAGAAAATCATTCAGTTTTCTTCGATATCATATAGCCCAAATTATTTTCATATGTCCCACTTATTTTCCCTGTAGTACTTTTCTTAATATCATTGTAAAGACTTGATTTACTCTACATGCACTACAATTCCTCCATATTTTTATTTTCAACCTTCATTTATCTTTCTTTCTGAAAGCTTTTGAACTCAAAAAACACAACTTAGTTTCTACTCCTACTGTCCCTTATTAGCCTATGTAAATTAGTTCAAAATCCTGTTTAACTTTTTCTTTCTCTTTTATCTTACTTTCTAGAAAACGCATAGTTCTGTTTACTTCATTTAGATGTACTTGAAGTATATTGTCTATAAGTTCTTACTCTATTCAGTGAACTAGAGTTCTTTCTGATTGAGAAACTAAATTCATTATGCAATTATATTTAATCAGAAATTTCATTATAAAGGTTATAGAAACACTTCTTGAAAATATATTCAACTATAATACTAATTATATTAACATTATTAACATTATACCACCCACTTATTTTTCTTTATGGTCAACACTGGAAGAGCTTAAAATGCTTCATGGTCACCCTAATATGTGAAAGGAGGTAACATGAGGGAGATAATGGTGAAGTATCATTTTTCAACAATTGAGCAATATGCTTTAATCTCTTAAAAGTCATTGGCGGTATCCAATTTATTTTTCTGAAGACAAAATTCTGAAATCACTGAATAATTTCCATTTATTGTGGCAAAACATACATGTCACTAAGTTAACCATTTTATGGAAGGAAAATTCCTCAATATTATACAAGCTTTATATGAAAAACCAACAGTCAACGTGGTAATATATGGATACAAGACAAAAACAATTCCACTGACAAAGAGGACCAGACAAGGACGTCCCTTGTCCCCACTCCTATTTCACATTGTACTGCAGGTCCTAGCTAACAACATAAGACAAAAAAAAGACATCAAAGGTATTCATCTAGGGAAGGAAGAGGCAAACTGTCTATTTGATTTTATATATCGAAAATCCCCAAGACTCCACAAGTGGAGCGTTGAAAGTGACAGAGGAATATGGCAGAGTGGCAGGATACAAGATCAACAAACAGAAGTCTATTTGACTGCTGTACACATCAAACAAAATCATAGAAGAGGCAACTAAAAAGATAGTACCCTTTACAATAGCCAAGCACAAATTGAAATATCTAGGGGTATAACTGACTAAAAATACAAAAGATTTGTATGAGGAAAACTTCAGAACACTATTACAAGAAACCAAGAGTGACCTCAACAAATGGAAGTACATCCCATGCTCTTGGATTGGAAGACCCAATATAGAAAAGATGTCAGTTCTGCCCAAGGCACTATATAAGTTTAATGCTATCCCAATATGGATACCATCATCCTTCTTCAAAGAATTGGGAAAACTGATTACCAACTTCATATGTAGGGGAAGAAGCCCAGAATCAGCAGAGAACTTCCTAAGAAGAAGGACAAAGTGAAAGGGCTTGCTCTACCTGGCTTTAGCACATATTATACAACCACAGTGGCCAAAACAGTGTGGTATTGATATATAATGACAGATATTCAGACCAAAGGAAAAGAGCTGAAAACCCAGAAATAAAAACATTAGCATACAAACGACTGATTTTTTATAAGGGCCCAAAAAATATCCACTGAGAAGCAGATGCCCTCTTCAATAAGTGGAGCTGGGAAAAATGGATATCTCTCTGCAGAAAAATGAAACAAGACCCTTACCTCACTCCATGCACAAGAATAAACTCAAGGTGGATCACAGGCTTTGAGGTAAACCCCCAAACTATTATGGCCATTAATGAGGGAACTGGGACAAAGCTGAGAACCTTGGCACAGGGAATATATAGGCTACAGAAATAGGGAAGGATACAAATACAGAGGAGTCACAAATTGACAAGTGGGATATACTGAAGATAAAACACCTGTGTATATTGAAAGAATTCACCAAAAAAGTAATGAGAGCCCATCTTTCGCAATGACACATCAGACAAAAGCCTTATTACTAAAATCTACAATACTTTGCGAGCTTACAATAAGAAAAAGCCTAACTGCCTACTAAGGAGGTGGGCAAAAGACCTGAAGAGAAGTTTCACAGGGACAGAAATCTGAATGAGCAATAAACATATGAGAAAGGTTCCCGATCATTAGCCATAAGAGAAATACAAACTAAAAAAATTATGAGATACCACCTAACACCCTCAAAAATAGCCCAATTAAAAAAATCAGAAAGTAACAAGTGCTGGAGGGGCTGTGGTGAGATAGAAACTCTTGGCCACTGCTGTTGGACCTGTAGGTATGTAGGGCAATTATGGAAATCAACTTGATAATATTTAAAACAGATGGAAATTGACCTACCATATGACTCAACAATCCCCCTACTGGGCCTATACCCATAAGAGGCAAGAAATAAATCACGGTCAGACATTTGTGCTCCATTATTCATTGCGGCACAGTTCACAATCGCAAGGAGTTGGAAACAACCCAAATTTCCATCAACAGATGAATGGATTAAAAACTGTACTTATTAATGTATCTGGATGTCTAGATAAGATAGATAGGATAAATAATTCAGAGATGAAAAGAATGGGACCAATGGTTCCAGGTGGATATGGAAGAAGGGGAGGTGGGAGAAAGGAAGGGGTTGGGGTAAACCAACCCAGGAACAAGGGAATAACAAGTGAACTAAAATCTATGGAGAGAAGGGTGTAGGATGCCTAGTGGGGCTTAATCAAGGGTAATGTAGCAGCAAGGAATTACTAAACCCGATGAAGGTCAAACTTGATGGTGGGGCAAGAGGAAAGTAAAAGGAAATAGAGGAAAGAACAAGGAGGCAAAGTACATTTATAAAGGTCTAAACACAGGCATAAACATGTAATATATTTACATATAATGAGAGGGGAATAGAACTATGTACTCATATCTATATGTTAAGAATTAAGTTTGCAGATGGACATTGGGCCTCAACTCAA
>NW_022111369.1:57894577-57899941 GCF_000313985.2 Echinops telfairi
GGTGAGGGAGGGAGAAGGAAGAAATGGCGAGTTGAAATAAGGGCCTCAAGTAGAAAAAGAATGCTTTGAAAATGATGATGGTGGCATATGTGCAAATGCCACACTGGATGAATGTATGGATTGTGATAAGAGATTTAAAAGCTCCCCCAATAAAAGTAAGGGGGAAAAAAAGAAATTTAAATTTTGGCAAATGGTGAACATAGGGTTCATAAGAAAGAAAATTCAAATATTATAAATATAGAAAAGAAATTTTCAAATTATAATAAAGCTGACATTTCTTTCGAGGAAGGCTACTGGAAATTTGATGCATTTGCATTACAATGATGGTGAAGAATATTGAAAATATTGCCAAGAAAACAAGTGTATCTCTCTTGGAAGAAGTACAGCCAAGATGCTCCTTAGGAGCAATGATGGCAAAACTTTGCCTCACATTCTTTGGGTATATTATCAGGTGAGACCAGTCACTGCAAAAGAATATCATGCTTGGTAAAATAGAGGGCATGAAAAAAAGAAAAGCTCATAAATAAGACGATTGACACAGTAGGTGCAAGAATGGGCCCAAACATAACAGTTGTGAGGACGGCCCTCGACTGGGTAGTGTTTCCCTCTTTTATGTGTGTGGTCACCATGATCCTAAGGGAACTTGAATGCACCTAGTTACAACATTGGCAATACTGAGACCCTGGATCAATGATAAACCCTGGAGTGGACTATAGGTAACTATAACCTGACAAAACAGTTAAGCAAATTGTTATTATTAGGAGCCATCAAGTTGGTTTCAACCCACAGTGACCCCACGTACAACAGAATGAAACACTGCCCAGTATTGTGCTTCTCCCCAAATTGCGCTAATGTGTGGAAGCACATAAGTGTATCGCCGGATTCATCTTGTCAAGGGCCTACTTCTTTTTTACTGCCTCTCTACTTTACTAAGCACGATGTCCTTCTCCAGGAACTGGGCTCTCCTAAAAGTATGTCCAAAGTACATGAGACAAAATCTCTCCATCCTTGACACTGTGGAACGTTCTGGTTGTACTTCTAAGACAAACATGTTTCTTGGCATTCCATGGTACTCTCTCTCTTTTTTTTATACCTTCAATCTTTGCCAGCATCATAATTCAAACACATCGATTCTTCTTTAGACTTATTTTCCCATGTCCAACTTCCACACACAGATGAGAAAAGTGAAAGTACACGGCTGGAGTCAGGCATGCTGTAATCCACAAAGTAGTTGCTTCGCTTGTCAATATTTCAAAGGAGACTTCTGGAGCAGATTTATTCAATACACTGTATCACTTGATCTCCTGACTGCTGCTTCCATGAGCATTGATGGCTGATCCAAGCAACACGAAATCCATGACAACGTCAATCTTTTCTCCATTTATTATGATGTTGCCTATTAGTCTAGTTATGCAGAATTTTTATTTCTTGGCAATGAGTTGTAATCCATAACGAAGGCTGCAAATCTTGATCTTCATAAGCAAGTGCTTAGATCCTCCTCACTTTCAGCAAGCAAGGTTGTGTCATCTGCATATCACAGGCTATTAGGAAGCTTTCCTCCTACCATGACACTGCAATCTTCTTCATATAATCCAGCTTCTTTGATTATTTGTTCAGCATACAGATTGAATAAGTATGGTGAGAGGATGCAACCTTTACTCACACCTTTCCTTATTTTAAACTATGCAGAATGCCCTTGTTCTGTTTTCACTACTATCTCTTGATGTGTGGCATAGTTTCACATGAGCACAATGAAATGATCTGGAATTCTCATTCTTTTCAAGGCTAGCCATAGTTTGCTATGGTCCACACAGTTGAATGCCTTGGTGTAGTCAATAAAACACAAGTAAACATCTCTCTGGCATTCTCTGCTATGAGCCAAAACCCATCTGACATCAGCTGTGATATCCCTTGTTCCACATCCTTTTCTGAATCTGACCTGAACCTCTGCCAGCTCCCTGCCATTGTACAGCCGCAACCATTACTAGATGATTGCCTTTAAAATATTACTTACATGTGATATTAATGATATTGTTCTGTAGATTTCACATGCACCCTGCTACAGATAAGAGCCCACAACACAGGGAATCCAGGGTAGATAAACCCCTCAGGGCCAACAATGAGAGTAGAAATACCAGGAGGATTAGGGGAGGTTGGAGGGAGAGTGGGAGGAAAAGATCACAAGGATCAACCTGTAACCTCCTCCCAGGGGATGAACAACAGAAAAGTGGGTGAAGGGCAACGGAGGATGATATAAGATATGAAAATAACAATCTATATCTTATCAAGGGTTCCTCAGGGAGGGAGAGTGCAGGAGGGAGAGGGAAGAAATGGGGAGCTGATATCAGGGGCTCAACTAGGAAGAGAATGCTTTGAAAATGATGATGGAAGCATATGTGCAAATGTGCTTGACACACTGGATGAATGTATGGATTGTTATAAGAGATGTAAGAGCCCCCAATAAAAGTATTTAATAACAATAAATAAAAAATATCAGAAGAAAATAATAATACAGGCTACTTTTAGATTAAAAAAAGTTAACCATTTTAAATATTTTGAAATGTGCACATCATGACATTAAGCATATTTACAATGCAGTGTCACTATCATCATTGCCCATTTCCAGAACTTTTTGATCATCCCAAAATGTAACTCTGTATTCTTGAAATAATAGCCATCCAACCTTCCCCTCCACAGACATAGGTAACTTCTACTTTACTTGTTTTCTTTATGAATTTGTATTTGATGACCTTAATAAATGATTTCACTATTTTACAATTTTGTTAATAGTATAATCATTTATCATCACTTGTCAGCTGGTTGTGCTGTTGTGCTGTGGTGCTGTGACGTTAGAAGCTATGTCACTGGTATTTCAAATTCAAGCAGGATCATCCAAAGTAAACAGATCTCAGCAGAGCCTCCAGACTAAGAACAGTCTATGAAGAAGGTATAGAGCATCCACTTCTGAGAATTAGTCACTGAAAACCTTATGGACAGATTCAAAACGTTGTCATATACTGAAAACTTCAGGAAAAGAAGCAGAACATGATTGGATATGGTGCCAGGGATGAGTGCCTTAGATTGGAGGGCACTAAATATAAGACGGAAAAAGAGCTAGCTACTCAAAGTAGAATCCACCATGATGGCAAGGATGGAGTAAAGCCTATGCAAGGAAAGCCTTCGGGACCTGCATTTGCTGATGGGGCATGACTCAAAATGAGAAGAAACAGCTATAAACATCAGTTAGTAATTGGAAATGTGTAGGTAGGACATTTGAATCTAGGAAAATTAGAAGTACAAAATGTAATGAATGCCTAAAAATTGACATTCTTGGGATTAGTACTTAGAATGTAGATGTTTAGGCTTTCCATTAAGTGCTACCCCTTGTCTGTCAGTTTGTCATAAAGAGATGGTTTGTATGCTACTGTGTTGCCAAAAGCTGTATCACTAATACCTCAAATGCCAGTCAAGTCACCTAAAGTGAACAGGATTCAGCAGAGCTTCCAGACTAAGGACAGACTCCAAAGAAGAGATCGGCTGCCCAGTTCGGATGAAGTAACCTCAGAAAACATTCTGCATATAATTAAAATCTATAGTATCGAAGGCCTAATGAAGGGAAGCAGAATATTTGTCACAGATAATACCAGAGGATGAGGCACTCTGGTTGGAAGCCACCCAACATCTGATTGAGAAGGAGCTGTCTTCTCAAAGTAGAGTCCACCATAGTGATATAAAAGGAGTAGATCTTGTGTTGTTAGTAAGCCTTCTGGAACTTCATTTGATGATGGGAAACAACTCAAAATGACAAGAAACAACTGAAAACATTTATCAATAATCCAAACTTGGAATGTATTAAGTATACATTTAGTAATTTTGGCAATCAGCAAAGATGATATGGAATGCACAAATATGGATGTCCTAAGCATTGTAATTATTGCTATTGTTAGGTGTCATTGAGTCAGCTCAGACACAGGACAACCTTATGCACAACAGAATGAAACACTGCTGGTCCAATATAATCTGTACAATTGTTCCAATTTTTGAGTTCATTGTTGCAGCAACTGTGTCAAATCATCTTGTTAAGGGCTTTCCTCCATTTTGCTACCCATTTACTTTGCCAAGCATTATAGTAGTTACATAATTTCATGTCAACTTGATAAATAGAATGAAGGGGTGGACTCTAGCCTGTCAATCTGATCACAGCCTCTCTTCCTCTCTGGAGGGGGCACACACTCTCTCTGTCTTCTTTGCCTTCTTTTTGACAAACCACATGAGCCACACTGATGGTAGCCAGAGTCCTGAAGATGCAACTGCTGCTATTGGATCCACAGGACTTTCTACACACCAGGCTGTGGTCTTCCTGCCTTCAGCATCATTGCATGTGTGAGTCTGACAGGGGATTCATGGGCTAATATCGGACTTATGGGTTTATATTGAACTTATGGACTTGATCTGGACTGAGCTAGGATGTTTTGTCATTACAGAATTATTTGATATAAAGTTCTCCCATATACGTATATGAGTTTCAATGAATTTGTTTTTCTAGTATTCCCAGCCTGACACAGACTTCTTCAGAGATAGATCTCTCCTGACAATATATCCAAAGTAGATGAGATGAAGTCCAATCATCCTTAGTACTCCGGTTGTATTGCTTCCAAGACAGATTTGTTTTTCCTTTTAGCAGTTCATGGTACTTTCAATATTCTCTGCTAGCACCTAAATTTCTTTAAAAATCAATTTTTCTTTCATTGTCCTTATTCAATGTCCAACATCTTCATAGCTATAAAGAAATAAAAATTCCATGGCTTCAGTCAGGTGCACCTTAGTTGACTGACATTGGCCATTTAGAATTAGAAAATCATACAGTGTACAATGCCGGGGATAACAAAATCAAGAGGATAGGTTTACATTCTTCATTTAAAGGGTCTTTTCATTTCCAGGTCTATCTTGGAGTTAAAAGCTGCCTATGATCAGATAATATTTATCTTCCTTCAAGGAGAACCAATAAATACTACTATTACTCAACTTTATGCACAAAGGGAGCTCAACCAAGCCAAACTCACTGCCATTGAGCCAATAACCTATTTCTTGTCATTTTAAGTTGATTACTTCATAGCAATCCAATAGGACAGGATAGAACTGCCTCCACATGAGTTAATAATAAAGAAATTGAAGAATTTTACTAATCTATTCATCAGGAATTGATCAATTATGCAATCAAGATGCATATTATCAATGCATATCATCCAATAATTCTCATTGACTAGTGGAATGCTAAAGTTGGAATCAGAGATAAGAACAATAATTGGAATATATGGTAGTGGTGATAGAAACGAATCTAGAGATTACAGGATGAAATTTTTC
>NW_022111369.1:57902371-57912003 GCF_000313985.2 Echinops telfairi
AAAAAAAAAAAGATTATTCCACAGTGGTTGCAGTAGTATATTGAAAAGCAACTGCCAGAGGTTCAGGCCAGATCAAAACAGGATATGGAACTAAGGATAATATTGCAGATATTAGGTGAATGCAAAGAATATCAGACATATATTTACTTGTATTTAATCAGTCATGCTAAGGCAATTGATCATTTGGACCATAACCATCTGTGCACAGCCTTGTGAAGAATTAGAATTCCAGAACATTACATGTGCTCATGTAGAACATGTACATGACTCAACTTGTTGTTGTGGGTAAGTGGGACCCTCACTAGAGTATAAGCCGAGGGGGACTTTTTCAGCATAAAAAAGATGTGCTTAAAAACTCAGCTTATACATTAGAATATGCAGTATTCAATCTGTATGTGAAGAAAATAATCAGAGAAACTGGATTATATGAAGAAGAATGTGGCATCCGGATTGAAGGAAAAATTATAAACAACCTGTGATACACGGGTGACACAGCCTTGCTTTCTGATAGTGAGGAGGACTTGAAGCACTTGCTGATGAAGATCAGGAACTGCAGCCTTCAGTGTGAATAACAGCTCAAAGGAAACCAAAATCCCCACAATTGGAGCAGTAGGTAACTTCATGGTAAATTGGGAAAAGACTGAAGTTATCAAAATGCTGTTTTGCTTGGATCCAGAATCAATGGATGGAAACAGCATGGAAACAGCAGTGAAGGATCAAATGATGTATTGCATTGGATAAATCTACTATACTGACCTCTTTAAAATGCTGAGGAGCAAGGGTATTACCTTGAGGACTAAGTTGTGCCTGACTTAACCCATGGTATTTTCAATTGCCTCATAGGCATGTGAAAGTTGAACATTGAATAAGAAGGGAAAAATAAGAATGGATGCATTTGAATTGTGGTTCTGGTGAACAATGTTGAAAGTACCATGCACTACCAAAGAATGAACAAATCCACCTTAAAAGAAGTACAGCCAAATCCTTGTACAGGTCAAGAGAGCAAGACTCCCTCTGCAGTACTTTGTACAGTTACTAGGAGCAGCCAGTCCCTGTAGGAGGACATCATGTTTCATAAATTAGTGGGGCAGCTAAATAAAGGAAGACCTTCCATAAGATGGATCGACTCAGTGGCTGCACTGATGGGCTAAAACCTGAGAATAATTATGACGATTGTGTAAGATCAAGTAGTGTTTTGTGCAACATAGGGTGACTGTGAATGGAATCTATTCAAGGACACACAACAACTGCAAACGATCATTTATTAATAAGACTTCATATTTAAACATGTTATCAGGAAAGACCAGTCTGGGAAATGAACTTCATGCTCCATAAATTATAAAAAAACAAACAAATAAAACACCTCACATTGCTGACTCATAGCAACCCCCCTGTGGGTTTCTGAGATGGGAACTAGTTACGTGACTAGAAAGCCCAATCTTTCTCCCTCAGAGCTGCAGGGGTTTATGGACTGTGGACCATGTTGAGCTCAGTCCTGGGCGTAGCTGTGACCTCAGCAGCGGGCCGCCATATATGCAAAGGATAGAGAAAACAATGAAAAGCATCAATGAAATAGACTGACAATGTGATGGCTGCAACAATGGACTCCAACAAACAGCACTTGTAAGGATGGGGCCAGATTGGCAGTTGTTCCTGCAGTTGTGCATAGAGCTGCTCAGTCAAATCAGACTAGATAACACCGCCACCACCAACATTGCTAAGTTTATTTATGATCCATACCCTGCTGTTATACTGACATTCAGGGGGTAAAATCAAACAAGTCTGAAAGTTAACATCATGTACCCAAAAAGAATAAATCCTAAATCCACTGCCTTGGAGGTGCTTCCAATTCATAGCTATCCTAGTACACAGAGTTTCAGGGACTGCTAGTCTTAACGAGAACAGACTGCCTCACATTTCTCCCTCAAAGCAGCTGCTGGGTTGGAAGAACTGACCTTGTGGTTAGCAACCGTATGCTTGCTCCACAGCATGAAGACAGATTAATTAAAATCAGAGTTGTAACTTTGATTGCATAATGGATGGGAGCGCCACCATACAGGGAAGCAGAGTAGATAAATATTTCTGGCAGAACTGGCATGTCCAGCTGGATTGATTTTGTCATTTGTGCTGATGTGAGCAGGTTCTTTGCTATTTTCATTCATGAAAGGACAGTGGGGAACACAATGTCATACTTCTTTCTTCCTAAAAAAAGTGCTAATATCAGACACTTTCTATTTCCAAGCTTAGCTAGATACTTTCACACTTGTTTCCAGAGGACATATACTGTCTTTTAATTTCTTGTAGTCTCATATAAAATGTATTCCCTTGAATGATTAGAAATATGGATATTTTGTTTCTAAACTCTCACATGAGTAAATTTGTTTAAATATTTTTAACTATTTATCCAATATTGTACAATAGGACCCATGAAGAAACAACTATTTAATCTCCAAATGCCTTATTATGCCTTATCTTGCTATTTTTGAACAACAAAAAGAGAATAATACAATAAATACCTTTGAGTCTAATATGTTGAAGGAATTGATATTACCAATCTTTTATTTGTTTCACATATTTATAAATATAATAAATAAACCATTACTGATACTGTTGAAAATCATTTTTATGAATGGCGTCTTATGAGGAAGAAGAGTAGGAGGTAGAGAAGAAGAAAGAGGAGGATAAAAAAAGCATTGTAGGAGTTTTTCCTACGTAGTAAGAATTCTTAGAAGTGAGTTTTGCATATTAATGCACTTAATTATCAAAACATTTTTATAGATAAGGAAACTACACTTAAGCGAATTTTAAAAATTCACAAGATCATATACTTCATAAATTATGGAACCAGAATATAAATACAACAGTATTCGTATTACATAAAGTTTAATTGCATTTTTAAACATTTTTTCCTGTTCAAAAACATTTTTAAAAACAATTTTGATGTATACTGTTTTTATTTGTTTAGCTTTCTATTTCTTTCTTTTGCTAAAACAAACATACATCCTTGTTATATTTACAAGATATATAGTTTAATTTATATCTAATCACATAGTTACTGGATCTGGAGAATAATGTATTATAAATTGAATTATGTCCCCTTAGTCAATATCAATTGGCCTGGCTTTTATAGATTAAATCAGAAACACTGATGTGGATTAAACATTATAGCATGTACTCATTTTTATACCAAATTCTAGGATCCCTGTGGCACAATTTTAAAATGACTCCATTGCTATCTTCAGGACCGCAGGAGAATTGTACCAGCCACTCAGCAAGAGAAAGGTCTGACACACCATTCCATAGCGATGCAACCTGAGAAGACCGATGGGAGAGTTCTACTCCATCCTATGCTGTGAGGTTGGGGGAATTAATCAGAATTTAATAGATGTCAATGAGGTTATTTTTATTCTTGTTTTTAACGCCCGTGGTTATGATTTAATCTAATATAATGCAATCGTAGTCCATATTCTATGAAATATAATGTTCTTGTTTTGTTTAAGTGTCACAGAGTTTGCTCTGATGCATAACAAAAAACACTTCCTTATCCTGTGATCATTCCACAATCTTGTTATGCTTCGGCCCATTATTGCAGCCACTATGTAAATCATCTCATCAACGTTCTTCCTCTTCTTCTTTGTCAGGCCCCTCTGCTTTATCAACAATGATATATTTTCCCTCTTCTGATAGCAAACTTTCCTATGGCAAAGTTTTATCACACTTGTTTCCAAGAAGCCTTCTGGCTGTCCTTCTTCCAAGACAATTTTGTTTGTTCTCCTGAGAGTCAATGTAGTTTCAACATTCTTTGCCAACACCATAATTCAATGCATCGATTCTTGCCTGGCTTTCCTTACTCATTGTCCAACTTTCTCATGTATTTGAGATGACTGGCAATCTCATGGTTTTTTTTTCATGCACATCTTAATCCTCAGTGAGACATCGTTTGTGCTTATTAATGTTTCTTTAGCTTTTTATTAGGAATTCAGTGAAGGTTTACAGAGAGGATCACAAATTTAACATTCAGCAATTTATACACATTTTGTTTCATCTAGTCTATTGCAATCCCCTCAGGGTACAGCCACTTATCCCATTTCCCCTTGTGTGTCCTCAATCCATTCATATTTATTTCTTCTCTCAATTTTGTCCTTGGATAAATGCTGCTTTATTTATATTAAATGATTGGTTGTCCTAACATGGAGGGTGAGTTCAGCTCCATCCATAAATTATTACTAAGAGCCTCTGTGGTTCCAAGCGCCTCTATCTAATCAATGAGGCTGATATCTTTTATGATTTGGGGTTTGGGTTCTATATTTTTCTCCCACTCTGTCTAGAACTCTCTAGTATGATCCACTTCATAGATGTTGGTATTGGTAGCCAAACACCGTCTAGTGCTTGTGTGTTTGTGTGGTGTCTTCCCCTTATCACCATTCTTCCCATGGACAGGAAGACCCAGTAATTTTCACCATAGGATGGCTACTCATACGCTTTTAAGAATCCAATGGCTGCCTAGCAAAACACCTTGTGTACTATGTACTAGGTTGTGCCAATTGATCTTGGTGTCCCCTGAGACTATTGCCCCCAATTTCCCAGGCACAGAAACTTTCTCCCAAAGTGTCTGGTTATTCCTAAGATGTTTTCATATCTTTGTCTCCTGTATGCTCCACCACACTCATTGATATAATTGGAACAAAGGTAAATACATATAAAAATATACTCTGTAAAAATAAAAAGTTTACCCATGGGTATATTCTCAATCTCCCTTCCACATGTGTTCAATCTGTATGTCTATCCAACAATATGCACTTGGATTACCTCTATTGAAGAATTATATGTATAAAAATTATTTGCCTGTGTTGCCCTTAGCTCTTCCTAACTTTCAAGTGTCTTCCACTGCCTCCATCTCTTTTGCCAATGCCCTATCTTGTATACGGCCTTCCCTTTTATCTAAATTAATACTTGTTGGCCCTCTTTCCCAATGTTTCCCAAAATGGACAATACAACCCCTTTGGGGGAGGTGGTCAGGGGGAACTAGAATGAACCAAGGGTTCTGTAAAATCAGATACAGTATAGGCCATAGTGCAATCATTTTTATTGGGGGTCGGCGGCATTGTGTAATTTTTTTTCTGAAAGAGGACTGGGAGTCTAAATAAATTTATATACCAATATAAACTATACAGTCATTACTTGCAGATTTTAAACTGTAACAACAGCAACAACAAATGATATTAAAAAAACCTCACTACCATCATGTCAATTCTGATTCATGGTGACCCTATAGGATAGGGTAGAACTGTCCCTGTGGGTTTCCAAAATTGTAACTTTATGGGAGTAGAAAGTTTCATCTTTTTCCATCAAAGCCACTGTTGATTTTAATTGCTAATTTTCATGGTAATAGCCTGACTCATAATCACTACACCACCAGATATTCATTTGTGTCACTAAAATTATTGAAGTTTCTTAGATCATGATTGCGCCTCCATTCCTTTCCCTGCTACCCTTGTGGTTGTTAGGTGCCTACAAACCAGTTCTGACTCATAGAGTGACCACATCCACATCAAAACGAAACACTGTCCAGGCCTATCCCATTTTCACAATCGTTCTTATGTTAGAGGCCACCAATGCAGGCACTACATCAATCCAGCTTGTCGAAGGTTCCCCCCCACCGCCTCTTTTTACAGCCTTGTTACTTTACCAAGCATCATGTCCTCCATAAACTGCTCTCTCCTGACAACATGCCCAGAGTGGAGGAAGTCTTGCCATCCTTGCCTCTCCAGAGCATTCTGGCTGTACTTCTCCCAAGACCAATCTGTTCTTTTCACAACAATATTTTCACTATTCTTCATCAGCACTTTCAGTTGTCCTTATTCAATGTCCAACCTTCATGTGCATATGAGGTGATTGAAAATATCATAGCTTGGGTCAGGCACAACTTAGTCCTCAAACTCACTCACTGCTATTGGGTGATGCTGACTTACAGTGATTTTAAAAGACAGGGTCGAATTCCCTTCATGAATTTTTGAGACTATCACTACTTACAGGAGTAGAAACCCTGTCATTCTCTTATGGAGCCACTGCTGACTTTGAACTGTTGAACTTGCAGTAGGCAGTCCAACATGTCACCACCCGGCCACCATTAAATAATATTTCTGTTAGTGTGACAATATTTTTCTTTGCATTTTTAAAATAGAAATCTCAGATAATATGTGGCCATTTGTGATTGATTAGTACCTCTAAGCATAATGCAACAGATTTACCCACTACATCATTTGATTTTTTTAGCTATTGCTTCAGTAAAAGTTGATTGTGGATCCAAGTTAAAAAAAATTGACAACTTCAATCTTTCTCAGTTTATCATGCTGATGTCTGTTGTTCAGTAGTGAGGATTCTTTTCACATTGACTTATAATTCATGCCGAAGATTGAAGGTCTTGATTTTTATCACTAAATGCTTCAAGTTTCCAAGCCTTCCCACAAGGAAAGGCGTATCAAAGATTGTTAATGAGTTTTCCTCAATGCTAATTCTACTCAAAGTAATATAATCAATCAATCTGCATAGGTGGTGGTTTCTAAGCTTAATATTTTCTGAACTACACAGTAAGCAATATAGAAAGGGAAATCTACCATAATTGCATATACTGGAAATTCAAATGCCATGTGTAAAGTGACAAGAACTAAGGAATATCCAAAGCTATGTATGAGAAAGAAATGAACTTTGTTGAGAACCTAATTAAAACTTAACCTCCCCAAACTGTGAGACAATAAAATCTTATTCTTCAGAGTTAATAATTTGTGGTATTTATATCACAGAAGTACTTGAAATAGAATACAATATTTTTCAATTTTCAGTGAAGATTATGAAATTGTTTTCCAATCTGATTATATCAAATTACAGTTCCATCAGTATATGGAATTTCCAACTTACTTCTTATTCATGCCAACACTTGGTACTGAGATACCTAGTTTTTTCCCACTGAGGTATTTATTAAATGACATTATAAAAAATTCCATTATCCATGTTATGAGCTAGAGGGAAGATTATAGTGTTGTTGTTCTTGAAACTTACCAATTCCTATTTTTCACAACTATTTTTGATTTGTTAGCATCATTTTGACTGATGTAAAAGTATTTTAATGACAATTCTATTTTCTATTGAAATATAGTATCCCAGTTTGTTAATTATGCATTCTTTTATATTCCACATACAATTTCTAATTTGATAATTGTATTAGCATCAAATCATTACCCTTACGTTGATACCTTTTGGATATTTTTCTATTGTTTTTAATCTTTTCTCTAAATGGTGAAGGGTCAACACTATGTTTAATACATTAAAATTCTGTGGACTTTATTTACTTGAATGGTATATTTTACTTCAGTAATGTTCATATGAAGAAGCAATTTCTCTAGTTCCATTTAGTGATTTAGCTTATAACCTACCAGCTGTTTTATAAATGCCAATGAGTGTTGATTTTTAATTTGAAGAACTAGTAAAAGGACATTTTTTAAAATGTCAGACTTAGCTGTTACAACTCTAACATTGATTTCTTATAAGAAAGTAGTAATAGCTTTAAATTCATAACTTAAGAGGAAACTAAGTCTAGTCTGGGAACTTATAACTGTGGAAGAATACATGTAAAGGGTTATCATGTTCCAAAGATGAACCCAACAATCCCTCATTTTCTGGATGCTCTTCTGCAAAGCGATTTTCTACTCACCCAAAAGAGATGGATGCTCTTTCACTTGAAAATGAGGTGTGTTCTAACTCCTTTGACTCCAGAGTGAGCCAGAAGTAGCTCTGTGCTATTTCCACGGTCAGGTGTTAAATGTCATTATATAGATGTTAAGAGTCACTGCCATGTGAGAAGTTCAATTTCCCTGGGATTGCCTCACCATAGGAGCATAATCCATGAAGCAAGACCTTGAGACTGAGAGACCATATGAGGGAAAGGGAGAAGAGCTAGAATCAAGGTAGCAGCGATGTAAGTAAAGAACTCTGAGTCTCAACTCCCTCAGCTGACGCTCTCAGCAATAAAAAGATCAGAGCAGCTCTACATTAAACCCTGAGCTAAATATAAATCTTGATCCAAATAAATCTTGAGCTAAATAAGTCCATTGGTTAAAGGACAAAATTTCGCTACATACCAATATAAAACTATACAGCTATTATTTGCAGAACATAATAACAAAAACAATAAAACACATTTGTGTCATTAAGAGTATCAAAACTTCTCAATTAAAGAGAAACTATCATCTCTACAGCAAAGTTAACACTAAAAATATTTCGTTCCCACCTGTATTAACAGGGTTCAACCAGGAAAAATTGAGATAGAAGTAGTAGGCTATATATAGGGGATTCAAAAATTCACGTCCTCTTCCTAATCTGGCATAAATGCCTGGCAGCTCTCTGTTGATGTTGATGTGCTATTGGAAACTCCCTGTTGATGTACAGCTAACAGAGGATGTGGAACAAGGGAAATCATTGCTGATATCAAATGGATCTTGGTTTGAAGCAGAGGATACCAGAAAGATGCTTACTTGTGTTTGATTGACTATGTCAAGGCAGTTGACTATATGTATCATAACAAACTATGGATAACTTGCAGAAGAATGGCAATTCCAGAACACAGCATTGTGCTCCTGGGGAACTTGTACATGGATCAAGAGGCAATTGCGTGAACAGAACAAGAAAATACTGCATGGTTAAAATCTGGAAAAATGGGCTTTGGAGTTGTATCTTCTCACTATATTTATTCAATATGGGTGTTGAGCAAATCATCAGAGCCTGAATTATATGAAGAAGAAGGCGATACCAGGATTGGAGGAAGGAGAAAGCTTTCCTTATGGATTAAAATTCAATGTGAAGAAGACCAAAGTACTCACAACTGGCACAACAGGATAGCATCATGATAAATGGAGAAAAGTTTGAAGATATCAAAGATTTTATCTTACTTATATACACAATCAATGCTCATGGAAGAGCAGTCAAGAGATCAGAAGACATATGTATTGCATTAGTTAAATCTGCTGAACAAGAGCACTTTAAAATGTGGAAAAACAAGGATGTTAATTTGAAGACTAGAGTGTGCCTGACCCAAATCATGGCATTTTGAATTGCCTCATATGCATGTGAAAGTTAGACATTGAATAAAGAAGATCAGAGAAGCCTTGATGCATTTGAGTGGTGGTGCTGGTAAAGAATATTGAAAGTACCATGTACTGCTAAAAGAACAAACCAGTGTGTCTTGGAAGAAATATGGCTGAAATGCTCCTTAGAGGTAAAGATGGTGGGACTTCATCTTACGTACTTTCAATATGTTGTCAGGAGAGGCCATCCTTGGAGAAGGACCTCATGTTTGGTAAGCAGAGAGGCAGCAAACAAGAGGAAGGCCCTCAAGGGGATGAATTGACAATGTGACTGAACAATGCCCTCAAACTTAACTGATTTTTCCATAAGCCTTTGAAGCTTCCATAAGTAATCATGTGTTTCTCTATGAATGTGTATATCTATAATATACTTGAATTATGTACATGTATTTGCATATTTTTCAATAGTTTCTGCATTCTGTTGGGTCAATCTTCTTAGGAATGGGTACAAACATGAATCTCTTCTAATCAGTTAACCAAATGTTTGGGTTA
>NW_022111369.1:57912241-57921325 GCF_000313985.2 Echinops telfairi
AGAAGGCCTTCCTTCCCCTTACCAGTACATACGTCCTTGGCTCAAGCCTATATATGTCCCACTGCCTCACTGCCAGGCACGATTTCACTGACCTAACTCGTTGGGTCTTGGAACCCGCCCCGGGGCTCAAGATGCCTCCATCCTTCCCTGCTTTCCCTTCCCTCCTGGGAGTTCTTTCCCTGCCTCAATAAAATCTTTCTCAACTCCACATTCCTGGCTAAATTCTCTCTCTGTTCCCTGCTTCCGTCTCCAACCTCTCACCAGGTCGTTGTGTTCTAGATTTGGGGGCATAGGTGAGTTAGTGTTTATAATGTTTAATGAACTTGTTAAAACATTTAAATTAGTGTTCCAATTCCTGAAGTCTTCATTTTCACTTGAACTTCTTTCTTTAGTACCATTGGTTCTTGATCATATGCTAAGGCAGATAGATAGATAGATGATAGAAAGATAAGGCATTTGTTCTTAAACTTTAATTCTGTTCTTAAGGCCTGTCATAAGTTGAATTGTGTGCTACTAAAATGTGGTTACACATTGAGCTGTGATCTGCATGGTTGGCAGTTCAAAATCATTATGGAAGTAAGACTGTGCTTTCTACTCCCATAAACAGTTACAGACTCAGAAACCCAAAAACTCATAATGGGACACTATGAGTCAGCATAGACTTGTTGGCAATGAGAAGAAAATACATATGCACTTAATTGGACCACGATTCATTGACTTGGTGGTTTGTTAGTTATATAAAGATGTAAATTGGCAGTTATGTACTAATATAATCACATACAGTCTGATATGACCAACCAATCAGTTATAAAAGAATTAGCATGGAATACATCACCCATACTTAGGCCACAATCCTTTTTAAATGTAAGGAAAGTTCCCCTGGAGTGTGGCTCATATGACTTTCCCCACCCCCACCCCACCCTTACTGCACCCCACCCTTAAAGAGATGAAAGGAAAGAGGACAACAGAGGAGGAGGAAAATTTAGCGACCATGAAAGAAGAGCCAAAGTGGAGCGCACCTTTAGACACCCAGGCACCCTGGACAAGGGGTGCTCGACCCAGAAGTTTGATGACAATAGCCTTTCTCAGAAAAAAACAAGGAAACATTCACTGGTGACATGTTCCTGAATTCAGATGTGTAATCTCCTAATTTGTGAAAAAGAACATTAGTGGAAGCGATCTTCTATCCATTTATAATATTTCTGTTTTAGCCACACTAGAAATATATAGATTAGTGTTTGATTAGTCAAATAATATAGCCTAGCCAAGCTGAAATATAAAAATGACCATAAAACTACCTAAATCTTTAATTTCAAATTACCTCTATACACAGTTTATTATGATATGTGTTTTGAGGGAGATAAAATAGAGATGTTAGCAAAGATAATGGCAGAATTTATCATTGTACTTGATGAAGAATTTTAAGTTACCTTACAAGAAAAATAGAATTGGAGCCTCTAAGTTTTTTCCAAGTGAATTATATAACTATTAAAAATATTATTTTTTTCCTAAGAGACTGTTTTTGTTTTATAAAATAAGACTTCGGACACAAACTCACTAAGAAAAAATAAAACACTCTGTAAATTAGGAAGATCAGGTTATATACACAATCTATTTCATATGTGGTCCAGAATAATAATAGACAAGGAAAAAAATGTCCAGAGAGTGTAGCCATCCAAATGGATGACTATATGTATTTTTATGGGTTGATTGCATAACTTAAAAAGTAAGTTCAAGCCATAACACCTATATCTGTGAATGTGAACTCATTTAGAAATGGAGTCTTCACAGATATAATAATTATAAAGGGATGAATTTGTATTGAAGTAGTATGGTTTCTATTCTAATATGATTAGTGTCCTTATAAGAAAAGAAGAAGAAACCCCAAAACAGAATCACAGAAATATGATGGTGTGTGACCACAAAGGCGGTATGTGAAGTTCTGCTCTCAGAAGCAAAGTAGAGCCTGAAAGCTGAAAAGGCAAGGAAGGAGCTTCCTTGTGAGACAGCATGGTCCTGTTAGCATCCTGAATTAAGATTCTCATCCCTCTGACCTGATAGAGAATATATTTTTGTTATTTTTGACACCCAGTTTGTAGCAGCTTGTTATAAGTGTCTTAAGAGATCAATACAAATAGCTGACCTGCAGGCTCAGAGTGGAAACAAGGAACATCTCCAATGCTATTGTGCTCGATCTTCAAGTGCCTGGCTTGGAAAAATGCATTGTTGCTACAGATCATTATGTTTTTCATTATTCAAAATTCTAGATGAAAGTTATATTTTCTCAAACATTGTATATTGCGTGGAGAATATTATTATTTTAGCGCATGGCTAGAAGCCAATGATGTAATAGAGAAAATTATGCATCCCCTAGACACTAAGGATGTAGTGACCTTTCAGAGTCTTGAGCTGTTCTCATTGAAGATATAGATGTCTTGGATCCAAGGGTGAGAATGAGCATATATGGAAATATTTTGTTGGTGAAAGCGGTAGATCCTATCAGTGACTAAAAATTATCTGCCAAACCGTGGGTCTCTATTCCAGTTATTATATAACAGTGTTCTTTAGGGGACCCTTTAGTTGTTTAAGTCAGGAAAGGAACACCTACTCTTTATATCTAGCTGTGGCAGTGTGAGTAGTTATCAATAGAAAGAGACTAGGTGCTGAGGTTCTGTCTAAAATGAGACAATTAAGATGTAGTTTTGTCGTTTTCATTGTCCAACTCTTGGGGAATCTAGTATAGCAGAGGACAACAGGACCTCAGAGACAGGGTCTGGATTCTTGAGTCAACCCTTATATTACAGGAAGAACATCAATTGGTGAATACATTTGCATTAACCTATTTTATGAGCAAGAAAACAATGAAAATTAATACATTCAATGCTGTCATTGAAATTTTCCAATTTATTTGTTATAAAAGTTAGCCTATCTAGAAAATATAGTCCAAGTCACCAGTATGATCATGATTAATAACTATTATAAGATGATACTTTTGTGGGATATTTGTAAAGCCTCTATTTTGTGTCTGATAATTGTCAACTTTTTTTACTTATATTAAGTTGTACATCTTTCCCCTTTTCCATGATTTTTGGTGTTACTTGGTTTATTTGTCTCATAAATAAGTATTTCTTTTTATTGAGACAACACTGTATTACTTATACAATAAAAATATTTTATGGATTTTCTCTTGTGTAACTGTTCATAAAGCTCAATGTTTACTGGTAATTTTGTTTTGTTTTTGAGAAATTATCATATATACATTTCCTGGCCCTGTGTCATCTTCATGATTTTGTTCATATATAAATTCATCCAGTTTCCTCACCTCTCGGTTTGTGATATTCATGTGGTCATTTGCATAGTGCTGATGCAAAAACTATATCACTGGTACTTGAAATACATGCTGGGTCACCCATAGTGAGCAGATATCAGTCGAGCTTAAAGAAGAAGAACAGACTAGGAAGAAAATCTAAACAGTGCGCTACTGAGGGCTTAATTGATGAAAGCCCCATGAATAACAGTGGAACATTGTTCTATATCATGTCGGAAGACCTTTAGGTTGGAAGGCACCCAGAATACAACTGAGGAGGTATCCTTCCTGAAGTTGAGTTGCTCTTTAAGGCTCGAATGGACCAAGGCCATGGAACCTTCATTTGCTGATTTGGCAGAACTCAAAATGAGAAGAAAAAGCTGCAAATACTCATTAATAAACAGAAAATGGAATTTACCAAGTATGAACCTGAGAAAATTAGAATTCACAAATATGAAATGGCATGCGTAAAGATCAATATCTGAAAAATTAATGAGCTAAAATCAAGTAACCACATGCCTTACTATGCAGAGCATGTCAAATTCAATTGTGTTACAATCATCAGCAACAAGATCTCACTGTGGTGGCATAGTATCTATAGGTCTACAAGAGAGATCAGTTATTACCAATATTAATCAAATTTGGGTCCCAAACCATAAAGTAAATAATGGAGAAATTTAAGAAATGTATCTGCTTCCTAAATCTGAAACTGATGAAGCATGCAATAAAAATTCATTGATAATTATTGATAATTGGAATTCAAAGCTTGGAAAATAAGATCAATAGTTGAACAATATGGCCTTAGTGATAAGATAAAGTTGAAAATTACATGATTGAATTTTTCAAAACTACAACTGCTTCATTGTAAATACATTTTTCTCAACAACATAAATAGCAACATGGACCTCTCCAGATGCCATACATGAGTCAAATTGAGTAGATCTGTGGAGAGACTCAATGCAATCAGTCAAAAGAAGGCCAAGAACCAACTGTGAAACAGTCCATCAATTGCTCATAGGCAAGTTGTTGCAGAAAATTAAAACAAGCCTATTTGAAACAAAATAACAGCTTAAATACAACCCACCTGAACTCAGAAACCATGCTAAGAAAAGATTTTACATTATTACCAAAGACTAAACAAGTTGTAGGGCGACATCAAGAACAGAAATAAATCAAAATTTCTTTAAAAATATAAGAAAGAACAAAACAATAAAATTGGATGTCAGAAGAGACGGAAACTTCCTCTTGAACATACAGTAGCTAAACCTAATGGAAGAAACATGAAGCAAAAGAGCTGAAAATAAAATTTCAAAAAGCAACTTGCAAAGAAAGAGTAAAGCATTCTAATGAAATGTATAGAGATGTAGAAAACCACATGAGAACGCAATAAGCATATCTCAATCTACAAGAAATGAAATGTTTGAGTTGGTAGTGTTTCCTTCTGTCGTGCGTACGGTCACACTGACTTGATGGCAGCTAACAAGGAACACGGGGTCCAAATATTAAACTATTCAGGAAGTCTCCGAAGAATGTGAAACTGATACAGAGTCGCTGTCTATAAAAAGAATTAGTGAAGGTTCAAACATTTCAAGAAGTAGCATATGATCAAGAAAGAATAGTCGCAAAAGAATATGTCCAAGCTCCACTGAAAGTATTAGCAAAAGCTATGGCTCCTTGAATTGATGGAATACCACTTTAAATGTGTCCAAAAGCTGACACGACACTGGAATTACTCACTAGTCTATGGCAAGAAATTTGGAAGGATGTTATTCAGTAAATTGACTGGACAGGATTCCTATTTGTGGCCATTCAAAATAAAGATTACCCAAAAGGATGCATATGTTATTGAACAGGATCATTAATAGCACATGCAAGTTAACTTTTGTTGAAGGTAATGCAAAATTAATTGCAGAAGTGCAATTGATAGAGAGATTCCGGAAAGTCAAGTTGGATTCAGAAGGTAATGTGGAATGAAATCGATCATTCCTGCAATCGTATGCATCCTGTTTAAAATCAGAGGATACCAGGAAGTTATTTATTTGTTTTTATTTACTATACAAAGACATTCTACAGTGTGGATTATAACAAACTATTGATAATTTGGGGACGGATGGGTATTCCAGAACATTTCATTGTTTTCTTTCTTTCTTTCTTTTTTAAGCAAAAGGGTAGAAATTTATTGGAGCCCATATGGGAAACCCTAGAGGGGCCCAGCATTGTGTAGGCATGCCCAGGCGGAGGGTCACACCATTCACTGTACCCCATGTCCCAGAGGGACTCCCCTTGAGCTGAACCCCATTGAATTGTTTTCATGTGGGACCAGTATATAGATCAAGTGACAGTGATTCAATCAGAACAAAGGGACGCTGAATTTAAAACACAGAAAATCTATGTGCTGAGTCAATAGTCTGAGAAGCTGGATACTATGAAGAAGAACACGGTATCAGGATTGGAGAAAATCTCACTAACAAACTGTGAGATGCAGATACAACTTTGCTTGTTGAAAGCAAGGAACACCTAATGAAGATTAAGGATTGCATTCTTTAGTATAGCTTGCAAAAACCAAAATCCTCACAACCAAATCATAACATGATAAATGGCCAAAGAATGAAGTTGAAAGTTGCTTTCATTCTCCCTGGATTCACAATTAATTCTCAGGAAAACATCAGTTGAGAAATCAAAGCATGAAATACATTGGTTAAATGTGCAGTGTGCAACCTCTTTTAAAGCATTAAAGAGCAAACGTGGTCCTTGAGTCAATCACCTCATATGTATATAAATATTGTACCATTGACAAGGAAGACTAGAGAAAATGTAATGCATTCATATTAAAGAGTTTGTGAAGAATATTAAAAATACCATAGACTACCAGATAAACAAACAAGTTTATCTTAGAAAAAATACTGCCAAAATGTTCCTTATAAAGGAACTTCACTTCATGCCTATGGAATGCTATCAGTAGACACCAAGATTCCCTGGCAAAGGAGATCATGCTTAGGAAAGAGTCAACAGAAAAGAGGAAGACCCTCAATAAGATGCATTGAGCCAGTAGCTTCATCAATGTTCTCAGTCAAATTCAATAACAACTGTGAGGATGCCATAGGACTGGGAATTGTTTCAATATTTTCTCCAGAGGCTAGCTGAATCTGGATCTACTTGAAAATACTAAATACCGCAACATATCATTTATATAAGCTCCACTGCTATGGAGTTGAGTCTGACTCCTAGGAATCCTATCTAGAATTTCGGACCCTCTAAATCAGCAGTTCTCAGCCTGTTGGTTGCCACCCTTTTGGGAATTAAATCACCCTTTCATGGGGGTTGACTGATTCATAACAGTAGCAAAATGACAGTTATGAAGTAGCAACGGAAATAATGTCATGGTTGGGTGGGTCACCACAACATGAGGAACTGTATGAAAGGGTCATGGCATTAGGAAGGTTGAGAACCACTGCTCTAAATCTTTATGGAGGAGGATAACCTCATCTTTCTTATACAGCACAGCTAGTGGTTTTGAATCATCAACCTTGGAGTTAGCAGGACATAGGGTACCCAATATCACCGTTAGATGGATCTCTCTGTCTCTGTTTCTATTTCTCTCTCTACAGGTATAAATGTAGTTGTAGATATAGATATAGATGATATAGCTATTAATGTCTATCTATCTATATAGAGATATATAGTTTTATGTATATAAATTAGGAATAAGAGCTAAGCAGGTAAATTGGAAGATCAGATTTTAACAGAATTATTAGGGAACTTCTCCCTGACCAATGACATTTGAGCCAAGACTAGAAGAAAATGTGTGTGTGGACCTGGGGGGAGGCGGTGTGGGCAGTGTATGGTGGAACAGAAGTAAATACAGTAGGGGTTAAGCAATATGATGTACAGAGCCCAAACAATGAACACATTTGAAGAATTTGGGGCATAGTAAGAAGGCAAAAGTCACAAAAGCAGAACAAGAGAAAGACAGACTAGTAAGAGACACATTCAGAGATGCCCTTCTCTAGGAATTGGTCCTTAAATCACAGAGAATGGTGTAGCAATGACTGATTTAGATCAGTGACTTTTAAGCCTGGGTGATTTTGACTCCCAGGGGACATTTAGCAACGTCTGCAGAAAGCTGAAACAGATGCCACTGCCATCACGCGGATAAAAGCCAGGATGCGCTGAACTCTCTAAAATGCTAGACAGTGCTCCACAGCAACAGTGATCTGGCCCAAATACCTCCCTGAGGCTGCTCGATATTGATTTAAATGACTCATGGTTTAATGATAAAAGTAGAGAAGGGGATCTATGAACAAAATTGAGGTTATTTTGTGAAAATAAGCTATAAAGACAGTGGAATTAAAAGTTTTGGCTAAACACCAACATAATATCTATTGTTTTAGTGTGCATTTTATTTTATAAAATGTTCTTTTTTAAACTTGGAGTATCTTCAGTATTATTATAGCTTCCTGAGTTAAAAACTTGTCCCATTAGTACTTATTTTTCAAGATTTTTGGAAGAATTTAAACTTGCTTTTAAATTACATGTTTTCTAAAATCCTCAAATTTTGTTATGGACTAATACTGTCATTAATTTTTAACTGTTTGAAATAACCAATATGACTTCTTATTTATTCTATTATTATTTTGAATATAATTTTGTAACAACATATAATTTTTTCTTATTTTATCTTTGACATCCCACTGAATTTTATTATCAACATAGAGCATATCTTATGGTAATGTGAATTCTTTGAAATTTATAAAGAGCTACAATCTGTAGGTAAGGAAACAACAGAATAGCTATATAGCGGGTGTCTCCATATTTCTATGCAAGGATTCGCAAAGAATACCTGAGTAAGGACTGCTGTGAAATTGTAGAATTACTAGGGTCTCTGAGTTGGAATTACTCAATAGCAGTGAGTTTCGTTTAGAGAAACTGCTGTGGGGTTGGGAACAGTAGAGACCTGTTAGTTGCCACTGAGTTGGTCTAAATAATAGTGCTACTTCCTGCAACAGAACAGAAGGTTGGAGATCCGAAAGCCTCATCACAAATGTTGGTATGCTCAACTTCATTCTTAGAGCCACGGTTTCTGATGAATGCATCCCAATCTGGGGTCTAGATCAAGACAATATTTGTTATAATCCATATGATTTATAATAGTGAATTTTCAGAAGCAGATTGTCAGGTCATAATTCCTCGCTGAGCACATAATCAGGGAAGCTGGATTATAGGAAGAAGTAGTGCTCATCAGGATTGGAGGAAGGCTTATTAATAAGCTGAGATATGAAGATGACGCAACCTTGCTTGCTGAAAGTGAGAAGGACATCAAGCCCTTGATGAAGATCAAGCGTTGCAACTTTCAGTAGGGTTACAATTCAATATCAAGAAAACTAAAATCCTTCAACTGGACCATCATGACAAATGGAGACACTATTGAAGTTGTCAAGGATTGTCTCTTGCTTGTATCTACAATCAATGCTCACGGCGGCAGCAGTCAAGAGCTCAAAGGAGGAGTTCATTGATTTGAGGAGGATGCACCTCAAAGGCACTTTTTACTTTCAGGATGAAATACCTGACACACCCATGGCACTTTCAATTGCCTTATGTGCAAGTGAAAGTTGAAACTTCCCTCTCAGGTGTTGGAGTCTGGAGGCTTCGTAGCTTCATTTGTTAACGTTTTTCAGTCAATAAGGCACAACAGTAATATATTGTTGTAGCTGACTATATAAAGCCGTAGTTCGAATAGTCCAATACCATGTTTCCAAAAAATTTTAGGTTCAGTTTAC
>NW_022111369.1:57923505-57924765 GCF_000313985.2 Echinops telfairi
AAATTATAATGAAATATGATAAATATATTGACTCTATACTTCAAATAGTATTCTGCTGACACAAGTATTAGTAAGCACTAACATTCTCAGAAATATTTGCTATGTGTGTGATCTGTAATCTGTAAAACTTCAAGTTATAGAATATGGATTAAATGTGTAAATACCTTTTCACTTGCAGTATTGTTAAGTGGAAGGAACCCTGGGGATGTGGTGGTCACACATTGGTCTGTAATCCTCATGGTCCCACTTAAAAAATCACCGTCTTCTCTTCAGACAAAAAGACTGGGCTTTCCATGCTAGTTAGAGTCTCAGAAATGCACAAGGGGTCACTATGAGTCAGCATGCACTTGATGACCTTGAACTTAGGGGGTGTTTTTTCTTCTGGTTTATTGTTAAGTGTTTGTCACACAATTCAGAAACAACATAAATTAGATTGCATACATGTGTCACCTATTTATATGATTGTAAGCAAGCCATCACACACACACATATTCCTGCCAATGAATGTTGGCCTTGGACTTCTTGACATGCTCACCTTCCAACACTTGCTTGCTAAGACCTCTCATCAATCATCACCACCAAGTAATTAAAACTTATGTTTTGTGTGTTTATTTGGAAAATAAAGCAATCATTACGACTTTAACTCTATGTTACACTACAGAAAAAACCTGTGCAAACTGTTTTTCAAAATTCTCTTTTCTTCTTTCTTCGTGCTTCCACTGTCCCCTATTTCTGTTCAATGCTTTCCAATTGCACCAAAGTCTACGATTGATCCCCTGATACTTCCTCACCATTCCAGCATCCCTACAGGGCTGTAACACCCACCGTGGGAAGTACGATCATTTTATGTGATCTCATAGCTAAGTAACTGCTATCTGAAGGTAAGTAAAACAATGCTGCTTCCAAAATCATAGAAACTTTAATTAAACAAAAATCAAAATGTGAAACGGTTTCTCAGTATATCCTCCATCTAAGTCTATATACTTCTGAAAGCAATTCTCCTATCACTCGAATCCTTTCTTCTGGAAGTCTACACTCTGTTTACACCACATGAAAATGGTAGCCTGGGTATCCCCAAGGGACACAAACGGGGTTCCTTTTAAATGTTGACCTTGGACAGCAAGGACAGTCTGAAGGAGCAAGATCAGGGCTTCCGGGTGGAGGGGGTCATATGACGACGAAATGTTCATTGTACAGCTTTTGCGTTCCTCAGAGAGTGAGTAGGGAAATTGTTGTCATAAAAGAACAATTCCTTAACTC
>NW_022111369.1:57927226-57929363 GCF_000313985.2 Echinops telfairi
TGAATGAAATGGGGTAAATGGAACCGGGATATATAATCTGGAAAGAAATGTGGACTGGACTGATGGTTTATAACATGTCCTCTCTATTTATGACATAGATCTGTTCCTCTGCTCTATGTCAGGATCCCTGTTAGACTTGTGACTATCCGTATTATTATTATTTTTTAGTGTTTATCTATTCAAGACAGGCAGGATAGGCAATCTTTTGGAGACAGAAACTGGATTGATGGTTCCCGGGGGTGGTATAGGAGGGTAGAAGGGAAGGGAAGGAAGCTGTGAACCGATAATGGTGGGTACAGGGGAATAATAAGCATTCTAAAATTGATGGCAAAGAGGGTATGGCTTTTCTGGTCATATTTGATCACCTGAATTGTATCTGAGAAGAATTGCTGACAGGAGAATGATAGGTAAACATGATAGTGGAGCAGGAGAAAAAAAGAGAAAAATAGGAAAGAAGACAAAATATATATGCAAATATATAAATATATGTGCATTTGTTTATATATGTATATATATGCAAATGAAAAAAGGAAACAGATGGAATTTTGGCCTCTACTTAAATCTACCCTTAGTACAAGAACGGTTTGTTCTAATAACGTGTCAATGTGTGATACTCACCTTCTTGACACGATCGCTGAAGACAAAATGGGTGCAGAAGCAAATGTGGTAAAGAAAACTGTTGGGCCTGACTATTAAAAGATAGAGTTCCTGGGGTCTTAAAGGCTTGTAGTTAAACAAGCAGCTATCTAGCAGGGAAGCAACAAAACCCAAATGGAAGTAGAACATCAGCCTGTGTAATCATGAGGTATCGATGGGAAAAGGTATCAGAAGTTCAAAGACAAGCAATCACATCAATATGAAGGGGCATGGATATAGTGCAGCGCCCAAACCCACCTGCCCACCTGTAAGATAATTGGACAGTCCCTCTCAGATGGGCACAAGGAAGGGATGATAAATCTAGGAATCCAGGTTCAATATAATAGTGATGGACCACATAACTGCCCTCTAGTTCTTTAATATTCCCTCTCCTTATTATTCTGGAACTTTGTTTTACTTCACTAATCTTAGATTTGTGTATGTTCATTTGTATATTTAAGATCATTCAATACATGAAAGCCAAGATAGATAACCTTTCAGAAACAGTATCAGGAGTAACATTTCCCTGAGGGTACAGGGAGAGGGGATAGGGAACTGATAGCATTGATGACTGTATACCCTCACTCAGTGGGATCAAACAACAGAATTGTATGTGAATGGAAATATTGGATGTGTAATATATGGAGAGAAAAAAAAAACTATTGGGGGGGAGTGGTCAGGGTTCCTGAGCATAGGGTGAGGGATGGAGAGGATAAAGAGGAGCTGATATCAAAGAGTTCAACACTGAATAAAATGTTTTGAAACTGATTGTGGTAGCATTATACAATACTGCTTGATGGGAGTGAACTATGGGATGTCATGATATCTGTAAGAGCTCCCAATAAAAGGACTTTTAAATTCTATTCATAATCCTGAGGGGAAAAAATCTAACCCTGGAGAAGCTACCTTCTGGCCTTTCCTTAGTCACCACTGTATCCTGAGCAAAGAATTCCAATAAGAGTAAGTAATTACATGAAGAAAGGTATTCTGGAGAAGAGAATAACCTGAAATAGCTCAAGATATCAATTTTTTTTCTTCCTGCGGTGCTCCATAAACCAGGATTTGTTATTCCAGAATTTGATTAGGAACCTGTATTTATATTTTCATACCACCAAGAGCTAACTCTTAAATAGCACACAACATACTTTATTAGAATTCTACAAGTCCCTCAGACAAAATTTCTTAAGTCAACAAGAAAATTTAAATGTCTCCCCAAAAGTAAAACTATGAATTGGGATCCTATATGCAAAGATGATGAAGAAATTATATTACTCAGAGTCTGGTCAAGCAGCATGAAACACAGAGTCATTTTTAACAGAGAAATTAAATATAGTACCTTCAATAAAAATATATGAGAAGATGGAAAAAAATTTTAAAAATTAATGTGCATTGATAAGAACTGCAAAGAAATAAATGCAAACATCTTTTAATGATATTGATGTTGTTAGATGCCATTGAATCAGTTCCAACTCATAGTGATCCTATTGCAGAATAAAAGAAA
>NW_022111369.1:57931138-57953027 GCF_000313985.2 Echinops telfairi
TTCAAAACTTCCTGGACTAGAAAAGTAAGTGTTTCCAGTGCTTGATTAGATTTTGAAGCATTCCAATTCCTTTAGTGTTGTTTTTCGCTTGTGCTTTCAGTGCAGCTTGAACTTTTTCCTTCAGTACCAGTGTTCTTGCTCATATGCTACATCCAGCAATGGTGGAATGTTGATTATTTCTTTTTGATACAGTGACTCTGTGTATCTTTTTCCATCTTCTTCTGATGCTCTCTGCATGATTCAGTGTTTTGTCCATAGAGCTTTCAATGCTGCCATTTGAGGCTTTCAATTTTCTGTTGTACTTTCAGTCTAAGATATGCTGAATATGTCCTTCGTTTTGGTTTTCTAACTCTAGGTCATTGCACGTTGTATTACAATATTTGACTTTGTCTTCTCAAGTTGCCCATCAAAATTTCCTAGGCAGCATTTGATTTAGTACTTTCTTCCATTTTCCTTGGCTATTCTGTTATTAAGAGCAAGTTTCAGTCTCTTCTGATCCCTCGTGTTGATTTTTCTTTCTCCTCTGTTTCTTTAATGACCTTTTCATTTCTTCATGAATGATGTCCTTGATTTCTTCCAACAACTCATCAAGTCTTCATCCATAAGTATCCTTGAGATTTTCTTGAAATTCAGGTGGATAGACTCAGGATTGTATTTTGGCTCTTGTGGTCTTGTTTTAAATTTCTTCAGCTTTATTTTGAACTTACATATGAGCAATAGATGGTCTGTCACACAGTCAGCCTCTGGCCTGAGTTTAGCTGCTGATATTGTGCTTCTTCATCAACTCTTCCCAAAGATGTAGTCAATTTGATTTCTGTGTATTTCATCTGGAGAAGCTTATGTGTACAGGCAGTCACATTTTGTGTTACTCAAAAAAGATATTTTCTATGAACATGTTGATATTGCAAAATTCTAACATGCCGCATCCAGCTTTGTTTCTATTGCCAAGAGCACATTCACAACTACTATTCCTTCCTCTTTGTTTCTGGTGTTTACATTCCAATCACCAATAATCATTCATGTGTTTTGACCTCGTGCTTGAGCAATTTCTGACTGAAAACACTGGTAGAATTTTTCCGTTTACATCATAAGCTCATGTGTTTGTACTTCAGAATAGATCATGAAATGTCCCTTCTGACAATGAATGCAAAGCCATTCCTCTTGATTGTGCTATATTATTTTCTAATTGAAAATGACCAATACTATTCCATTTCAGTTCATTAACATCTAGGATACATAACGTTTGTATGCATTCCACGTCATTTTTATGATTTCCAATTTTCCTAGATTCATACATTCCATGTTCCATTTATTAGTAGATTTTTGCTGCTGTTTCTTCTTACCTTTAGTTAGGTTTCATCAGCAAATGAAATCCAAAGGCTTCACTCCCACTAGCATTACTCCAATCAGTTCATCAAGGTCAACTCTACTTTTAGAAAACAGTTCTTCATCAGTCATATTTTGAGTTCCTTGGAGCCAAGGAGTCCATCCTCCAACACGATCTCTGACAAGGGTCTGCTTTCATGAGTAAGCATTCGGTATCAATGTTTCAGTCTGTGCATACGTTTTCAGCAACTACTGTCTCCTAAGTGGGTAGTTGAGTCCTTCTTCATGGTCTGTTCTCAGTCTGGAAGCTTTGCTGAAACGTATTCACTTTGAGTGACCTTGTTGATGTTTGAAATACCATTGATGTAACTTCATCATCACAGTAACACACAAGCCACCAGCGTAAGACAAACTGAAAGACAAGTGGTGGCAATAATTATGAGGCTCAATATTAGTCATAAGAATAAGGTCAAGGTCTCCTCCCTGGGGGACAGACAACCGAAAAGTGGGTGAAGTGAGACGTCGGAAAGGGCAAGATATGACAGAATAACAATTTATAAATTATCAAGGACTCATGAGGGAGGGGGGAGTGGGGAGGGAGGGGAAAAATGAGGACCTAATGCCGGGGGCTTAAGTGGAGAGGAAATGTTTTGAGAATGAAGAGGGCAATGAATGTACAAATGAACTTTACACAATTGATTGTGATAAGAGTTGTATGAGCCCCAATTAAAAAAAAAAGGTCAAGGGCCAACTGCAGAAAAGACCATTATTTTCTCATGTGTAAATTACACATGCATCTGAAGGGGAAAAAATTAGCCCAGGAGAAACAAAATATGATTTTGAATATATTGCCCCTGAATTTAGAAACATTTTCATGAATACGTTCAATGTATTTCACGCGACTTACTAAAAATCACATGGGCTGTGAGATGACACCAAAAACATAATACACTATGAAACCAAAAGATCATTATATGAATGAAAAGACCACATGGACACAAAGACCAGATTCTGAAAGTTGCTCTTTAATCTCAAATAGGTAAAGCAAAATAAATAAATGGTGAAGTATACAATGCCAAACAAAAGTTTCCAGTGCAGATTGAAAAGACAAAATAAAATATTATAAGACAATGTGTAAGGACTTGAAAATAAAAATTAAAAAACTGGAAATGAAAAATATAAGCAACCCTTCTTAAACTGAAATAACTTTTAAACAATCAAGTTTGAGGACGTGAACACTGTCCTCCACTGATTTCCAGCAGTCCTGGGGGATAGTATGTGCTCAGGAAATGATCTTGTTGAATATTTAAACCCAAGCTGCACTAAAAGCTTTTTCAAAAATCACGAATCCAGGAATTGATGCAATATCAATTCAGATATTTCAATAAATAGATGTGATCTTGAAGTGCTCACTGATAAATACTAAGTAATTTGGAAGACATGACCAGCTTTCAGGAAGTTATCCATATCCATGCCTTTATGAGAGAAAGTGATGCAATAGTGTCTGAAATTTATTGAATAATATCATTAATATCACACATAATGCTGAGGATAATTAAATAATAGTTGCAACCATCCATTGATGAATGATTGCCAAAAATTCAAGTTAAACTCGGGAGAGGAGATACAATGAGGGACAAGCAGAGAATGCCAAAAATATTTTTTGCCTGAGTTTTACTCTGCAAAGGCTTTTGACTGTGTGAATCATATAAATTAGGTTAGCATTTTTTTAAAAGGAAATTATATTATGCAAAATTATGTTGCACATAGACCAAGAGGCAATTGTTTGAGCAGAACACCAAGAAAGTTGTGCATTGTGGCTGTATCCTTTCATCTTACTTATTCAGTCTTCATGCTGAACAAATAATCTGAGGAGTTGAAGAACACATGGTATCAGGATTGAAGAAAGATTTATTAACAACCTCTGCTTTGCTTGTGGCAGAACATTGCTTGTGGAAAGACAAGAGAACTTGAAACACTTAATGATACAGATCAAAGACTACCACCCACAATCTGGATTAGACTTCATTGGGTCATTGTCATTTCCCATAGTCAACCATGAATCTGTGTTTGTTTTCAAATAACGTAGATTCTTGTATTATTTGCTAAGCATGTAGATTGAATTAATATAGTGAAAAAAGACAACTGCACACTTTATTGAGTTTGATTCATGAAGTATGCTTTCTTCTTCCCAAAAATGTTACTTGTATGTAATAATAATGCCAGTGTTTCCTAATTCCTGCATCCTGTTGTGTCACCATTCTTTGAAATGGGCACAGATATGGATCTCTCTCTTTTGATTGACTAGGTCTTCCAAATTAGTTGGCATAGATAAGGAAGTTCTTCAAGCACTGTATCGTTTTTGCTGAAACACTTAAATCCATATTCCATCAGTTCTTGGAACCTTGTTTACCACCAGTTCCTTCAGTAGAGCTTGGATGTCTTGCTTCAGTGGCTTCAGTCCTTGAAACTATATGATCTCCTGAAATGTTTTAATGTTAAGGGCAATTCTTTTTTTTGGTACAGCAACTCTGAAAATTCCTTCTTTTTTTGCTTGCAGTGACAAGAAATATTTTGCCTTTCAATATTTCAACTTTTGGCTTGAAACTTTTCTTCCAGCTTGAGAAATGATTATACTTTTACTCTGTGGACTTGTTTTATGCAGCTTCCACATGAACTTGAATATAAGTAATTGAAGGTGTTTTCTCAGGCAGTCCCTGGACTTCTTTCAACTGCTAATATTGAGTGTCATCATTGTCTTTTTTCCACAGGTGTAGTCCATTTGATTCTTGATAATTATAGTCTTTATTTATATTGTTGAAAATAATAATATTTGAAATAACTCACTGCTCTTAAAATTTTTCTACCAATTTATCTGTGGCATTGATTCTATCACTAAAATTATATTTTCCATTTTTTCATCTATAATTTTTCCCAACTTCACATATCAATCACCAATAATTTAAAAGACATATTGATTGTATGCTTGATCATTTTTAGAATAAATAAGTTGGTAGAGGTCTCAATTACTTTACCTTTTTCTCTGGCTAGGGGGTAAGTTTGAATAATGACTATTAATTTAGCTTCCTGTAGATGTATAGATATTCTCCAATCACTGACAGCTTTGTGTTAAGAATAGATATCAAAATGTTCTTTTTCACAACTTTTGTGACACCATTCCTATGAACATTTCATTTCTGGCATAGTAGATCATATGATAGTCATATTTAAAATTCCCAGTAACAGTCCATTTGAATTTCTAATTGCTAGCAACCGAGCTTTATCCATACAGCTTATTTTTGATGATGTCTAAGTTTCATAAGTTTCATTTATATGAGGTGGTACCTCCCAAGAAAATGGAAAAAAGCTCTGCTGGGCTTTTTTGTAGTTTGCATTTTCACCACTAGGCTAGCATCCAGCAACTCACTCTGAGTTAGTGCACCCAGTGGTGTAGCCTGGGGAATTTCTCTCTAGTTAGTGTGAATTTTTTCATAAAAGCAGTTTGCTCAAACCTTGTTTTTTGTGCTGGCCAATTTTAAGAGAACTGTATGCAGCTGAGAAATGTTTCCTGCTTGGGAAAAATACCGCAGAAACTGTTGTGATGTTGAACACAGCTTACAAGGACAGCACTATGGGAAAAACTCAAGTGTACGAGTGTTTTCCCTAGTTTCCAAAAGGGTGAAATGTAAATTGATGACAAACCTCAGTCTGGATATCCATCTACTTCCAGGAATGCTGACATTGTTGACTCAGTGCATTTAGAGTTCATGACACCAGGTCAGGCTGTCAACCAAGCTTTCTATTTAGAGGTTCTGAAAAGTTTGCATAACAGTGTGCTACATAAAAAGGCCTGATTTGTGGCAGATACATGACAATGTACCTGCTCACAAAGCCATCTCAATGCACTGGGTTTGGGCAGGAAACAGCATGCCTTTCTTGCCCCATGCACCTTACTCACCTGATCTCGCTCAGTGTGACTTCTTTTTGCTTCTGCGAATACAGACGGACATGAAAGGAGAGCGAGTTGATGAAGTAGAAGAGGTGAAGCAAATCGGGAGGGAGGTGCTGTCAGCTACCCAAACAGATGAGTTTGAAAAATGTTTCTAAGAATGAAATCAGATTTGACTAATGTATTAAATGTAATGGAGAGTACTTTGAAGGTGATAAAATTGTTTTGTAAAAAAATTTAAATACATAGCTTTGAAAAAAAGGTTTGTTGGGTTTTGGGGGGGTGGTGGTACCCCCTCTTACATTCACACTACAATTAATTAATGATTTCTTAAGTTTCTTCTCATTTTGAGACATGTCACATACACACACAAATAAAAATAAAAATAAGGCTCCAGATGTTTTACTCCATTTAAGTCATTTAAGGTCAACTACTTTGAGGAAGTAGCTCTTCCTCAATTGTATTTTGAATGTTTTCCAACTCAAAAAGTTCATTTCTGATTGTATTAGACAAAGTTTTAGAGTTATTTTTAAGGTTTCCAGTGGCCAATTTTTCAGATGTGGAATGTTTCTTCTTTCTTCTTTCTAGCCTATTTTAATCTGAATTTTCCCTTGAAACTTGTCAACCCTGGATGACCCTGGTAACATTGGCAATATATATCCAGCATCACAGCAACAGACAAGCCACTACAGTATAATAAACTAACAGACAGGTGTGTGTGTGTAGGGAGAATGACTTTAATAAGTTTGTGGAAAATTACCATTATCTATTAATTCCACATATGCACAAACTATTTGAAACCCCCTCATACCTATTATTGTTGTTTGTTGTTTTTGTGAGGCTCTGCTAAGCCAGTTCTGAGTTATAATGACCCTGTGTACAGCAGAACAAAACAACCCAGACCTGGGTCATTCTGACAGCTATTGCTGTGTGTGAACCCAACATTGCTACATCGACTGTGTCAATCCACTTTATGGAAGGTCTTCCTGTTTCTCACTGAACCTCTTAAGAATCCAACTAAGAGATGTTTCTATATGTTCAGTGCTTGAAAAAAGTCACGAAACTGATTTCAAAATAGTTGCACAATTTCACATTCCCATGGTTGATGTATGAGAGTTGAAATATCTTCATACCCTCTCAAATATTTACTATTGAGCAATATTTTTATTATAGTAATTCTTCAAAATGCATTGCTCCCAAGTCAATTCAAACTCAAAGTGATGTTATAGAATAGAGTAAAACACTCCATAGAAAGTTTCTAGGCTGTGATTTTTATAGGATTAGATGGCCAGTTGTTTGTTTCTATGAACCAGCTAATGGGTTTGAAATTTTTCAAGTCCATATCCTACTGGTTAGTATCCTTGTAAGAGTCGCGAAGCCAAGGATCATGTTTCTCTTGAAGTTCATTTTACAGTACTCTGAATTTGAAATGGTAACTCACTGTGGGTTTGATATATGAGTCTCTTATTTTAATGATACTCAATGTCTTTTTAGATAAACTGCTATTTGCTTATATTCTTTAAAGAAATGCTTATTCATCTCTTTAATCCATTTTCAAAACCAGGATATTTGCCTTCTTACTGTTGGGTTGAATTAATTATTTATATATTCACAATTGAAGTCCCTTTTTTATGCACATTTTCTCCAAATATATGGGATGGCTTCACATTTTTTTAATTATTAATAATAATAATACATATATCATATCATTCCACATTTCAGGCATGTCAAGTAGAATTGCACAGTTATTGCCACGATCAGTTTCCAACCAATCTTTTTCTACATGGACTCCTTGACATCATCTCCCTTTACCACAACACCACCACTATAACCCCCACTCCCAAAGCCCCTTATTCTACTTGCTGTCCTTATAAATTCATCAATCCTGGGTTTTATATACTGAAAAATTAAGGAAGCTATTTAAAGTATAACGTTTAATTTTAATGAGCTTAATTTATTTCATGTTAGTTGAGAGAAAATGTAGAGTCCTACTCTTATCTCACAAATTGATCATATTTAAGAGGGAGGCATTGTTCAGAAGTAAATTATGTTTTCTGAAAGAGCCTTCTGATAACACTTGGATTCACCCCAAGAACTTAATTCCTTCTCCCTGATTATTCACCAGAGACCTCATGATATTGGCCTAAGACATAAAGCATCTTGTTGTTCTGTCTGCTTTCTTTTGGTCAACAAGTACATTCCATGAGTATCTTCAATCCTGAGTTAATGTAAAATATCTATAGATGATTTCTCCAGGATGTGAATTCCAAAGTGAAAAGTGTAATAAAATATTTATGTATTTTATAATACATGTAATCAGCACAGTGGGATTCTATTAGGATAGTTGGGTTGCCATTGTCTCCCCACTGCTGATGTCGCTGTCTAATAAGTGCTCTTGTTCTCTCTCTCTTGGAATTAGTGGACTGGCTCAGCTGCTCCAGGGCATTAACTATTAGAGCAAAGATCCCAATGCTGATCAGTTTTCAGCTGAGTAGACTATGGAGAATGGATTGGTTATCTACGTCTGAGAAGAAGTCAATTGAAACACTATGAATAACAACAATTTGATCTCGGGTGTGGCACAGAACCAGGCTGTGTTTTGCTCTGTTGTGCACAGGATTACTGTGAGTCAGAATTGATTTCGAGGCAGATAAGAAAACAAGAAGTTAATGAAAACATGAAGATTAATATATTGTTGCCAAAGGCAGATTAAGAACATTAGGTATTAATGTTATATTGACTTTGTATCCAGGTTCAAATGTAACAGGAAAGCTCATTCAATTAAATGAAGAGTGAATTATTTTGTAAGATCAACAGATTATTAAAACTATTCAATTGATGTTCTCACAATTATCAGAATACATTCTACACTTTTTGGTACTCCAGAAAGATTAGAATTCTAAAGAGCCTTAAAATAATAGGCATCATGCATTTGAATAATTATAAAAGGTTGTTATTTTTAATTTGTTTAGTATTTTTTCTCATTTTTTATTTGAATTAGTCAGTATGGAATCCAGATTCCCAGGAATCTGTTTTCACAATGGTTTTTTAAACAAAAATATTACTTTATTATGCAAATATCCTCCTGTATTTTACAAATCAAAGATTTGGTTCTTTACCACTCAGTAGTGGAAATAAAAGGATTATTCTAAATCAATTTCAAGAGTAAGAAAGGTAAGCAGATAAGTCATTATGCAAATAGTTTCTGTGCAAAAAGCTTTAGGGGAGATTCTAGTTAGAGAAGAAACTGTCTGATACGAATGGAAAGAGCAAACCGAAATGGATCTTGCTCATTGTATTTCAAGTCTAAAGATCAGTTAATGCTAATTCTCTAAATCAACATGAATACCCTAGGAGTTTATTCAATAGAATATCTGTTTTTGTTTTTTCCTCTTTTTTGACAATTAATTTTCTTTTATTACAATGTATATATAATATAGTATATACATAAAATATACTTTTTGTGAATATGAAAGTTTTGTTAAAGCTTTATGTATTGTTATATCCCTGGCTCTAAATCAGTGTCTAGGGTTTTATTTTTTTACTTAATATTGAATGAGATGCTTAAAGAAATAAATAGTGGGAACCATTTACCCCATATGCTTTGAGGAAAGAGGAGAAAGATAAGAAAAGAGTTTCCAACAAGCCCGTTGATGTTTGAGAATAGAAAATCTATGTGATGTGTCTTTGTCTATTCACATCTGAAAGCCTTCCCAGAACAAATACAAAACCATTCAACAGAAAAGACATCGCTAAGTGTTATTGATGCAGTTACTGACAGCAGTCCATTTCCAAAGATGAAATACAGGAGAAGGGTGAGCCTGTTAACATATATGTTTTCAAACTTCTATTCAATTCCCTTATACGATTCTTCCTTACCTGCCTTTGAAAGGGAATAAAACCATGCAGGCAATAACAATATCAAAACAAGTTGCTCAGCACTTTCTACTGTGGAAAAGGAAGTAAACATCCCTTAATAGATCTATTATGATGAAACCAAACCCCCTTTCCATTGATGCAATTCCAACTAAGAGACCCTGTGGGACCGAGTAGAATTTAACCGCAGGAATCCCAAGGCTGCAATCTTTATGGAAGTAGATGGTCATCTCTTTCTCCTATGTGAAGCAGCCTGTGGGCTGGAATGACCAAACTTCAAGTTAATTAACTGTTGAACACTATTGGGCCATCTTGTACTCCGCCCACTGTGATTAGAGAACAGAAATTACTTTAATTCTTCTCCTTTAAGAAAGAAAGTTTGTCTTCTATTATCTCAACAGTGCCAGTGCATCGTCTGTAAAATACAATGATTTAAAATATTTATAAATCAAATGAATGCTAATGGTAAGTATTAGTAAAGCTAATATCAACATAGTAGAACAAGGGAGGAGAACTGCATCATGCTTTATGCTCTACCATAGATGACACAGCTCAACAACAACAATGCTTTTCCCTTTTGTGTCTTGGTTTTTCTTGATATTATTTGGTATTATTTTTCTTGCCTTTTCTTGGTATTATTTGGGATGATGATTCAGAAAATTGCACTGGATAGACAGCATCGACTCTCGTTTCTTAGATACGGTGTTCCACTATGTTCTCAACTATCAAGTGATGCTAATTTACTAGCTTTTCATCCGAATTTTAAGTATGGGAATAATTCAGACCCACCTGTAACAGGATAAGACAAAAGAAGTGAGAAATATTTAAAAGAGAATTAGGTATTAATGAAAATTCAAGGGAAGCTGTATATGGACCCATGGTAGTTAGTTACTCACACATTTAGCTGCCAATCCTTAGGTCAGTGGTTCAGACCAACAAGTCACTTTGCAACCTTTAAAAGATTTAAAAGTTGGGAAATCCAAAGGGACAGCTTTTCTCTGTCCTTAAGGGTCACTATGAATTAGAAGTGATTAGATGGCCGTGAGCATTTCTCTTGAGTATGAGAGTCTGTTCAATAATATACACAAAGACTACAATTGGATACAAAGTCAGAACAAAGCTTGGTAAAACAGGAAAATTGAAAAGTACACAAATGGAATGTAGATTGGTAAAAATGTCAGACTTCATAGCAATTTTCATACATATTTTGAAGATCTAAATATATCGTCACATTGTTCAATAAACATTTCAGAGCACTTAATATAAAGAAGTCAATGGATAATTCATATTAAATGTTTCAGAGGTTAGGTTGACTCCACAATCTTTATAAGGAAAATTATAACTTTTCTGTTAAGAGTTCCTGTGCACAGGTGAAGAAATGGTGTCATCTTATAACAAGATGGGAACATTGTAATTTTGATAAAGGAGTTTGAACTCCAGACAGACCCATTGTGGGTTTCAGAACACTTGAACTTCTATATATTGTACCAAACTGACTCCTAGTGACCCTACACGATGAAGTAGAACTGCCCACTGTGGGTTTCCAGGGTTGCAAAGCTTTATTTGAACAGAAACCTGCATCTTTCTCCTGGGGGGGTGGCTGTTGGGTTTGAAACACTGACCCTGCAAGTTAGCAGCCCAACAGATTCCCCACCACAATACCAAGGCTTCCGGATCTTTATTCATGGCTGTTATTCTCATTGTAGAAGAAAGAAATATTCACTTTGTTAAGATGGAATCTGAAAAACATCATCTATAAATATCTCCAAAGTCATTGAGGCTACTCCATAAGCCCAACTGACAATTTCCATAACGCTTTCTATAGAAGTCGTTACAACTGTGTGATCTAGGTTATGTGACTTCCATATCCTAAGTGTCACTTACCCCAAATGTCAGTCAACTATCTTAAAAATAATGCCTACCTCCTCAAGTAGTTACAAAGATGTTATTTAAACAATGAGCACAAGAAATATTGTCAAGAATACATATATTTTAGTCATTTGTGGTTATTTTCATTACAGAGGTTATAAGAGGAACTTGATAAATGACCTTCTTAGTCATTTATGTTGTGCACTGAAATTCCAAACCAGTTCTACAAATAGCCAGCTCCCTTGGCTTTCTTCCACTGGATGAGGGCAACATGCTGCAGTAACTTTACCTTAGCCACACAGGGAATCTGAAAGTACAAGGCAGCCTTACTGCAAAGCCAGAACTGCTTTTGGGCAGGATTTACAAGGACAAAAGTATTTAAATAAATCAAAGAAAACACTTTTAATGGCATTTGGTGGGGGTACAGGTAACGATTAAATGGGACACAAACATCTACAATAAGAAAGAATTTCTACAATCTGGGTTTTTCTCTTTCTTACCATGGTAACAAGAGAACCCACCAATTTCTGAGCAATTTCCCTGGCTTACATCTCTTCCTGAGATAATTGACTCTTTTGTGAATTCACCTGTCCTTGTTGTAAAAGTATTGCCAACAAATTCACTCTGATCGCAGCTACAATTTTCTCTCTTACACTTATGTACCAAAAGTATAGATTTCTACAAGCATCAAAAGCACGTTCCATTTATCCTGAACCAGACCAATAGGAGCCAATAACTAGAATAAGAGTGGATACTAGGGGGTCATTATCTTAGGCCCGAGTGTGTGCTTACCCATGAACCCATGACTAAACAGAGGACTATGATTATACAGTCTTGCTTTCATTTGTCAGCTTGCACCCTTAAAGCTGGAGGTGAGGTCCAAGTCCCATAAAAATTGTATAGTTATGGCACAATTATCCAGAAGTGGATTTCCCAAGAATAGATCAGGGATTGTTGGCAGAAGGAAAGAAAGAAATGAATAAAAGAAGGAAACAATAGAGAGAGAGAAAAAAAAAACAGAAGGAAGAAAGGAAAGGAAAAGAAGGGGAAAATCTCTATAAATCCGATGAAAAAATGCTTTTGATGAAGCTGTCAAACATAATACTATGATTTTATTGAAGAGAAGGCAACATGAAAGGCTGGACTACTATACATGCATTTTAGTCTCTATTGTATTATCAGCCCTTTTAACATAAAAAGACCTCATTTTCAGTTTGGAAGTACCTTTACTAAGAAAGTGAACTTTAAATGTTCTCATTTTACAGATCACAGAATGGTGGTTTATGTAATTAGAGCGACTTGCTGCACTGATACCAATCTGTCAAGAGTCCAGAATCCAAGGCTCTTTGTGTCTCATCAGACACATACAGCTCGTGCTATTTCCACCACACTACTTTACTCTTACTACATTCTGGACCTTGTAAAAGCAGCGTGAACACTGGAATAATAGCTAGAAAACTAAATAATATATTCCAGACCCTGTTTAGAGGCAAGGATAGCAATATTTTCTTTTGAATATAACAAAAACGTTTAAAATTAGTAGATACATAAAGTAATATAACCTTGTTGGTAAAGAATTTGAGGTATCAAAATGTAAAGTGCATGTATTTTCTACTTACCAATTACATGGTTAGAGTGTATATTTTTATATCAGATAATATATGGGTATTAGTATATTGATTGCAGTTGTCCCTGGGAAAAGATAGGAGTTAATCTAAATGTCCTCAAATGGGTTAAGTATATTACTGGTTAAGGATATTACTTGCATCTGTGCTATAAAATCCACTTGAAAATCTATAAAGGTTAGGTGGTCATGTGTCAGCAGCTAAAGATGTCTATTATATAAATGAAAAGAGAAAGTTTAGAGGATTACCAATATATAAAATAATCTTTTAAATGAGTATATGTATTCATATATAACTAAATAAAACTGACAATTCTAACTAAATATTAGAAACAATTCTGCATTTAGGAATTATATCAGTAAATAAAAAAGAGATTCAAGTCCATATGTATTTACGTTCCACTAGGAGAATTTTTTAAAGTACATAATTTACATAATGTATTATTGTTATGAGGTATATTAGAAAGTATTGAGAAAACTAAATGGTAGAATGGAAAATATCAGCGTGCTGAGGATGGTGGGATGAATTTTCTCAAGGCATACTCTATAGAGAGATGAAGAATTTTGTAAGCAAGTCATGTGGATATTTTTGAATTCCCAGTGTACATAAACTTTAGGTTTTCACTATACAATACTCAAATAAGTGTGTAACAGTGTTATGAAAAGTTCACGAGTGAGCACATGCTGTTGAAAACATGGTGCTGATAGATTTTCCCAAGTGAAGATTGTCATAAACTTTTAATTTGCTATTTAGAAAAATCACTATCTATGAAGCATGATGTAGCTTATTAGGTTCACCTGAACAAAAAAGATTGGTGAAGAGAGGCTTCATCAGGGGAATGTCTAACAATTAAAGATGTGAGAAAGTTGAGCAGATAGATGATCTAGTGAAAGAGTCTTCCAGGTTGTGGGAAATCGATCAGAATAGTAGAGTAAGAGAATATCTAGCAAAGGTCATGGGACGGGGACTGTATCAAAGTGACTCCAAGAGAAAGAGGGATTGAGAAAACAGACACAGCAAAGGGAGCTAGAGAGAACCTCAGGTGAGGTTTTAGAGTTTTAAGGAATCTGAATACATAAGCACATCATTATGTTGAATCTTTGAAAGTGTTTGTACATATTTTGTTATATTTTTAAAAAGTGTATCTATATGTACATGCATATACAAAGTCATGTAGATCTAAGAAGTGCATATAATAGGGTATAGTGTATGCATATCACCGATTGTTTATATAGTTGAGATTCTACAAAGTAATACATTGAACAATCTACAGTGTGTATATCTGGGTGGTGCAGTAATTACCCATTCAGCATCATTGCATGTTAACCTAAAGGTTGGCCTTTCAATACCACCAGCCACATGGAGGGAGAAATATGGGGCTCTGTACTCTCTTAAAGGGTTACAGTCTCAATAATCCATGGGGACAGTTCTACCGTGTCCTATAAGTTTGAAATGAGTAGCAATTGCCTTGATGGCAGTGGGAATAAGAGAGAGATAAATGCAGGAATCACCAGAGAAAACCACTTGCTTTTGCAGCAATAAAAAAATGTCAAATACATATTTATTAAGTTGTTATTTCTATTTTCCTGTGTAATGTACCTGTGGCAGTTACATAATCTCCTGTCATCTTCCAAAGGGGTGGAGTTGGGCCTGTCAATCAGGTTGCGGCTTGATGACCTCATTTGGATGCACTATGGAGATAAATAGCTTACTGGAGGCGGGACATTAACTAACTGTCCCTGGTGAGACACTCCTCATGGAACTATGCTAATGCAGAACTCTGGAGCTGAAGGAGCCACATGGAGACCCACGCCAGTGCTGAGATGCTTCCACCACCACTGGATCCACAAGATTTTCCACCCACTGACATGTGATCTTCCTGCATTCAGCATCATTGCATGTGTTGTGTGAGTCTGAAAAGTAATTTACATAGTGATACTGGACAAATGGTCTAATACCGGACTTATGGACTTGACCTGAACTGGGTGTTAGTTGTCATTTGAAACGTGACTGAGGAGGAACGGATTTCTTGGAGTGGAGTCAACCATGGTGACGGGAGTTAGGTAAAACCTGTGGGAGTGGAGCCTTTGGGAGCTTCCTTTGCTAATGTGCCATGACTCAAAGTAAGGTGAAAAGGCTGCAATACTCTGTTAATGATGGGAGCTTGAATTCTGCAAAGAGTGAATCTAGGAAAATTCAAAGTGGTCAAAATGAAATGGAACTCATAAAGATCAGCATTCTAGGCATTAGTGAGCTGAAGTGGACTGGTATTGACCATTTTGTTTCTGAAAATCATATAATTGACTTTGCTGGGAAAAACACAATCAAGAAGAATGTCTTAGAATTCATTGTCAGAAAGAACACTGCAAAATCAGTCATGAAGTGCAATGCTTCCTATGATAGATCAGATCTCTGATTTCAAGGAACCTAATCAATACAATTATTGTTCAAATTTATGCACCAACCACAAAAGCTAATGATGGTAATTTAAGAATTCTATCAAGGACTGCATTGGAAATGGATCAACTATGTAAGGGAGATGCATTGATAATTACTGGTGATTGGAATTCAAAAGTTTGAAACAAAGAGGAAGAATATTTGGAAAATATGGGTCTGTGATAGAAACAAAGCTGAAGGTCATATGATAGCATTTTTCCAGATCAATGACTTATTCATAGCCAGTGCCTTATTCAACAACACAAAAGGAAGCTCTCCATGAGGAATACAGATAAATCAAATTGACTACATCTGTAGGAAGAGAGGATGGAGACTCTCAACAGCTAAAAGATGGACAGGGTGTGAATGTGTAACAGACCTTCAATTGCTCATAACTAATGCCAGGTTAAAGCTGAAGAAAATAAAACAAATCCACATGAGTCAAAAGAAGACCTTGAGTCCATCCCAGCTGTATTTCAAGAATATCACTAAAACAGGTTTGATGCATTGAACACGAACAACATAAGACCTGATGAACTGTGGGGGGACATTGAGGCTATAATTCATGAAGAAATCAAAGGCTTATTAAAGAGATAGGAAAGAAAGAGAAGATTAAAATGGATGTCAGAAGAAAGTGAAAATTACACTTAATCATAGAATAGCTAAAGCAAACAGAAGGGGAAAAAATGAAGTCAAAGAGTTGAATAGAGAATGTTAAAAGGAAGCTGGAGCAAACAAAGTCAAATATTGTAATGGAATGTGTAAAGGCCCAAAGTTAGAAAATCAAAAGGACAGGACATGCTCAGCATATTTTAAACCAAAAAACTCAACAACAAAAATGTCAAGCTTTCAGTTGCAATCTTGAAATATTGAATGGCTTGGGAAACATCAAGAAAAAATGGAAAGAATACACAGATTAAGTCTACCAAAAAGAACTTGTCAACATTCCATTATTTAAGAAGGTAGCATATGCGCAAGAACCAGTGGTGCTGGAGGAAGTCTACTCTGCACTGAATGCGTTAACCAATGCGTTAGCCAAAGACAAGGTTCTAGGAATTGATGGAATACCCTTTGAAATGTTGCAGAAAGCTGAAGCAGCACTGGAAGGACTCATTCATCTATGCCAGTGATTTTGGAAGACAGCTACTTGGCCCACTGACAGGAAGAGATCCATATCTGTGCCTATTCCAAAGAAAGGTAAGCCATATCGAATGTTCAAACTATAGAACGATATAATTGGTAGCTCTAAATATAGAATAATATAATTGATATCTCTTAAAATGTTGTTTAAGATCATCCAACAAGAGTTGCAGAAGTACATTGACAGGGAACATCCAGAAGTTGAGGTCAAATTCAGAAGATGATGTGGAACAAGACACACAATTGCTGAAGTCAGATGAACTTTGGCTGAAAGCAGAGAATAGAGAAAGATGTTAATTGTATTTTATTGACTATACCCAGGCATTGTGGAGCTTACCACATATGCTCGTGTATAAGCCAACTTTCCCAGGACATTTTTAATCCATTTTTGTGGTAAAATTAGGTGCCTCGGCTGATATTCGGGTCGACATATACTTGAATATATATGGTATGTTTACGTGTGTTTTATTGATTCTAAGAAGGACTGTGTGGACATAACAAACTGAATAGCATTGGAAAAATAGGAATTCCATAACACTTGCTTTTGTTCATGTGGAATTTGTATATGGATCAAGAGCCAGTTATATGCAAATGCATCTAGGTAATACTGCATGTCTTAAAATCAGGAAAGGTGTGTGTCAAGATTTTATCATCTAATTTCTACTAGTTCAATCTGTATGCAGAGCAAATCATCAGATAAGAAGGATTACCTTAAGAAAAACGTGGCACACAATGAAAAGAGGCCTTATTAAGTATCTGTGATACGCAGGTGACACAACCTTCCTTGCTGAAAGTGAGGAAGACTTGAGAGACTTGCTGATGATAATCAAGAATTGCTGCCTTCAGTATGGATCACAACTTGGTGACAAAACTCCAAAATTCTCACAACTGAACCAATGATGTAACATCATGGTAAATGGAGTGAAGGTTGAAATTGTCAAGTGTTTTGCCTTGCTTGTATCCGCAATCAATGCTCAGGGAACAGTTGTTCAAAGAAATCAAAAGAAGCATTGTACTAGGTAAATCCACTGTACAAGACAGCTTCAGAGAATTGAAAAGCAAGGAAGTTACTTTGAGAACTGAAGTGTGTGCCTGACCCAAGTCATGCACTTTCTTTTGCCTAATATGCATGTGAACATTGGATATTGAATAAGGAGTCATTTGAATCATGGTGCAGGAAAACAAGATTGCAAGTACCAGAGACTACTAAAAGGACAAACTGATTGCTCTTGGAAAAAGTAAGGCCAGAGTGCTCCTCAGAGGTAAATATGATAAGACTTTCTCTTACGTAATTGGACAGATTGTCAGGTAAGACTAGTCCCATGATTGGTAAAGCGGAGGGGCCGTGAAAAAGAGGAAGAGTCACAAAGAGATAGATGGGCTGCAGAATGTTGGTAAAGGTGATGCAGGACCATATGACATTTTATTCTCTTGTGCATCAGGTCACTATGGGTTGGAATGGACTTGGTGGTACCTAAACATAACAATGACAGCCATCAAATTTAATAAGTGATTTTCTTAATGCTTATTTTTTCTTATATCTACTTAATTATTTTCTTATTGTGTTTATGAAGATACTCCCTGTCTGATTTATGGTTCCCTGGAAAATTAGTAACCTAAGATTGTTATATAACCAAAAACAAAAAGTCAAACTCACTGCTGTCATTCCAACTCATAATGACCCCATAGGCATCCAGTAGGATGGAATAGAATTGCCCAAAAGGTTTACGAAGTCTACTTCCCATTTCCTAGGCTCTGTACAATTTAAACTGCTGACCTTTGGGTTAAAGATCAAGCACCTTGCCACTATGCCACCAGAGCTCCCCACACTTAACACAGAGGTGGCAATATCTGACTATCCTCTGCCTGCCTGCCTGTCTATCTGTTGACAGAAAGATTCATTAAGAGAAATCGATCATATGAATATGAGGGACGGCCCTTTCAAAATCAATAGTTCAATAAGCAAGTTGAAATCCCAGCAGTATAATGTGTCTTATAAGTAGACTAGACAGTGATGGAGAGAGAGAAATTCTTATGAGTCACAATCACCTGGAAGGCAGTGGGTATTTTATTATTATTTATATCTATTGAAAGTCTGGAGATAGAACTATCCCTTGGGAAACCTGGTTTTCCTATTTAGATCTTCAACAAATTAGATAGGGTCCACTCATATGATGGAGGGTAATTTGCTCTACTGAAGGCCAATTGATTTAAATGCTAATCACATTTCATTTAGCTAAATTGACACAAAAATCAGCCATGCACTCTTTATTATCTTTAAAAGCATTAGTGCCTTAGCATTCAATTTAGGATTCATTTCCAACTGCAATTGATTTTATTTGTGTCTTATGAAGTATTTCTGAACTTTCATAGTTCCATGTACCAATTCTCAATCTAGCCAGCATAATCTATATTAGAAGCCATTCATTCCCCACTGTTTTTCACTGCTAGATTGGTTTTAAACCAATTGTCAAGGCTATTTTATGGGTCTTGTATTCCCATTTGCTACTCTATTTGTTTATCCTTACACCAATTCCCCAACACTGAGCTGTCAGTTCCTCGCTGTGGTTTCTTGCATGTTACTGTGATGCTAGACACTCTACCAAAGATTTCCACCTACTAGAATGGCCACCCATGCTGAAAAGGTTTTCCTAGAGCTTCCAGACTAATATGCAGCAGAACACCAACTGAGAACTCCCCAAAATTCAAGCCAGGTTCAGAAGAGGACACAAAAAAATAGATTCCTGGCTGATATCAGAATTATCTTGAATGAAAACAAAGAACCTCAAAAAGATGTCTATTTGTTGTGTTACTTAGGTTTTATGTGAACTGCACTAGGCAAAAAGTCTCACTGGTTTCTCATTTAAGACCTAGTTATTCCCCATGATGTGAATTTAAACAATAAAATCACCTCCATAATGGGTTCTGCTGTGAGTAGCTCAGCAGTTTGAAGACTGGGGTGGGATGTAGGACCCTTTCTCTGAGCACATCCATTGTGCAATCAACTAAAAGAAAGTTTTTTCAGAGCATGGCCTGCTTCTGATATCAGTAGAGGATGTGGAAAACCATGCTTGCTTTTTGGTGGGCATGGTTCTTGTATCTGGTTCATTGAGCTCCATTTCTTTGGGCTTAAGTCAATGGTCTGCTGTATTTCCTATAAATCCTGGAAGTCTCAGCAGGCTGACATCTGATCTACTGACTGAATTCATTTGCCTGTGACACCAACCTGACCTGTTAACCGGAGAACAAGTTGCCTCTGTCTCTCTGAATATCTTGGGCTCATCAGTCACCACATCTATGTGACTCAAGAGAAGCTCCCAGTCAATTGACTGCAATCTGCTCAAATTTTGACTTCAGGTCTACCATTTTCTGGATACACTAGATAGAAGATAGATAGTAGATATATATAGGTAGATAGATGAAAGACAGATAGACATATATACATATATTCACACAGACATATATACATATGTGTGTGTGTGTGTGTGTGTGTGTAAACTTCACCGTTTTTTCTTCTCTATAATGCCCAGCCTCAGGCACTTGTACTTTGTTGACTATAAAAACTTATTGGACTGTGTTGATAATAACAAAACATGGATAACTTTGGGAAGAAAATAAATCTAGAACACTTAATTGTGCTCATGTCACATCTGTACACAGACCAAGAGGCAGCTTTTCAAACAGAACAAGGGGATTCTGCATGGTTTAAAAACAGAAAGGTGTGTGCTTTCATAAATCTATATGCTGAACAAATAAACCAAGAGGCTAGATTGTATGAAGAAAAATGCCTCAGTATGATTTGTGGAAGATAGGCAATATGCAGATAATACAATCTTGCTTGAAGCACTTAATCAAGATCAAAGACCTTAGTCTTCAGTGTGTGGTATAAAGAAAAACAACGCTCACAGCTGGTCCAGTAAAAAACATCACGATAAACAGAAGTCGAAGTTGTCAGGGGTTTCATTTTACTTGAATCCGCAATAAATGCTCATGGAAGCAGCCGCCATAAAATCAAATGATGTTTTGCACCAGGAAAATCTGCTGTACAAAATCTATTTAAGGTGTTTAAAAATGATAACTAAAGTACACCTGATCCTAAGCATGGCATTATTATATATTTCATATTCATGTGAAATCTGGGCAACATAAGAAATATTGGAGAAGAACTGAGGTATTTGGGCTATGGCGTTAACAAAGAAGATGGAAAGTACCATAGGCTATAAGCAGAACAAACGAGTCTGTCTTGGGAGAAGTATAGCCAGAATGCTCCTTGAAAGCCAGGATGGTGAGTTATCATCTCAGGTAGTTTGGGCCCATTATTAGGGGACACTAGTTCCTGCAGATGGATATCATGCTAAGTAATGCTTAGGTCAGGGAAAAGGAGGGAGCGCATTGAGGATATGGACTGACCCCCTGGCTGCAACAATGTTCATGGGAATAGACAGGCTCATTTTTCTCCTGTGAGTGACTGATGGGTTCACAGGGCAATGCAAATCCATCAGTCACTCCGTGGGAGAAAGACGCATCTGTCTACTCCAGTAAACTTTCAGAGTCTCAAGGACCCAAGGGATCACTTCTTCCATTAAACATTTAAACTTTCAGAAATCCAATGGGGCTGTTCTTCTTAGTCCTGTAGGGTTACTATGAGTAAGAATTAACCAAATGGCAGTGAGGTTAGCTTCTCATTTGTTGTTGTTACCCTTAAAGAATGAACAGGTATATCGTCATGATGAAAAATAAATGTCCTCAATACAAATTTTCTAGTCTTTTTCTAGTCAGTTCAGTTTTGTCTTTTGTTATGTCTCTGTTATGGTCCTAGTTCCTTCCTTCATAAAAACTATCAAGATTACCCCTTTAAATCTAAAAAAAAAAAGAGTTGCCAGAACTTTCTGAGTTGAGCTCTCTTGTCTTGAATCTAATTGGCCCTGCAGATCTCCATGGAAATCATTGGTTTGTCTTTTTTTTTTAATACACTCTACTAGGAAACATACATTACTGATAGGGAAGACATGTCTTCACACATTTCATTTGGAGTAAACTTGTGCATTTATGAAGTAGAATCATAGTATCAGTAGTATTTTATCTACCTTTGTATCATTTTATCAATATCTTTTTTGGGCCTATTGGAAAAACTTTGTGAGTTAGTTTCTCTTTTTCACAAATAGGCAACTTATTTTCTAATATTAAGTCAATTTGCATTTCAGTAATAACCATAATGAATTATGCTTTTTATATTCTTCCACATTTGGTTTGATGATTTCCAAATTACAATTGTGTCACAATGTTCAAGGGTGAATATAGCTTGTAATTTAAAATTTTGTAATGTTTGAAATCAAATTTATGCTGGCTTCATAATATGAGTTGGAAAGCTTTTAAGTTGTTTTTATTTGGAAGAATTTGTATAAAAACAGCATTGTTTATTAACTGATTGAGTATTAAAACTATGTATAATTGGCATTCTCATTGTCAGAAAGTTTATATTATAATTTTATATTATTTAGTAATTTTTAAACTACTTTATTTTCTTTAATTCACAATGATAAACTGCAAAGTTTGGTCACTTTACTTTTTTGTATACTCTTAAGATAAGCATGGAGGTGAACAATTTTACACAATGATTCATTGTGTTTTATTTTTTATCTTGATTAGTCTTTACTGAAGTTAACCA
>NW_022111369.1:57958754-57960871 GCF_000313985.2 Echinops telfairi
GTGCTCACCCACCGCATCATCAGAACTGTAGTACAGAGAGGACACATTTTAATTTAAGGATGTTCTTTAGTGGGCATGTGAAACACAGTGATATAAAAGCATATTGGTTATTTGGAAATAACACCATGAAGCATGATGAAGATAATTATTAAAAATATTTATGCTTAAAAATCTGATATAGGCATGATGATAAAGTACATTACTTAGAAGTATCAAAGAAAATATTATAGACTTAGGAAAGAATGCGGTTAGTCAGATCTTCAAAATACATCACCAAAGGTTTGGCAAGGTATGGGGGGAGGTCAGATGCACAGGCATTCCCTCTCCTGAAGGCAATCAGTTGCCAGACTGCTGTCTCATCCCACCATAGAGGTGGGCCTGCTCCCTGCCTCTGGTGACAATGGACAGGTTCCTGTAGAAGGAGTTTTCGCCCTACTGATAATGGTTCCTATGGAGACCCAGAGACCAACCCCTAGACCACCCACTCATTGCTGTGTAACCTACAGTGCAGCTCCTCCCTGTGATGTATGTCTCTACCTGTAATTAGTGGGCAGGCTTGTCCCCAAAAGGTATATAGGCGTGAGTCAGCAATATAGAGCTCTCTGACCTCCTTGCTGCTCGTTCCCTGGTCACTCCTCTCTCTTCCCCTTCTCCCTTGTTCCCTTGCCCTCCTTCCCTTCCCCCTCTCTCCACATGAATCACCAAGCTGGGCTGAGGTGAGCAATGCTACTATGTAATATGTCTGACTGTTTTATTGTATTATCTCCCATGCTCTCGATGACTTAATATAATGCTTATGTATCTCAACCGTACAATTGTGCATTACTGAACCCAGAAGTAGTATTACTGAACCAGTGAGTTCTAGTAGCAGGTGGGGCTGACACCCCCCACCTCCTCCACGTCACTTTTAATTTAATACTACAGCAAGGAAATAGGAAATGAATCAATTTTCTTAAAGTTAGAAGAAAAATGCATGATATCAAGTTCAGAGAAGCAAAAAGAGATCATGATTTCAATAACATACTATGGAATACTATTATTTATCTGTCTGCATAAAAGGAAATCCAATCAATACAACTATTATTCAAATTTCTGTAGCAACCACTAAAACTAATGACCGAGAAAAATTCTAGCAATGCGTTCAGTTTGAAATTGATCAAATAAGCAAGCAAGATGCATTGATAATTTTAGCAATTGGAGTGTGAAAATTGGAAACAAAGAGGAAAATATGGTCTGTGTGATAGAAAAATAAGGGGGAGATCACATGACAGAATTTCACAAGACCAATACCTTGTTCATCCATGGGAAGAGACAATGGAGAAGCTCAATATCAGTAGCAAAAATTAGGCCATATGTAAGTTCATGTTGTAACCCGGATGGTTACTGGTTAAGCTTTGAACTACTAGCATCGAGGTCAGCAGTTTGAAACCCTAAGCCCCTCCGTGGGGAAAAGACAGGGTTTTCTAGTCTGGTAAACACTTACTATTTCAAAACCCAAAGGCGCAGTTCTATCTTTCAACGTAGGGTTGCCTTGAGTCAGAATTGACTCCTTGGAAGTATTTTTTATTTTATTTTCTTAAGTTTAGGTTGAAGTTAAAGAACATGAAAATAAAACTATGAGAGACAAAATACGACATTGAGTCTCTCCCCCCTGAATTTCAAGAATATCTCAGGATTATATTTGATGCATTAAACCCTAATGATGGAGGACCTGATGAGCTATGGGAGGACATCAAAAACATCATACATGAAGAAAGCAAATGGTGGGGGTCTATTGGCGATGAATGCAAGAATAAAGAAAATTTTCTGAATCTGATTGTGGTAATGACTATATGACTCTTCTTAATTTAATTGAACTGGTGAATTGTACAGCATGTATATTTATATATGTATGAAATGATGAAAACTTAATTTCAAAGGCCAGCGCAAGAAAAAACAAAACATTATGGTGAAATGTGCAAAGAGCTAGAGTTAGAAGACCAAAAAAAGAAGAGCATTCTCAAAAACCTGAAACTGAAAGAACTCGAGAAAAAATTCAACCCTTGAATTGCAATATTTAAATAATCTATGAGCAAAGTACTGAAGAATGCAAGAAACAATATGAGAAGACTGAATGA
>NW_022111369.1:57961736-57963733 GCF_000313985.2 Echinops telfairi
CAAGTATTTCAGCCTTCAGAATGAATGGAAAGGAGTCCATGTAAAGACCAAAATAATCCCAACTAGACCAATAAGTACCATCATGATAAATAGAGAAAATATTGAGGTTGTCAAGGATTTCATCTTGCTGACTTTTGCAATGCTCATGGAAGCAGTAGTTCAGAGATCAAAATATATTTTGCATTAGGTCTCCTACACAAGACCTCTTTAAAGTGTTAAAAAGCAAGGGTGTTACTTTAACAACTAAGGTAAGTCTGACCCAAGCCACAGTATTTTCAATTGCCTCATGCAAGTGAACGTTGGAAACTGAATAATGAAGGCAGTAGAAAACTTGATGCATTTGAATTCTAGTGATGGAGAAGAATATTGAAAGTAACCTGGACTGCCAAAAGAGCAAGCAAATCGTTTTTGGAATAAGTACATTCAGAATGCTCTTTAGAATGAAGGATAGCAAGACTTCTCACATTGGAAATATTATCAGAAGAGATAGTCCCTGCGAAAGCCTTCAGACCAACCTCAATGTAACCAAACAAAGCCATCACTATGAAACAAAACAAAGAATTCAAATGGTAATGATACATTTCAAAAAAAAGTTTTAAATTGTAAGATTTCAACAGCATTTGTTTGTTTTCTAGAACTTTTGGCATATTAATAGAAGTACATGACACTTGAGAAGGTTTTAAATAATTATAAAGTGATATTCAAGCTTTCACAATGAATATAGACACTCATCAACTTTATTTTTTATTTAAAAAATAAACTAACCTAGTTAATCAAGGATTTGGCTAAGTATGAATCAAGTAAGAAGACAACTTATAATTTAGCACATTTTATCTTATGACAATAAAAGGAAGTAATCATTGCTATACCAAATGTTCAATTCAAATCCCTCAAATGTCCATTCATGGTCACACACCTAGGAGAGAAGTAGGACAATAAACTGTAAACCTATTATTTGATGATTATATGATGATTATATAATTCACACTATCACAAGTTCACATTCCTTTATTTAGAAGAATAAATATAAATATTGGTAGACTGAAGGAAAAACACTAATGAAGAAAGGGAGATTAATACAGAAAATATGATGTATAGTTGATTCTTTTCAGGAGGGTCAAAATTAGTTTCTAAGAACAGAAAATTTTCAAAGAGAATGACAAAGTTTAAGAGATTAGTGAGAATTTGGTAGTGGGTATCGGGTTGATTTAATTTTTAGGGTAAAGTAAAGCAGAACAAAGAAATAAGTGAGTCTGCAGGTTGTACAAAAATAAAATTTGGAAATTAATTTGGTAGTAAACCTGAGTCAGAAAAGATTTATGAACAAAATTTCATTGTAACTTTAGAAGCCCAGATAAGGCTATATAATTTTTAGAAGTATATGACACTGACCACTAATTATTGGTAGTATAAACTCCCATATATAAAATTGCTGCATCAAAGTACTTACAGATTTTAAAGATGTTACGCATGTTACCTAAATTGTACATGAATAATCTGGAACAATCCCTGATATATTTCTACAACATACGAAATGGTACCCCCCAAGAAAACATAATTTCCCCCCCAACGTTTTGTATTTAAATTTTTTTTACAAAAAAACTATCACCTTCAAAGTACTCTCAATTACACTTAAAACGTTTGTCAAATCTGCAATCCCATTCTTAGAAACATTTTTCAAACTTATCTATTTGGATGGCTGACAGCTCCTCTCTTTTTTTTTTCTTCTTTGCCCCTTCTATGTTATCAAATTGCTGTCCTTTCATGTCCCTCTGTGTTTGAAGAAACAAAAAGAAGTCACATGGAGAGAGGTCAGGTGAGTAAGGTGCATGGGGCAAGAGAGATGCTGTTGTTGCAAAAAACGGGTGCATTGAGATGGCTGTGTAAGCAAGTGCATTGTCATGGTGGAAAAACCAGTCACCTGTCTGCCACAAAGCAGACCTTTTTTTTGTCACACATTGTTATGCAATCTTTTCAGAACTTCTAAATAGAAAGCT
>NW_022111369.1:57966645-57975359 GCF_000313985.2 Echinops telfairi
TTTCTTCACCACATTTGCTTATGCACCTGCTTTGTCTTCAGCGATGGTGTCAGGAAGGTGAGCATCATGGAATTATTCCAGTTTAATGGAACAAACTTTTCTTGCATTGAGGGAGTACTTGAGTGGAGGCCTAATGTCCATTTGCTAACTTAATACTAAGCCAATAAATATATGCACATAGATCTACTTCCCCATCATCATTTATAAATATATTTACATATGTGCATGCCTGTATTTAGACCTCTATAAATTCCCTTTGCCTCCTAGTCCTTTCCTCTATTTCCTTTTACTTTCCTCACATTTTAAATTTTAAATGAGACTAAAAGACCTTTCATCAAAAGATGGGGTTGACATTTTAGCAAGAAATGTTAGCATTTAATAAGAAGAATGTGTTGCTTCTGAATATAGGAGTAGATGGTGCACGTTGATTAGAGGACAATTTGGGATAAACAAGTGTTTGTTTCACAGCTCAGTTCATATAATATGGAGAGGCTGAAGTGGTCATTTGGAAATTTTTTGAAGAAACACTTGCTTGTCACAAAAACACAGCAATAAGGTCCAAAGAAACATTGTGGAAGAAGCCCAGGAAATATGATTCCCCAAATAATTTGAAGAGTCAATAAAAATTGATTTTTTTTCCCTGAGAGTTTCTTTTCATAAGCATAGATTAAGTGCTGGTATAAATTATTCCAAGAAAAATTAAGTATTACACTTAATTAGGTTCTCTTTCTACATAAAATCAATGCACTTATTTTAACATCGTGTTAAATTACAGAAATTTCATTTAAATGCATAAAATAAATTGCTAGCTGTAGTATATGGATTTTATTTTCTATTTTTATTGCAATCTATTTAACAACTTGGAAAAAGTTGGTGCTTAACAGCTTTAGGTAATTGTGTCTGTCTTGATTATATTACCAAATAATTTTTTATGGAGAATTAAGTAGCTATTGATTACAGTTCTATGAATTTCCTAATTAATATTAAGTTTTAAATATGTAAGTATTAGCTAAGCTTGGGCTGTTTTGCCTTACTATTTCTTTCATTTACTAGTAGACCAGTCCAAGTTCAGCCAAACTAATTTTGGGGACTTGTCAAAGAATAAAATAAGACTAAGTGGAATTAAGGGATATACACAGCAAAAGAGTAAATGGGTGAGGAGGCAGAAAGAAGAAATTCGGGTTCTCTTACAAGATGAGAGGTAGGGCTTTATGTCTACCAGATTCTTTGGTCATACTGTCTCTCATTTATTTAAAACATTATTACTGAAAATAATACTAGTTCTAGCTGTAAAAGTTTTCATTTTGTTCTGTTTCTGTTGATACAAACATCACATCACATGGGGGAAATAAACATATTTCCTCCTTGAGGAAATAGACTTTTATTAAGCCCTGAAAAAAATATGAAAATTCATAGAAAACTAGAGTACTATGGTCCTCATTAAAAGTATGTCAACCATTATTGAAAATTTTATGTATATAAATATAAACAATAACTTCCCAGTAGTGAGAGAGAGAGACAGCTACTCCTGAGTTGACTCCACCTAGTGGAACCTTTACACACAGCGAAACCAACCTTCCCTGGCAATGCATCATCCTCACAGCTGTTGGCAGTGATTGTGCCTGTTCATGTCACTCTGAATAACTGGCTTTCTCTGCTTCATCAAATATGTGCTCCTCTACTGATTGATCTTGCTTAATAAGGCCAAAGAAAAGATGTTTAACCAAGTTCTTTGTGTTTTAAGATTTTCACTGGTTTATTTTCAAAAGTAGAACAGTTATATTTTCCTTCTCAATCTTAATTGTAAAGCTTCACAAAAAGTTGTCCTGCATAAATGACCACACTGCTAGTTGAAGTTTATAGCATTAGAATAACACATAAGGTAGCACAGTATGATAAATGGACAGATGGATAATGTATTTTTCTCAACAGTCAGAAATGAGACACAATTCTTAATATCAAGGGAAGCAACATCTAATGTACATCTGTAAAAAGATACAACAGAAAAGTTCAATGTTATCATTTAAGATAAAGCCAAGGGATACTTGCAAAACAAACCATTAATTGCTCATAAGCAAATAAAAATCAAAAGAGTCAGAATAAGGCCATGAGACAGTGCAAACTAGTATATACCTCACCTTAACCTAAAAATTGTATAAGAAACAGATTTTATGAATTGAATACTAGTGACCAAAGACCAAATAGTTGTGGAATGACATCAAAGATATCATACATAAAGAAAATAAAAGGTCATTACAAAAGAAGGGAAAGAAAGTTAATATCAAAGTGGGAAGTAGAAGAGATTCTAAAGCTTTCTATTGTGTGAAGAGTAGCTAAAGCAAACAGAAAGACGATATAAAACAGCTAGATAAAATATTTTAAAGTACAACTAGAACAAGTAAAGTATTATATTAAAAGGTACAAAAATCTAGAGATAGAAAGTTGAAATGAAAAAGCACGTTCACTATTTCTCAAGCCGATAGAACTGAACAGAAAATGAAAGTTTTTTGTTGGAATGTTGAAGCATTCAATATGTTAAGCAAATATTTCACTTTGTGGGCCAAGCATGGTATTTTCAATAATCTCATATGCATGTGACAGTTGGGCCATGAACAAGGAAGTCTGAAGAGGAATTGATGGGTTTGAATTATGGTGTTGACAAGAATATTGACTATGCCATTGGCTGACAGAAAATGTACAATTATGTCTTGGAAGAACTGTGTGGCTCCTTAGCACCCAGGATAGCAACATTATTCTCGTGTATTTTGGGAAGCTGCTAGAGTGAACAGTCCCAGAAGAAGAATGTTTGTGAAGCAATTGATCAGAAAAGTAGAAGAAACCACTAGATTAACACTGTAGCTGTAACAAAAAGCTCAAACAACAATGGTGGAGATGACACAAGAACAGACCAGGTTTTGTTTTTTATACATAGGACCTCTGAGTCAGAACCCATCCAACAGCGCCTACTAAAACCAGCAATAATGGGCAAAAATATGGATGACCAACGTTCTGGAAAGTAAATATATTTATACCCATAATAAAGAAAGGTGATCAAATAGAATAAGGGAAACATCAGTAAGTATCATTAATAATAACACAATCAAAACTTTTATTCCAAAAACTCAAAACTCATGGCAGCCATATGTTAAAGGGGACCTTTTAGAAGTTCAAGCCAGTTTCAGAGATGGATGTGGAAAAGGGGATATCATTGTTAACGTCAGATGGGTCTCAGTCAAATTTTGAGGCCATCAAAAGTTTAATTGTGTTTTATAAGCTACATCGAGTCATTCAACTGTATAGTTTATAACAAAAACAACATCAGGAAAGATGTGCACATGTGGGACCAGCAAATGGATAACGAGGCACATATTTCATAAATATTTCAGAGAAAAGATAAAATTTTAATAAAACTTTAGGAGTTAAATATGTATTCTGAGATCTTTTTTAAAATGTATAAGCTAGTGTTTCAATACACCCCCTGTCTGTCAGTTTTTCATATTCTGGTGGCTTGTGTGCTGTTATGACGATTCCATGCTGGACAGGTTTCAGTGAAATTTTCCAGAATAAGTCAAATCAGGAAGAATCTCCTGTATTTCTACTTAAAAAAATAAAATTCCTAGCCACTGAAAACCTTCTACATAATAATATAACGTTGTATGTTATAGCATCAATAGATCTATCTTAAGCTTGCTATCACTCAAAATATGACGAGAAATCTGGCATTTTCAAAATAGAACTGATCTTTAGGAACCACGGCATTGCATAAAATTGGAGAGAGAAAAAAATGTCTATAATGGTTGTATCCATTGTTGCTACTTATTTCACTTGTGTGCTGAGAAACAATCTGGTCTAGATTAAGAAGAATACAACATCAGGATTTTAGGATAACTCATTAGCAATATGCTATAAGCATACTAAAAGTGAAGATGCCTTGAAGCATACACTGATGAAAGCCAAAGACTGCTTACTTCAGTGTGAAATACACCATAACATAAAAATATAGATAGCTTCACCACTTGACCAATAAGCAACATCAACAAAAAATGCAGAAAGTATTGAGGTTGTCCAGTATTTCATTTTACGCAGATACATCTTCAATGCCTGTGGAAAATGCAGTTAACAAATCAAACAAATTTTCCCTTGCACAAATTGGCTACAAAAGACCTCTTCAAAATCTTATCAAGTAAAAAGTATCACATTGATGAATAAGTTAGGCCTACCATAAGCCATGGTATTTTTAATATCATCCTGGGTCCAGAAGAGACGCTTCCCCCACCTCTCACCTGACTGCAGAATCATTGACCTGGTCCCTAGGACTCCCTGGCCCATGCTGGCCACACTACTTCAGACCCCACCATGGCTACAAGCTGCTGATTAGCGCCCCTCAGCCTTACTGCTGTATCCAGAACTATCCAGCAGCCATAATGAGTCCCCCATAACCGCGGCTGGACTCCAAAACGAGACTGTCAGCCTGAGGCACTCTCCACCATGAGATGCTCCCTTCTCCCAGGACGCCCTTCTCCCCACGTAGTGGTGGTCCCACCATCAATCTCAGGTTCCTCCTACCATCCACCCATGGTATCAGAGGCTAGGGATAAACACTGCCTGCAATCTGCCTGCAGTAAGTTTAATCACCATTGGCTGCAGCAGCTCTCCCCACCATTGTCTGACACCACCCCCAACCCTGCAGGGTCCTCTCCTCCGGCCACCCACCGCAGCAGTGGACTGTCTCATGCCTGTAATGCACCTCCTGCCCTCAACAGCAGCAGCTGACCCCACCAGTGCACAGCACCCCCACCCTGTGGCAGTGGGGCCTTTCCTACTATCAATCAATGCCCTCTCCCCAATCAACAATCTCCCTCCCCCACAGTACCCCCATACACAGGAAGGAGGCTTTCTCCCTGGCACATGCACCAGCAGCAGTGGTGCTTTCCTCTCCTTCACTCAGCGCCCACTCCCATGGCAGCCAGGCCTCCCTGAACTTGTCTTCTATTTGGTGCCATCTTAAAAAAAAAGCTGAAAACCATGACCTGACAGTCCCGTCGAAACACAGCCAAATGACAGACCTGCCCTAACTTGACCCAGGGGCATACCTGACAGTCATCAGCCACACTCCAGTCTCTGAGGCTCCCCACTGCTGCTGGCCATTGAGTCACCTCATCATGTACACTGCTAACATAGCACTCTGAGCTCCAAACCCCCAGGAGACCACAGAGAACCCACGAATGCACTCTAACCAGGCACACAGAGAAAAAGCTTAGGGCACCTTGGTCTCCCAGAAACGTGGTACCCAGTTATTCCAAAATGACTTGCAAACAGCATTGTACTGCAACACCCTCAACAAGAAAACAAGAAAGACAAAATGCAACAGCAGAGCTAGGGACACTCATAGAAGAATCAGACAAGGATCGACCACCAAAAGAAATCTTCCAAAGACTGCTAGGAGTAATACAAGAGATAAGGGAAGCAATGCAGAGTAAGGATGCAATGAAAGAGCAGATGAAGTCCACGGTAGATGGGATGAAGTCCAATACAAAAGGGAAATACAGGAGCTAAAGAATGAGTTAATAGATGCTAAACAAAAGATCACGGCTATCACAAACAGACTAGAGGAGGCCGAGAATCATACCAGAGATCTCAAAGACAATCAGGCAGATTTCAACAAATGAGAGAGACAGACAAAAAAGACAAGCAAAGAGGTAGATGAAATCCTGAGATCAATGACAGATGTTATGAAGAGGAAAACCTAATAAAATTGGTCTACCAGAACAAGATACAATGAAATGACCAGCTAAATTCCTGAGAGAATTTCTGGAAGCAAACTTCCCCAGCTTAGTGAATGAGAATCAGACATTCATACAGGAAGCAGAGAGGACACCAATTAGACTACCCCCTGGAATAACTCATAAAGGCATAGAATAGTTAAATTATCTAAATTTGAGGAAAAAAAGAAAAATTTAAAAGCAGCAAGAGAAAAAAAGGAGGTTACATACAATGGTGCTCAGGTAAGAATATGCTCAGACCTGTTAGCAGAAACCATGAAGAGGAGAGAGTGGTGTAGCATCTTCCAAAAACTGAAAGAAAAAAAAAATGCTTTCCCAAGAATCCTCTACCCTGCCAAATTAACTATTATGAAATAGGGAGTGGTAAGAATCTTCCAAGAAAAGAAAAATTCAAAGAATATGCCATAAGACACTGAAACATGCAGAAAATCCTTGCCGACTCACTATGGTCAGAAGACTAACATCCACCAAGCACAAGCAGGAGATCATCAGATAGCCCAATTCCATCCAGAAGCCAGCATGCAGATAGCAATTACAAAGATAACATGGCCTCAGAAGGAAAAGAAGGCAAGAATGAAGTCCCCACAGATACACAGCACACTAATAGGAAGGGAGATAGGAAAGCACGCAACACAAAAGGAAGAAGATGACAGCAATGGATCCACAGATCATGAAAAGTCTGAATGGCAATGGTCTCAATTCATATATTAATTGAAAAAGGCTAGCAGACTAACTCAGAAAACAATCAACCAATCTGTTACCTACAAGAGACACATTTTTAAGCTCACAGTAAAAAATGCACTAAGAATAAAAGGCTGGAGGAAAATATACCAGGCAAATAGCAACTAAAAAAGGTAGGGGTTGCAATCCTAATCTCCAAAAAATTTGACCTAAGGGTGCAAACCATGAAAGAGACAAGGAGGGGCACTCTATAAAGCTCAAAATATCAATAAACCAGGAACCATTGAGCATAATAAATAGATACATGCCTAATGAGAAATCTGTGAAATTCGTCAAACTATCCAAAAGATGAAAAAAGAAATCACAGATTCAATAATCATAGTAATTGACTTTAATTCACATTATCAGAGAAAGATCACTGGGAAAGAAGTGCAGAAAGAAGGATACAGAGCTAAGCAATACAATTAGGCAACTGGACTTGATAGACATACATACAGCTTTCCATCCAAATGCAAAAAAAAAATCGCATTCTTCTTTAGTGCTCATGGATTTTCAAAAATAGACCATATTCTGGGGCACAAGTTGAGCCTGAGTAAATTCAAACACCTGGAGTTAACTCAGACGTCCTTCTCAGATCACCATGACATAAAGTCGGAGAGCAATAATAGGATGACCAGAAAAACAGTGGCAAACAATTGGAGGATGAATAACAATCTTCTGTGTCAAAAATGGGTACTGGCCCAGATTAGAGAGGAGGTTAGGAAATTTCTAGAAATTAATGTGAAGGAGAATACAATGTATAAAAATTTATGGGATACTTCAAAAACAGTTATCATAGGTAGCTTGATAGTAATAACTGCATACATAAAAAAGAGAGACTTATGATTGATACACTATCACAAAACTTCCAGCAACTATAATAAACAGAACAACACCTCCAATAGAAAAATTTTAAAAAATAATAAAAATATGGCCAAAGTTCAACCAGTGGGAAGACAAGAGAATGATGCAAATAATGCAAATATCTGGTTCTTTGAAAGGATCAACAGAGTCAACAGGCCACAGGCAAACCTAGCCAATAAAAGGACAGGAAGAATCATCAATAGCAAGGATAAGGGATGAAACAGGGGAAATCACAACAGACCCCAATGAGATTAGAAGGATAATCACAAAGTAGTATGAAAGTATGCTAATGAATTCAACAATGTGGAAGACATGGCCAAATACTTGGAAAAACCAATCCCTCTATAGATTATCCCAGATAGAGGACAAAAACCTCAACACTGCCATAGCAAAAGGAGAAATAGATACGGTTATCAAGAAGCTACCAACAAAAAAGCCCCCAAACCAGATGGCTTCACAGGAGAATTCTACCAACCATTCAGCGAAGAGCTGAAATCGGTCCTCTACAAATTATTCCAGAGGATAGAAAACTTTGGCAAACTCCCAACCTTATATTATGAAGTCAGTATAATTTTGATACCAAAATAAGTTAAGTATCCCACGGGAATAGAGAACTACAGACTGATATTTCTAATGAACATAGATGCAAAAATCCTTAGCAAAAATCATTGGCCGATAGAATACAAAAGTATATAAAACATATCATCCATCATGATCAGGTAGGATTCATCCCAAGGATGCAGGGATGGTTAAATATCTGAAAATTCATCAATATTATACGCCACATTGATAAGGAAAAGTATAAGAATTACATGATAATATTGATAGATGCAGAAAAAATCATTTGACAACATCCAACACCCATTTCTAATTAGGACACTCAAGAATACAGGAGTGGAAGGAAAGTTGTCCAAGTTAATACACGCTATCTACAAAAAGCAAAAAGCCAACATCATGGTCAATGGAGAAAAGATGAAATCAATCCCATTGAGAAAGGAGACCAGACAAGGATGCCCCTTTTCCGCACTTCTATTCAACATTGTACTGGAAGTCCTACCTAAAAGCATAAGACAGCAGAAGGACAGTAAAGGTATCCAAGTGGGAGAGGAGGAGGAGAAAATATCGCTATTTTCAGATGACATGATTCTATATATTGAAAATTCCCAAAAGTTCCACAATAGGAGTACTGACAGCAATAGAGTAGCAGGCTATACGATCAACAAACAGAAGTCTACTGGTTTGCTATATGCATCGGACAAGACCATGGAAGAGAAGTTCAAGAAGGCAGTACCTTTTGCAATAACCAAGAACAAATTGAAATATCAATGGATATATTTAACAAAAATA
>NW_022111369.1:57975880-58007441 GCF_000313985.2 Echinops telfairi
CTCACCCCATGCACAAGAACAAACTCAAGGTGGATCACAGACATAGGATTAAAACCCCAAACTATCAGGACCATCAATGAAGGAATCAAGACAAACTTAAGAACATTGGCTCAGGGAATACATGGGCTAACTGCAATAGGGAAAGGTACACACACAGGTGAACCTAAAATTGACAGGTGGGATTTACTAAGGAAAAGGCAACTGGGTGCCTTGAAAGACTTCAACGACGAGGGTAGCAAGAAAATTTCCATAGACTGGGAGAAAATTTTTAGCAATGACACAACAGACAAAGGGCTTTTTACTAAAATCTACAATACCATTGTGGCATGCAAAAAGAGGAAAACAGTTAACTCCCTGTGGAAGTGGCCAAAAGACATAAAAAGAAGTTTCACTGGGGAGGAGACCTGAATAGCCAATAAACATGAGAAAATGCTCCAGATCTTTAGCCATCAGAGAAATGTAAATTAAAACAACAATGAGATACCATCCAAAACCCTTGAGGTTAGCCCAAATCAGAAAATCAGAGAACAACAAATGTTGGAGGGGATGTGGAGATATAGAAACTCTCCTCCATTACTGGTGGTCTGTGGAAAGTACCTGGTGATATTTAAAGCAAATGTAAATTGATCTACCTGATGACCCAGCTATTCCTCTACTGTCCATATACCTAGAAGAGGTAAGAAAGAAACCACAACCAGTCGTCTGTGCACCAATGTTTATTGCGGTGCAATTCGCAGTCTCAAAGAATTGGAAACCACCTAAATTTCTATCAATTGATGAGTGGATTAATAAACTCTGGCACATACACACAATGGGGTACCTCGCATCACTAAAAAGCACTGATGACCACATGAAGCCCGTTATTTCATGGGAAGAGTTGGAGGAAATTATGCTAAGTGAAGTCAGCCAATCACAGAAGGACAAGTACAACTGAGTCCCCTGAGGCAACTATAATCAGTGCAGTAGGTATAGAAGAAAAGCCACTTATCTCACAATGTATGGGTTGAGGTACAGGCGGTCGGGTGGTGGTCAGGCTAAACCCAAGGAGGTACATGTTAATCCAACACAAAGATGGGGAAAAGGTGGAGCAAAGGGGTATGGGGAATGGAGATGATGGCATGGGTGGGGGTGCTAACCCACCCAGGGGGAGAGCATTGGCTATGTCTCCACAGAATAGGGAGTGTGCATACACCCCACCACAGCACACCAAATCATGAGGGCAATGTAACCGTCTGGAGGAATGCATGTAAAGATTGTGCTACAGGATTGGCCCCCATCAGAGCCAACTGACCCCCTCCCTAGAAATAGGTGTGACAGAGAACACTAAGCCTACAGGTTAGGGAGAGGGGCTGGCATACCACACCCACATGGAAGCAAACCAAGCAGGTAAAAAGAGAAAGGGAGGGTCAGTCTAGACTCCATATGGGCACACCAAGCATAAAGTACAATGTCCCTGCACGGAGCTGCTAAGGCACAGAGAGGACTGCAAAGCTGACAACAGATCAAGACATGTTGTCCTCTCAGTGGAGCACACCATGACAGAGGACAATACTGGGGACACATGCAAGGAGTTAGTTTGTCACCCTGCAGCGAGACAAACCAAGAAGAACATAATAGGTCAGAAACCGGAGCAAAGGCAAGTCACAAAACCCCTAAAAAGCCCCCAAAAAAGACGTCAGGCTAGGAAGGGCAATTCCCAGGATTCCCCCAGGACCAGTGGGGAGATAGTCAAATAAGTCAGCGGACAGACCTTGAATTCTGTGGGGTTTTTTCTCTCTCTTTTTCACTTTTTTCAAATATTTTTGTTTTCTTTTTGTTTGGTCTGTTATTGTTGGCTTGCCTACTTATATGATAGGCATGCGAAGAAAGCTTGAGGAGAAAGCAACAGGACTGACCGTCGCAGAGAGACTTTGGGGCAGTAGGTGTTGGGGGAAGTGAGCGGTGATCAAACAACACCATAAACAGGAGAACAACTAGGGAATTAAAATCAACAACAAGGAAGACTTGGAGATCCTGGGGGTGTCGGAGCAACAGCAATCTAGTGGAGAGGAAGGACTAAGAGGCAGATGTAGGGCAAGGGTGATGGTGTGGCAGGAGGAAAGTAAAAGGAAATAAAGGGTTGATCTAGGAAGCAAAACTATGGATAGAGGTATAAACATCAGTGTGTTCATATGTAAATACATTAATCCTTAAAAATACAGGTATTGGCCTATGCACATATATTTATATGTGAGGTAGTGGTCGGACCTCATGCCCCTGCTCAAGCCCTCCCTCAATACAAGAGCACTTTGTTCTAACAAACTGTCATTCTGTGATGCTCCCCCTCCCAGCAAAATTGCTGAAGACAAAATAGGTGCATAAGCAAATGTAGTAAAGAAAGTGGATGGTGCCCAGCTATTATAAGATATAGTGTGTTAGTCTGGGTAGATTAGAGAAACAAATTCATGGATATTAATATGTGTACAACAAAGAGGTTTATATACAAGAGCAATTGAATACTGAGAAAACACCCCAGCCCAGTCCATATGAAGTCCATAAGTCCGATATTAGTCCATATGTCAGATACCAATCTATACAGTCCTCTTCAGACTCATGAAACACATACAATGATGCCTAATGCAGGAACATCACAGGCCATTGGGTAGGAAGTCTTGTGGAACCAGTGGCATTATAAGGATCTCAGCACTGGCTGGGGTCTCCATGTGACTTCTCCAACTGAGGGCACTAATGTAGTTCCATGTGTCTTGTCAGCCTCTATGTCTCTCAGGGAGTGAGCAGAGAGGGAGTGTGTCTCCCACTTCAGAGGAGGAAAATACAGGAATTCCCAGAGCCCTCAAGGGAAGGCCAGGTCCATAGACAGGCCTCATTGGCTATAACCCAATTGATACCTCTTCACTGTTAATCCTCTCAAATCCCAAATTGACACCAGATTATGTAACTACCACATATAACATCTGGGGTCTTAAAGACTTGAAGTTAAACAAGCAGCAATCTAGCAGAGAAGCAACAAGCCCACATGGAAGAAGCACACCAGCTGGTGTGACCATGAGGTGTCATTGGGACCGGGTAACAGGCTAAAGAAGAACCATAACTAACAAACAAACAGCATATTGTTCAGAATGAGGGAGGCTGGAGCAGAGCCCCAAAGCCCATCTGTAGACAACGGAACATCCCCCCACAGAGGGGTCACTGGGAAGGGATGAGTCAAACAGGGCACAGTAAAGCACCGTTGAAACACACACTATTCCTCTGGTTCCTTGAGCCTTCCTCACGCCCTCACTATCAGGACCCCAGTGCTTCCTCTCACTTCAGACTAGATCAGACTACACAGGTACAGATAAGAGAAAAGAGCTCAGGACACAAGGACTCCAGGAACAGGAACGGGAATATCAATACCAGAAGGGTGGGGAGTAGGTGGGGAATGGATGGGAGGAAGGGGAAACTGATCGCAACGATGGGCACATAACCACACACCTCCCTCCAGCGGAAAGAACAACAGATATCACAGGGGAAGGAAGATAGCAGTCAGTGTGAGATATGAAAATAATAATAGTTTATAATTTATCAAAGAGTCAAAGGGGGGTACGAAGAAGAGCTGATACTAAGGGCACAATAGAAAGCAAATGTCTAGAAAAAAACGATGGCAACATATGTACAAATATGCCTGATACAATTGATGTATGGATTGTTATAAGAGTTGTAAGAGCCCCCAACAAAATTATCTTTAATACTATAAAAGACATTAAATAATAATAGTATGATTGATATTATGAATATCAATATGAATAACGCTCCAATAAGACAAAATGATATAGCGACTGCAACAATGACTCAAGTATGAAAATGTGTCTTTACGTAAAAAAATATAATAGGTTTTCACAGTCACCCACTATTCTGATGCTTGAAAACTGTAAAACCCACGGTTGAGTGGATCCATTGTATGTTGTGGTTGTTAGGTGACCTTGAGTTGGTTCTACTCACAATGATCCCAAGTGCAACAGAAACAAACCTTGCTCATGTTTTAGTTTGGGTTCTCTAGAGAAGCAACACCACCGACACTTGTATGAGTTGTATACAGACGGAGATGCATATCATGAAATGGTTTACACAGTTAAAGACATTGTAAATCTAGTCTGGTTCAGATCAGGCTTCTCCTTTCTCCTGGAAGCTGATGAACAGAAAAAAGAATGATGAAGCAGACGTATTAAGTGGCACATGCTGGTGAATGCAGAGATTTGAAGTTGACCAAATGAATCCACTCTCAGTACCCTACTGACAGCATTGGGGTCAGAAGGCAATGCCATAGGAGATGGATAAACAAGATTCAAGTTTTAGCTCCAGCCAGAAGGTGAAAGGCCAAGAGAATTCAACTCTTCTGTCTCTATTATACAAGTCTTTAGGACACCAAGTTGCCATCCGGCTTCGACACAATTCATAGGTTGAGCTCAGCACCTGCCCTTGCCCACGATTGTCCAGTTGACCTAATCCCTAACCATTACAGCCAGGTCCTGTGCCATCTTCACATTTGCTGTTCTGCTTGAACCCATTATAGCAACTATGTCAAGCCATCTTGGTGAGAGTCTTCTTGTTCAGTACCCTCACTTTCTGAAGCTGTATGTCCTTCTTCAGGTTATTTCATACTCTGTCAGACTCTCCTGATAAAATGTCAACATTACATTAGATGAAATTTCAACATCTTTGTGCTGGCTGGACTTCTTCAAAGATAGATTTGTTTATTCTTTTGACAATCCTTTCAACATTCTTCACCAGCACCATAATTTAAATGCATTAATTTTTCTTCAGTCTTCCTCATTCAATGTCCAACTTTCACATGCAGATGAGACAATCAAAGCTACCATGGCTTCGATTAGGCATATCTTAGACCTCAAATCACATCCATCTTCTTTGTTACCTTAAAGAGGACTTGCGTAGAATACTTACCCAGTATAATCCATTGTTTGAATTCTGGACTGTTCTTGCCATGAGCACAAGGAAGATGAAAGCTTTGTCAACGTCAATCTTTTCTCCCATTAGCCTGATGTTACCTATTGGTCTAGTTATGAGAATTTGGGTTTCCTTTAAATGGAGCTCTAATCCATACAGAAGGTTGCAGTCCCTGACCATCATCAGCAAGTGCTTCAAGTCCTCCTCACTTTCAGCAAGTAAAGTTAAGTGCTCTGCACATCAAAGACTATTAATATGATTCCCATGCCACATTCTTTTTCATATCATCCAGCTTTTCTGACTATTTACTCAGCATACATACTGAATAAGTATGATGAGAGGTTAAAACCTTGACTCACCCCTTTTCTGAATTAAAATCATGCAGTAGTCTCTTGTTTTGTTCCCACAACCACCTCTTGACTCAGGCACAAGTGTGTCATGAGCAAAATGAAGTATTCTGCAATCACCACTCTTCTCACCTTCTCAAGGCTATCCATAGTTGGTTATGATCCACACAGTGGAATACCTCTGCAAGTTAAAGCAGCACAAGCTATCAAATACTATCTCTTCCCTTCAGTTGACCAAGTAGCTGTCTTCCAAAATTCTTGACATAGGTCAGTGAGCGCTTCCAGTACTTCATCAGCTTGTTAAAACATTTCAATCCCTAGAGGCTTGTTTTTGACTAATGCTTTCAGAGCAGCTTGACTATCTTCCTTCAATACCATTGGTCCTTGCTCTTATGCTACCTCTTGAAATTGTAGAATGTCAACTAATTCATTTTGGTTCAGTGGCTCTGTGTATTTTTTCCATCTTCTTTTAATGCTTCCTGCATCCTTCAATATTTTTTACCATAGAGTCTTTCAATATTACAACTTAAAGCTTGAATTTTGTCTTTAGTTCTTTCTGTTTAAGGTATGTGGAGCATGTTCTTCCTTTTTTGGTTTCAACACTTGGTCTTTGCACATCCCATCATACTTCACTCCTTCTTCTCTAGCTGCTTAAACTGTTCTGTTCTGCTCATTGACTTCATTTCTTCCATTTTCTTCAGCTGATCTGTAATCAAAAGCCAGTTTCAGAGTTTCTGATGACATCTCCTTTTCTCTTAGCACTGGCTTTTGAATGACCTCTGTGTTCACTGTGTATGGTGTTCTTGATGCCATCCGCTGCTCAGCAGCTCCTCTGTCATGAGTGCTCAGTGAGTCAAATCTGCTCTTGAGACACTCTCTAAATGAGCTCTACTCAGTTATCACACTTTGGCTTTCATGGACCTATTTGGAAATCGAAAACTACACTTAAATTAAAAAAAATAGAAGTATTTCTATGCCTGCTTACATTAGAATTACTACAATGATAGAATATGAGTCATTAAACATTTCTAAAGTCAAGTAAATGATGAATTATCCTGAATCAATTTGCCCTAATTTCTTTGCCCCCAACATTTCTCTATATCATTCAAAATCTTAATCAGAGGGCTCAGAATCAGAATCTTGGAGATTTTTCATATTGAATCCTAAAATATACAACATAATATCAATTTCTAAAATTTCGTGAAAAATTCTTCCAAAAGTTTGTGAGACTTGCTTATTGAAAACCACCTGAAATATCAACACACAAAATGTCTTTGAAAAAAATGTTTAGCATTACTATCTATTAACCAAGAGGAGATATAGAAGCAATAACGAGTGCACAGTGGAAGGTCTCTTTAATGCTTTACAGAGATCTTTTATTGCAGATTTCCCTGATGTAATTCCTTTAATTTCCTGGTTAGTAGTTCCACAGACTTGATTGTGGAGTAAAATAAAATCCTGATGACTTCAATCTCTTTCCTCTGCTTTTATCACTTATTGATCCAGTTGTGGGGGTTTTTGTGTTCTTGAGGTGTAACCCATGTTGAAGACTGTAGTCATTGATATTTACCAATAAATACGAAAATTCCTCTTAGCTTTCAGCAAGCACAGTTATATCATCTGCTTATCTTAAGTCAGTAATAATTTTCCAACAACTCTGATGACATATATTTCTTCACATTGTCCTGATTTGCTCAGCGAACAGAGTAACTATGATGAAAGGATGTAAATTAGATCCACACATTGCCTGTTTTTAAATCATTCACTATCCTTGTTCAGTTTGAATGACTGCCTTTTGGTCTATGGATAGGGTCTGCCTGAGCACACACGTTCTATAATTCCCATTATTCAAAATGCTTCTAATAATTTGTAATGATCCTCCTAGCCGAATGTCTTAAAAGTGCTAAAAAAAAAACTAAAGACTAAGGTGTGTCTGACCCAAGACATGGAATTTTCAATTGCTTCCTATAAATGTAAAAGCTGGACAATGAATAAGGAAGACTAAAGAAGAATTAACGCCTTTGTGGCAATTTACTATAAATATCAAAGCCAAGAAAACCCTATGGAACAATTCTGCTCTGTAACCCGGGACGCTCTTAAAGGCAACTAACAACAACATATCCCAGACTAGGCGATATTGTGCAAAGATAGGTAGAAGGCAAGAATGAGTCAGAGCAGATTCTACAACAGCAACAAAACACTGATGAATCAGGCCTGAACATCAAACTCTCACAGGTGACTTTGTCATAAATCAAAGGGACATCCTCCAGCTGATTGGCAACTGTGCTTCAGATTTCTTTAGAGATAGCTTTAAATATGGATTCTGCTGAATGAATGAGAATTAATTTAAACCCACTGAGTCACTGTTTTGATTTATTTGTGTGTTCAGGAAACAATCCTGCCTATGTCATGGGGTTCGTATCAGATTAAAATATAAATAAACAAGAAAGTATCTGGCAAGCTCCTCAAAACGTAAGTATACATAGATGACATATGTTTGTGTTTAAGAAAACGTACATTGGAAGCTTTTCATATGTGTTCACATTGACTTTGGATTTCAGTATTTAATTATTTAGAGTGGAATACTTGAAGTATCTTAGGACAAAGGAGACAATTCTAAAGATATTATTTTCCCTTTCAAATCATCCCTTCAGACAACTGTTGAGGTTTAAAAGGGACAAGTTCTATGAGATAGTATGAGAAATAAAAATAGAATATAGCATTAGATTAATATGGCTTAATTTTTTGTTTGACTCAGGGGGTATGTGTTTTGAAAACCTTTCTTTAGTAATAATTATTATAACAATAACAATGCTAACAACATTAAAAGAAAGCGTGCAGGTAGTCTTTACAAAGTGCCAAACACTGTTTTAAGAGCGTTTCTTAATCTAATTTGTTTAATCCTGACCGAAGTGCTGTTGAGGGCCCTGTGGGTGTATTGGTTAAGTGTAGAGCCATTAGCCATGAGATTCCGATTTCCGAACGAGAGGTTCAGAGGTTCACAGGAGAAGGATGAGATTTTCTGCTCCCTGTAGGAATTACAGTCTCAGAAACCCACAGGGGCAGTTCTGTTATGACCTGTGGGGCAGCTATGAGTCGAAATGGATTCAGTGGCAGTGAGCAGTACATGGTATATAAAGTGGTGTTTTCCAGAGTGGGAATGCTTAACAAGGCCAGTGGTTAAAAACCACCAACCACTAGAGGGAGAAGTTGAGATTATTATCTTCTGCAGAGATTTACAGCCTCAGAGATTCTGTATAAAGAAGTTATAGATGAGAATCTACTTGATGCAGGGGGGCTGGAGAGTAGAAAGGAAGGCAAGGTAGGCAGTTCAAACTCATCAGTCACATCTTGGGAAAAAGATGAGACAGATTTTGTAAAGGCTTGCAGTATCAGAATCTTTATATAATGTTCCCTATGGGTCAGAATAAATTCATCATCAGTGGGTTTGTTTGGTTTGGGATAAAAAGTAGTTAAAGAGCTGTTGCTTAAACACTCAGCTGCTAAATGAACGGTCTGCAGTTAGAACCCAGCATCACTCTGCAGGAGAAAGTTGTAGCAGTCTGCTTCCATAAAGATGGATAGCCCTTTAAACTCTCCGAGGCAATTCTACTATGTATTATATGGTCACTATAAATCGGAATTACTTTCTCAACCAGAGAATTTGTGTTTTGTTTGTCTTGATGTAGTCAAAAATACATTATTACTAGTATATATAGATGAAGGAACTTAGAAACACAAAATAAATATTATGGCCAAGATCCTACATCATTATAGGTAACAGGGTTTGGTTTTGAACCAGGTAGTTTGCTTCTAATATCCATATTCTTGAACACTTTTGCTTTGAACATTTGTAATGTTTTTTGAGAAATTCTACAATATATTATAACATAACTATTGCAAGTCCATGTCATCAGAGAAGCTGGATTATTTGAAGAAGAGCACTACATCAGAGTTGGAGGAAGGCTTAATAACAAACAGTTACTTTTCAATGCCCCAATTTGTCTGTCAGTTTTTCAATCTGTGGAGGCTTTTATGTTGCTGTGATGCTTGAAGCTATGCCAGTGGTATTCTAAAGGCCAGCAAGGGAGAGGTGTCAACGGAACTTGCAGATTCAAAACGGACAACAAAGTAGGACCTTGCCCCCCACTATGGAGAAAGGAGACTCCGGAAACTGTATGCATAGCTTTGAAGTGTTGTCAGATCCTGATGACCTAATGAATGGAAGATGAATGTTGTTGGGGAGAGTGCTGGAGGACGGGCTTCTTGGGACCCAGGGAACTAGAAATACATCTGAGGATGTGCTGACTTGTTGAGTGGAGTTGGCCAAGTTGACATGAGTTGGGTAAAGCCTATGGGACGGGAGCTTTCTAGAGCTTCATTGTTTTGACAAAGCGTGACTCAAGGTAAGGAGAAACAGCTGCAAAGATCTACTAATGATCAGAACTTTGAATGTGCAAAGCATAAATCTAGGAAAATTGGAAGTGTTCACAAATGAAATGGAGCATAGATCAATATTCTAGGCAATAGTGAGCCAAAATTGATTGGTACTAGCCATTCTGAATCAGAAAATCATACAATTTACTATACTGGGAATTGCACACAATCAAGACGAATACTCGGAATTAATTGTCAAGAAGAACATTGTCAAATCAATCATAAAGTGCAGTGCTGTTTATGATAGAATCCTATTTCTATGCTTTCAAGGAAATCCAATTATTACAACTGTTATTCACCTTTATGCACCACCAATAAAAGCTAGTGATACAGAAACTGAAGAATTCAACCAATGATTTCAGACTGAAGTTGAACAAACACACAATCAAATGCATTAATAATTATTGGTGATTGGAATGCAAAAGTTAGAAACAAAGAAGAGTGAACAATGGGAAATATGGACTTGGTGATAGAAATGAAGCTAGAGATTCTATGATATATTTTCCAAACCCAATTACTTGTTCACAACAAATACAATTTTCAACAAAAGGCACTTATACCCATAGGCTGCTCCAGATGGAGTACATAGAAACCAAATTCGCTGCGTTTGTGGGAAGAAACTCAATGTCAGCCCCTGAACCTAGGACACCAGTTGACTGTGGAACAGCCCATCAATCATTCATATGTACGCTCAGAATAAAGCTGAAGAAAATTAAAACAAGTGGACTAAAGTCAAAATGCAACCTTCAGTCTGTCCCACATGAATTTCTTTCTAGACCATCTTAAAAACAGGTCTGATGCATTGGATACTAATGACAAAAAGTCTGATGAGCTGTGGAAGGACATCAAGAACATCGTTCATGAAGAAAGTAAAGTTTCATTAAAAAGACATAAATCACTTAAGAGAGTGCTTAAATAATAGAACATTATCGCTGATATTGCATACAAGTGAATTTGTTTGCTGAAAACCATCCAACAACAGTGTCAGCAGTGCTTTGACAGGGACTATCATATTCAGGCGGCATTCAGAACAGGACTTGGAACAAAGGTTATCATTGCTGATGTCAGATGGATCGTAGCTCAAAGCAGAGCATATTAGAAAGATGTTAGTTGTGTTTTTTTGAATATGCCAAAGCATTCAACTTTGTGGACCAGAATAAATTGTGAATGACCTTGAGAAGAATGAGTATTCCAGAGCACTTCACTGTGTTCAGGCTGAACTTGTACATGAACCAAGAGAGAGCTGTGGGAGGGGAACAAGAATATACGGCATGGGTTAAAATCAGGAGAAGGTTATATCCTCTTTCATACTGATTTAATCTGTATGCTGAGCAAATTATCAGAGAAGCTGACTTTTATGAAGAAGAACGTGGCATCACTATTGGAGAGAGATTTATTGACAACCTTCCATACACAGATGACACAACCTTGCTTGCTGAAAGTGAAGAGGACTTAGAAAACATGCTCGTGGAAGCAGCAGTTGCTCAAAAGAGGAATTGCATTAGGTACATCTGCTGCACAAGACTTATTTCTAGTATTGAAAAGCAAGGATTTTGCTTTGAGAACTAAGGGGCTCACCTGGTAAAAGTCATAGTATTTTCAATTGCCTCATGTGCATGTGAGAGTCAGACATTGAATAAGGAAGACTGAATGATGCATTTGAGTTGCAGTGTTGCAGAAGTGTACTGAAAGTACCATAGGCTGCTCCACCCCTTGTCTGTCTGTGGTACTGCAGTAGCTTGTATGTTCCTGTGATACTGGAAGGTCTATCACTAGTATTTAAATGCCACCAGGGTTGCACAGGGTGAACAAATTTCAATGGAACCAAAGAAGAATATTGTGAATACCATGGACTGAAAAAAAAGACAAACATATATGCCTTGGAAGAAGTATGGTCAGAGTGTACCCTAGAGGCAAGAATGGTGACACTTAGTCTTATATACTTTGGGTGGTTGTCAAAAGAAACCAGCACCTGGAGAAGGACATCATGTTTGGTGAAGTATAAGGGCAGTGAAAAAGAGGACACTCCCAAACCAAGAATTCACACTGTGGCTCTAACAAGGGGCTCAAGCATGAGAACTATCCAGGATGGTGCTGGACTGGACAGTATTTCATTCTGTTGTGCATAGGGTTGCTAGGAGTCGGAACTGAGTAGATGGCACCTAATAGTAACATATGCAGGTGGAAGGCTTGCTGAAAGTGAGGAGGGCTTGAAGCACTTGCTGATGAAAATGATGGATTACAACTTTCGATAGGAATTACAACTCATTGGAAAGGAAGCCAAAACTCTTCATAACTAGATCACATCATGATAAACAAAGAAAAGATTGAAGTTCTTAACGATTCTGTCTTTCTTGGATCCACCATAAATGCTCATGGAAGCAGCAGTCAAGAGATCAAAAGACGCATTGCATTGGGTAGGTCTGCTGCAAGACTTCTTTAACGTGTTGAAGAACAAGGAAGTTACTGTGAGAACGACGGTGCACCTGATGCCAGCCAGTTCTTTTAAATAGCCTCCTATGCGTGTGGAAGTGGACACTGATTAAGGAAGACTTAAAAAGGATTGATGAGTGGGGTGTTAGGGAGGAATATTGAAGCACCGTTCACTTCCAAAAGAACAAACCGTTTTATCCTGAAACAAGTACATCTTGACTGCGCCTTAGAGGAAGGATAGCAAGACTTTGTTTCAATTACCTTGGACATGTTTTCAGGAGAGTTCATTCCCTGGAGAAGGACATCACGCAGAGCATCAAAAAAGAGGAAGACCTTTGACAAGAGGCATTGCACAATGGCTGCCTTGATGGGCTCAACCATAGCAGCAATCATGAGAATGGACCGATGCTGGGAAGTGTTTCCTTCTATTAGACATGTGATCGCTATGAGTCAGAACTGATTGGCCAGCACTTCAACACAACACCCCCAGTTTTATGGGTACGTGCACAAAGATCCATCGATTTACAAAAATTAAAAAGCAAAGCTTCCAAAAAAAAGTAACACATGTAGCATTTTTCTTTAAAACTCTAAATACGCTATGTCATATGAGGAGCTGATACCAAGGGCTCAAATAGAAAGCAAAGATGATGAGAATGATGATGGCAATGAATGTACAAATGTGCTTGACACCATGGATGGATGTATGGATTGTGATAAGACTTGTACGAGCCCCCAATAAAATGATTTTTTTAAAATGATAGACTGAACATTTTCATAAAAATGCTTGTTTGTCATATTTAATCGCTTTTCAATCGGTGGAAAAGAAAGCATTACTCAACTATTTTGCCTAAGGCCATAAATGTAACCTGTGGCACCACAGAGAGGTATCGCACCTGCATCAAGGTACAAGTAACAGAATGAACTACAACTCCATCTGCATTTTCTAACTTGTAGTCACGAAAGTGGAATTACACAATCTGCAAGATTGTCAGTTTTCATTTGTGTAGCATGTGAATATTCCTGCATAATATCTCAGTCACACAATGGCTAATAAATGATTGATAGCCAAGTACTCTAAATGAAACAGATAAATTGTCAAGAATGGTAAGAAGCAATACATTTTTTTAATGTCCAAACCTACAGAGTCCACAGTTTTCTACTTTCAGGGTAAAATGTGTGTCTCCATAAAGAGAAATGGGTCTGTGATGTATAAAGAGTAGTGATCAATTTCCTTGGTGACTAGTGGTAATCAGTCGCTTCCTTCCTTCATATGTCACAACTCAAAGACCCTTAATACCAGCTAGTAACTGAATTCAGGAAGAACAAATAATGAATTCATGGATTGCTATTCTTTTCACACTTCATTTAAGAAGGCTAATTGTTTAAGGAATTGACTCCCTTTGGCTCATTGGCCTAATAAGACAAGAAAGCCTTTTTGAATTTCAAAAAACTTTCAATTCACAATATGATGCCAAACAAGCTCAATGAACAATCTTCCCTTAACTCGCACTAGTCATAAAGGCAAAAAAGAGCCACAACTTCTGCTCTTTATAAAAATGTAAACAGACGTTGAATTAATTAACTAACTATTCTTCCCTGCTAGGGCTTTTAGCCTCTGGGTACCTTTAATTCTAAATTATCTATAGAGTAAATTATCATTAATTTGGAGCAAAGGGAGATTATGAAATAAAGATTCTGTTTTCTTAAAAAAATTTCAATGGACATCCTCTATAAGAATGCCTTTGGATCACTTATGATGAATGTCGTTGCTATTTTATTATTTTCTTCATTAATTAAATTAAGTTCCAAGGAGTCATACAATAATATTTCTTGCCTATTGACATGCTAATTCAGAGTGGGAGAGGAAAAAAATGAAGTTTTCACTTCTGGACCAAAAATAATAATTTATAATGCTAGTTGTTTTCTGGGAAAATATTTCTTATTTTCATTAGTAAAGTATCCTAGGAAACAAAACAGGTTAAGAATCATTGATATGGTTATTTAAATTAAGTCTAATTTAAACTACCAGTTCTCATAACCAAAAAATATATAAATCTCGGTATGAAATCCTTGTCCTCTGTGTCTTATAAATTAAGCAATGTTACTGAAGATTAGCAATTATGACAATGTAGAACTGTAATAATAATAATAACTCTGCTAATAATAACTAAAATTCCTAAATATTTTGCTATATATGATTTTTACATTTTCTGCCTTAATGAATTATCTTATTTGATCCTTCTAACAGCTCACCAGGGTGATATATTTATCCCCATTTGTAAAGGAGATATATGAAGAGGGCTTCAGAAATTCATGAGAAAAATGAAACTGAGAGATAATGTAATTTTTCTACAAACATTTGAACCTCCTTTCCCTGAGATTTAGAGAGGTTAAATAATTACCCAGTAAGAAGTATGCAGTAAAAACAAGTTTTAAGTGTAGAAATTACTCCAAGTCATATATATATATATATATATATATATTCCTCTTATATGTCATTGAATAAAATATATCAACATCAACCATAAATAAAATTTAAGTCTGATTTTTAGTCAAGGAGAAAGACCAATGATGGTATGGTAGAGAACCCACAGAGGTGGTGTAGAGTGATATGGTGCTTGAAATTATGAAATCATCCCATTGTTTGAGTAATCCTCACTCCTAGATTGTGAGGTAGAATCTGTAAATGTTACGGGGTAAGTCAAGTTATATGGCAAAGGTGAATTTATTTTTCATATATAAGCTATTCTCCCATCAATTGATGTTCAGTTGATTATAAGGAGAGTCACCTATGTGGGTCAGACCTACATAAATGAATTCTACCAAAGAACACCTAGACCGTTCCTGAGCACATAGGCACTGTACTACTAGTTTTTAAGAAGAACCTCCCATGTTGTGAGAGTGTGCATGGAAAGTACAGCGTGGGAAGGAACTCAGGGTAGCCCCTAAGAACCAGGAGTAATCCCTGACCATGAGCCAGAATGAAATTAGAATTCAGAAACACACACACATGGGCGTGTTTCTCCTCATCAAGGTAGATGATTTTCTGTACGAGGAGTAATTCAAAACCATCACCCCAGGATACTCTGGAATATGATATTGGAAGGTGATTTGCTAATGGGCATTTAGAGAATACTCTTAGTAAGTGACACTGTAATACCTAATGCTAACTTTCCAAAGAATGACATAAATGTAAATCTAATTATCTGGTGATAAAGAGCGATTAAGATTTAATTTTAAAAAAATATGTAATCACTCTCCTAAAAAGCCTCCCTGTAATATAGAATGAAAATAAGTACAAAGGTTAGCAGAACAATATTTCCCCACAATTTTACATGTCAAGGTTATAGAGACCTTGATAGGGCTTTTACAAAGGAAAATAACACTTAATTTTGGCCAAAATTTTGTAAATGGTTATCTTCCTTCTAGGAGAATTATTTAAAAATAATACCTGTAACCTGTCTTGTGTATATTTCTGGAGCTTCACAATCTTTCGTTTTCTGATGTCCAGGGACCTGATCAAGGTGCCCTAAGTAGCACCAAAGCTTGAAATTTAATAGAGACTCTGACATCTGCATTAGCATGAAATTGTCGAGGGAGATAGGATATTCACATCCAAGCCAGGATCATGTAAAATATACAGCAAACTGGTTCAATAATTGGAGACGTGATTTTGTTAGATCTATATAATGAAATACTATGTTTTCATTTAAAATCATATATTCAGAATACGTAATGATTTCAGATACTATTAGCAGTGAGATACATGTAAATGTAGAATCTAGTTTTTTTTTCCTACAGAAGGCAAGAAAAAGCTGATGAACATGTTAGCAGAAATTAGCACTTAATAGTTACCTTATGTGTTTCTTAAAATTTAATGCATGTTTTTCTGTATTGTATATTTTTGTAGTCTATGGATTTAAATACATTTTATTAGCTCTAGAATGAGACAAAATCAAGCAGGATAAATTGTATTTTATAGAAGATTATTATATATATTTTATAGAAGATTATTAGAATGTAAATCACCTTGATCCTCTGTTTCAATGAACAAGATAGCATCATTGAATCTACTCCAGGTTTCAGCTGCCTTCTAAGTTCACTTAGGAATATGTGAAAAAAGAACTTTATTTATTCATTTATTTTTTGGCATTCATCAATGCCTGTAATATACATGAAACATTACTCAGTTTTCTCCCCTATAAAAACTGGGAGAAAAATATCAGATTGACTTTATGATAGCTTCCAGCTATGATGGTCTATAAGTTCATGATTCTGTGATTCACTGGTATGGAGTTATTGTAGATTTTCATATTTTAGTGATGGTCAGAGATTTAAGTTTGCTTAAAATATATATACAAACTGAAAGCCTGGAGCCTTAGAATCGATTATATTGTGAAGGACCCATGTGAAAACCGAGAGACAGGCCAGCATGGCAGTGATGAATGTGAGCACTGGGTCAAGTCCCCTTCACATGAATCTTGGAAATGCCACTTAGTAGGTGTGAGGCTCTGAGCACATTACTTACTATCTTTGGGCTTTAATGTTCTTATCTATGGATAATAATAGTAAGGGCTGGATTCAGAGTGCTGGTGTGAGGATTAAATCGATCAATACATGTAGAGCATTTAGAACAGTGTCAATAAATATTAGGTATTATTATATTTGTCACTTGCTTAAGTAGGAAGCATAACACAAGTCCCATGAAAAGCCTTGCCTTTGAGGTTCAGAGTAATATATTCTGCATTCGAGCAGGGCGATCCCGTGACATCTAAATTTTCTTAGTCATGGCAACCTTATTAACTTGCTTGATTGCTTCCCGTCTTAAACCCGTTATTTTACCTTTAGAAAAGTTAGAGAAAGAATTTTATGGGCACATTGTTAAACATGATAAAAGGATTCTGCCATTCTAGCTGGGAGAAAGGAGGATTCTGCATATAACTTGTGTGTCAGTTTAATTCTTACTTTTCCTTCAAAGCTATGCAAAAATATAATTTTCTTTGTCAAGTTTTTGCGTCCATCAAAAATAGAAGTAGTTTCTGTCCTTTCTAAAGACATGTTTGTGTTAGCACATACATAACACTTGTCAGAGAATCATATTTCATTTAAAATTGCAATTAATGTATATTCTCCAGTAAAATGTGTTATGTTCTAATTAATAGATGCTGAAGTAATACTTATTTTTGCTCAAATCTGTTATAAACATATTTCAAATATAATCTCATGTAATCCTTGTGCAAAACTTCAAATTATGACTACTTGTATTTGCACATTTATTTATAATGTGATTTTTTCCCATACCTTCCAAATGCATTTCTCCCTCCCTCTAATCTTTTGCTCTTGTAATTTGGTTTGACAGTGCAATACAACAGAAGCGATATTTCGTGAGTTGAGAATTTAGACTTTACTTTTGCCATTTCTGCTCTTTCTTTTTGTTGTCCTCTGATTGCCATTAAAGGAGTACCCTTGGCAATGAGATAAAATGGAAAGGCAATTCCAACCCACAGATAACACCACCACCTAGATCAAGATCTGATTACCCAATAAGCAAGGTAAGCACAGGTTTACATATATTGTTTATTAATCTATAGTGTACTCTTCTCATGGTGGTGAGAATCATGTGAAACTGTTCATTACAGATTACCAAGGAAGTATAAGTAAACCTGTGCTAACCTTGTTTATTAGATAAACTGACATTGCATCAAGGATGTGTGGGGAGCTTTCTTTGAATCTAAGACTTACAGCTTATACTCCTAGTAAAAGCACCATTGTAGGCTGCAGCCGCATGTGCTACCCAAGCAAAACTTTCAGAAGAATTGACGCCCTGATATTAGCCACTAAGTTTTAGGGCTGTGGTTAGTTTCAGATCAGAGGCTAATTGATAAACTCTTCATAATATTCATAGGAATATTCATATAATACCATCTTCATTTTATGTAGGGAAGCTGAGGCAATGGTCATGTAAGTGAATTCGGCAAAGTTACAGAGAGAGTTTATAGTAAAATCAAGATGCAAACCCAGTCTGTTGCCTTAATCAGCACACTATTGGAGACCCTTAAATTCATAGTGCATTTGCACTAACGGTGGTGTGATAAACCATTTTTCATCATGGACCTGTGACTCTGATAAGACAATTTGATGAGACAATGGCAATGATATCCTTTTGGGGCAAGGGAACTGGAAATCTTCCTAATAATGTTCACTGCTCTTGAGTCTATTCCAATTCACAGGGAACCTCTAGGGCAGAGTACAATTGCTCCTGTGGGTTTTGAACACTGTAACTCTTTCACTGAAGTGGAAAGCCTTGTGTTTCTGGTGGTTTCAAACTGATGACCTTGCAGTTAGCAGTGCAATGCATAATCACTACATCACCTGGGTTCCTCTTGTGGAGTACAACCATGCAAATAAGGTGAATAATAACCTGTCAAGTTTTACCATCCTTCTTTACTTTATAGAAAACTGATCTCATTACCATCAAGCATATATATCAGCAGAGCAATTGTTTTGAACCCATAGACCCTACACGGAATATGTGCTAGAATCAGGCACTGCAGAGAGAGAACTGGAACACCAGAGATGTCTGAGGAAGGCAACATGCAGAAGCAGAAATATGGTGGCCGCAGGACTAGGAGAGCAGCATGGGATGGTGCAGTGGGTCTCCAGTCAACTGAACACGGGTGCCACAGTGAGGCTGCCGATCTAACAAGCAACAGTGTTACCGCCTTCAGCAAAGAGGATTCTGACCAAGTGGGGTCTCTCTGGGTACCTATTGACAGAGCTAACGAACTTTATAAAGGATGCTTGCACAGGTTGACATCAAGCTATAGACCAAGCGGCCAAGGAATGCTCTGTCTCCTGCACAGTTTACAAGAAACTGTTCTGATTGAAGAATTGTATACTGTCTTTCCTGATCCTAAATTAAAACCTATCATTTCTCCAGTAAAACTCCTAATCACGAGTATTGTCTGAGTTCTGTGTGCTGTTGAAGAACTTATCAAACCAAGCGGAGACATGTCAAGAGAGGGAGGGTTAGTATCAGAATCGGTAACAGTCTAGGAGAGATTCCATACGGCTGTTTTCTGCTTCAGAAGAATCAGCAAGGAGCTGATTGATGCTGATGCTGATTCTCCCGCTCCCCTCCTGAACTTAGAGGAGGCCTCATGCCCTGGTGCCTCCATTTTTAAAATGACGCACGTCTAGGAAGCCCTCTCATGCTCTACCGAGAATAATCCAGGTATCAATAAGATTTTCACATGCTTTAATTTGAATTCCTCTCTATGCTATAATTTTAATGTCATAGTTTTGAGACTGTCAACACCACCTCGTGAATCCTGACTCAGCGATCCTATACTGAGTTTCCAATGGAGCAAATCTTTACAGGAGCAGCAACTGCAGCTTTCTCAGTCAGAGCAGTTGGTGGGCCCACTGCTTAAAGAGACAGAGACATAAAAATATTAAATAAGATGTTCCTACAATAGTAAGGAATAAAGTATAAAATATATTTTAATATGTGCATAATGCCTAATAAGCAGATAACACATTTTATCCAGCATTGCACACAATAGAGTGTCACACAGCAATTTTTAATAAATATTATCCATGAATAAATGCATTCAGGGCATCTCATTTAACCTTTGTTTAGTTAATCATCCCCTTTCTTTTGCAAATGAGGTCACTAATGTTTCTTAATTGTATATGTTTATTGTAGACCCCATATGTCAGTAAATATCACACACACACACACACACACACACACACATTGCCCTTATTGCTGTCAAGAGTGATGACAGTAAGGAATGTTACCCAGAGAAAAATCCATCTCTGAACTTGTTGTCTCCTTAATGTTGGATTTGGTACCCAGGGACTTTAGTGACAACCACCTTAAAATGTGACAGCTCATGAAATAAAGAAGATAGGCTGGCAAAAGACATATAGATAGAATGATAGGCAATAGATTCAAGGATAGTAACTTTTTGGCATATCTGGCAGGAGTAGAAAGGTTATATAGGGGAGAACCACTCTGTAAAATAATGGATTTGACCTTCACACAGGAAAGTTCTGAGTTCTGCATTACACTCTCATAAATATATACAGTATAATGTTTGAATAACATGTGGTAGCTATTTTATTTAGTTTATTCCAGAAAGGAGACATTAGGCTTCATGTGAGCCTTAAGTACTGATAAAAGCCCAGACCCTTTTGATTCATAATTAAATGACTATATATCATAAATCTTGGCACATTAAATATCAGGACTCCTGGCCTATTCAGATGCTAATGCCTCCTTGAAGTCCTCTGTCCATTGCCTTTAGGAAAGCAGGGATTATGGGAGAGTCATTAATGTCAGCCCCAGGAGGCTGAACTTTAAGAACCAATGCAGACGCCCACCAGGAAGGCAGGATCTATTTAAGTAGAGAGGATGTACTGAATGGAAAATATAAATATAAATGTATGGTTCCTCTTTCCTCTCCTCCCACAGCTGTCTTTTGGGAAGAAAAATAAAAGGGTTTGTCAATTTAGTAAAGTAAGTTCACTGTCAAACTTGAGAAAAGTAAGAATCCGATTAATAATATAACAATAATAGTTAAAAATACTCTCCAACAAAAATGTTTTTACTGCACACAATGTGACTCCGAACTGAACATGCTTGTAGGTGCTGCACACTAGACAGGGCTCTTGGTGCTCATTTACACTGGAGTCGCTTTTATGCTAAGTAATACAGAAACCTAGGGTAGAAATAAGAATATCAAAATTTAAAAATCACCACATTGCTATGGAAGTTTGAGTCAATAGATACAAAATAAAAAGAATAAATATTGTGCTCTTTAAATTATTTGTTTCTTGGCCTTCTCTCCTTACACATACAAATATTAATTATGTTGTTAGGTGCCATCCAATCTGTTCCAAACCCATAGCAACTCTTTGTAGAACGGAATGAACCACTGTCTGGTCCTGCACCATACTCAGAATTGTTCCCATGCCCATTGCTGCAGCCAGGGTGAATTCTTCTCCTTGAAGTCCTTTCTGTGTTTCACTAGCCCTGATGGGTTTCACCAGCATGACGTCCTTCTCCATGGATGGGTCTCTCCTGACAGCATGTCCACAATATGCGAGATGAACTCTCATACCCTGGCCTCTGAGGAGCACTCTGGCTGTACTTCTTCCAAAACAGATCGGTTTGTCCTTTTACCAGTCCCTGTAACTTTCAGTATTCTTCTCCAGCATCACATTCAAGTGCATGGATTCTTACTCGGTTTTTCAACTGTCACATGCATATGAAGCAAGTGTCCAACTGTCACATGCATATGAAGCAAGGGAAAGACTATGGCTGGGGTGAGGCACACCTCAGTCTTCAAAGTAGCATCCTTGATTTTCAACACTCTAAAGAGGTCCTGAACAGCACATTTACCTAATGCAGTACATCTTTCCCATTTCTTGCCTGCTGCTTCGCTGAGCATTGGTGCTGAGCAAGACACAAACCTTGACAACTCAACTTTTTCTGCATTTATCATGATGTTACCAATTAGTCCATTTGTGAGGACTTTGTTCTTCTACATTGAGTTGCAATTCATACTGAAGGTTGCAGTCTTTGACATCATCAGCAAGTGCTTCGAGTCCTCTCAACTTTGAGCAAGTACGGTTTTGTCTTCTGAATATTGCAAGTTGTTAACAAGCTTTCCTGCCATTTTGATGCCACACTCATTCATATAATCCAACTTCTTTGATAATTGCTCACCATACAGATTGATTACGTGTAGTGGAAGAATGAAACCCTGTCTCACACCTTTCCTGATTTTAAACCATTCTGTATTCCCCTGTTCTTTTTTTACAAAACTGCCTCTTGATCCATGTACATTCACGATGGAATTATTTAAAATCTAGACTTTAGACTTATGATTATTCTCTATAGATTAGGTAAAATAACTTGTAAATCATAGTATATCCAATTCTTTATGAGTTAAGGGTAATCTTATACTCTGAGATGACAAACATTTTATTAGTTTGGCATTTGATGAATTAAAGAAATTGCACAAAAATGAACATGACGATTAAAGATACGTATTTGTTACCAAGAAGAAAAAGGCATATCTTGAGCTTCAATTTCAAGTGGAAAGCTCTCTACTGTTTCTCCTTTACTTCCATAAAAAATGCTCAAAAACTAGACTGGGATTTTTCTGGGGTGTTTTCAGGAAAACTCAACACATTGCTATGCATTTGAATATAATATAAAGTCTATGGATCATTTCAAGTACAGGATAACAAACACAAAAAGAGTAAAGAGCAGATCAGCAGTAATATTAAAACAACTTAAAATAAAATATGCACTGGGAATAAAATTTATCCTTTTAAACATAGACTCCAGGGGTATTAATTGTATGCACAATGTGTTGCAAACATTACCACTAGTTAGCTCTAATTATTTTTCATTTTGTACAGAAATTCAGTACCCATTAAACAATAATTCCTCAATATTATTTCTCTTAACTTGGGCATTCTCTAATACACTTTCCAGTTCTATGCATTTATATAAATGGGTCCATACAATTTTTCTAAATTTTTATCTGATTTCCCTTAACACATTTCCAAAATTCATTCATGTTGTAGCATGTGTAATCACTTCATTCTTTTTATCTCGAATAACATTCTATTATATGTCTACACCAATTTTGTTTTCATATTCATCTAGTAATGGAAAAATGGGATGTTTATATCATGTGGCTATTGTGAATAATGTGGCAATATACTTTGGTGTACAATTATCTGTGCAGACCCTTAGTTTTAAAGCTCTTTGATGTATTTGTAGGGATGGAATTACTGGACCATGTGATAACTTTCAAAGTAATTGACAAAGGCCCCTTCTAAGACAGAGGTAAATAACCCCTTTTTGTTTTCAAGATGGTAACTCTTCAGAGAAGCAGAAAGGTTCATTGTGCTCCCACGGAGTGATGATAGATTCAGACAGCTGGCTTTGTGGCTAGCAATCCAATTTGTAACCCATTACACTCCTAACCTACTTCTAGTTAAGCAAAAGTTCATTTCACATGCAAGGGTTGCAAATAAATTTATGATTGCACAATTTAACTAATTTTAAGAACGGCACAATAATAGACATGAGTGTGACAGGCCTGTACATGGATCAAGAGGCAGACATAAGAACAGAACAAGAGAGTACTGCATAGTTTAAAAGCAAGAAAGGTGTGCATAAGGGTTGTACCCTTTCATGATACTTAGTCAACCTGTATGCTGAGCTATCTGAGAAGCGGGACTATATGATGAAGTATGTAGCATTAGAATTAGAGGAAAACTCATTAGTAACCAGTAATATGCAGATAGCACGATTTGCTTGCTGAAAGCAAAGGGGACTTGCAGTTACTGAGGAAGATCAAATCCCGCTGCTTTCACTGTGGGTTGCAACTCAATATATGGAAAAACTCACTGTCAATCCAATAGATAACTTCATGATAAATGGAGAAATGATAGAACCATTTCATTTTGCTTGGACCCGCAGTTACCACTCATGGGAGGAGCAGGGACGAGATCACACAATGTTTTGCACTGGGAAAACTTCTGCACGGGGATTCCTTTAAAATGTGAAGAAAAAGTATGTTACTTGGGGACTCAGGTGGGTCTGCACCAGTCCATCTTTTTTCAAATTGTCACATGTGTAACAATGTGGATAAGTTTGCACAGTGGATGAGGAAGACGCCGTACAAATTGATGACTATAAATTATGATGTTAATGAAGGATATTGAAAATACTGTATGCTGTCAGAAGAACAAATAAATCTGCCTTGGACAAAATACAACCCAAAAGTTCCTTAGGAGCAAGGATGACAAGATTGGTCTCTGTCCTGTTATCAAGAAGACCCATGCTTGGAGAAGGACATCATGTTTGATAAGTTGAAAGGGTAACAAAAATACAGGGAGCCTTTCAAAGAGATGAATTGACGCAGTGGCTGCAGCTGTGAGCTCAAACGTAATAATGATTCTGACCGTAGGAAAGGACCAAGAAGGTTTTCTTTGTGTCGTACACAGGGTCCCTGTGAGTCAGAACGGACATGGTGGCACTTAGCAAGAGCACTCTTTAGAGTGCTGAAAAGCAGGGAGAAGGTTACATTGAGGACTAAGGTGCACCTGACACAAGCCATGATATTTTCAATTGCTTCATATGCATGTGAAAGTTGGACATAGAATAAAGAAAGCAAAGAAGAATCAATACCTTTGAATTATGGGGCTGGTGAAGAATTTTGAAAGTCATGGACTACCAAAGAATAAACCAATATGTTTTAGAAGATGTACAACCAGAGCTCTCCTTAAAGGGAAGGATGATGAGGTCGTTAGTTTATTGTGCCAACCTGGCCGATAAACACACTTAATTGAAGGGCAGAGGGATAAATGGCCCGGTGAGCCTCGCCTTTTTGGTCTCTTGTACTTTGATCATCAGACCAGTGTGCGGCTGCCTTGCTTGCCTCAATTTGCAAGCTACATCACCTGTGGGACACCTAACTCGTGGACTGTGTCGCTGTAATTTGAAGTTCCTTCAAGACCTGCTTCACCACACAATTGGAATTTTCATCTCTTGAGCTGGGGACTGTTGGGCCCTGTTATCTGGCTGACTGTTGGTGACCTGCCTTGCTGTTTGCTGCCTGTGCCCGGATAGCCTGAATTGCTTTACAGAAGACTACCCAGCGGCCCTCAAGACTTGAAGGACTGCCAGTGTCTCACAACTGTCTCATGGGAGTGAGTTGCACTGAGCCTTTGTACTACTTTATAATTTAATTAACTGTTTATTTTTTACATTATATATCTATCTATCTGTATAAATATATATAAAATTATTAGCATTCTGGTTTTATTTCTCTAGAGAACCCTGTCTAACACAGATGTAAGACACTTAGTCTTACATATTTTGGACATGTTCTCAGGAGATACCAGTATGGTGATAGGATACAACCTTGACTCACAACATTCCCGGATGTAAAACATGTAGTATTCCCTTGTTCAGTTAGCACAACTGTCTCTTAATTCATGTACAAATTTCACATGAGCACAATGAAGTGCTCTGTAATTCCAATTCTTCTCAAAGTTATCCATAGTTTGTGATCCACACATCCGAATGCCTTGGCATAGTTAGTAAAACACAAGTAAACGCTGTTATGGTATTCTCTGCTTTGAGCCAAGAACCATCTGATATCAGCAATGATAGCCTTTGTGCCAACTCCTCTTCTGAACCTCTAGCTATTCCTTGTCAATGCACTGTGGTAATCATTGTTGACGATCTTCTGCAAAATTTTACTTGCATATGATATCAGTGATATTGTTTTGTAGTTTGAGCATTCTGTTCAGTCATCTTTCTTGGGAATGGATACAAATATGAATCTCTTCCAGTCAGTTGGCTATGTAGCTGTCTTCCAAATTATGTAGCATACATGAGGAGTGACTCTAGTGCTTCTTCAGCTTGTTGAAACATTTCAATTGGCCTTCCATCAGTTCCTGGAGACTTGTTTGTGACTCATGCTTTCAGTGCAGCTTGAACTTCTTCCTTCAGCACCACTGGCTCTTGCCTATACGCACCCTTCTGAAATGCAGAATGTCAACAAGTTCTTTTTTGGTACAGTGACTCTGTGTTCTTTCCTTATTCTTTGGATGCTTCTTGAATCATTTAATAGTTTGCCCACAGACATTTTCAATATTCATCTTAACATGGAAGGAATAAAACTTTCAAGACTTTAGTTGCTGATGTGGCAAAACATGAAATGAGAAATAATCACTGCAAATATTCATTAATAATCAGAATGTGAATGCCAAAGTATAAATCTTGAGAAATTGGAAATAATCAAAAATTAAATTAAAAACATAACTATATATACCCTAGACATTTATGAGCTTCAATGGACTGGTATTGGTCATTCTGAATACTTTAATCATATAGATGGTTTACTATGCCAAGGATGACAAATAAGAGGGGGAAAGCATCACTCTCATTGTCATAAGGAGCATTTCAAGATCTACATTGACATTCAATTAACTCAGTGGTGGGATAAATTTTGTATGCCTAAAAGTAACTGCAAATAATAAATCTATTATTTAAATTTTCACACCAACCACTATAGCTAATAATTTAAAATTCCACTAACTCTTTCAGTATGAAATTGATCAAACATGGCATCAAGATACATTGATATTTATTTGCACTTAAGAATGCCAAACTTATAAACAGGAAGGAATAGAAGTTGGAAAACCTTGGTGATCTAATGAGGTTAGGGAACACATGATATAATTTTTCAAGATCAATGACTTCATTGCAAAAACACTGTTTTCAACAACATAAAGAGTGACTCCCCACCCAGAACATCACCAGATGTACAGGAATTAAATCCATGTGAGAAGAGACTGTTGGAGCAGTGAAGTATTTAATGTGACTCTTCCAGCTGATGTCTCTAACTCCCATCAAACCACCTTTTCCTGCATGAGACTGGTATGAAGGTGGGGGAAGATACTTTTAAGATTTACCTGTGAGTAATTGTGGACAAGATTCCCTGAAATGCCATCCTGCTGCACATAAAACGAGCCCTCTCAGAAGCAGTAGGAGAGATCTTGTAATCAGCAAAAGCCAGGAGTGGAACATTTCCTCTGGACCTAAGATTCCTGAATTGTGAACCCCCTAGATCCAGAAGACAGTTGTAACTCAGAGGATCAGCAAGAGAATCCAGAGCCAGGGCATGGAATAGTGATGGCTTTTCCAAACTATTAAACAAGTAAAGCTGAGTGTTTTTGTGCAGGAAGCTGGCTTGAGATGTGGGATGCCTATGGGCACTTAATTGGGGGAGTTTGGCTTGCTGAACCCATGGAAGTGGCACTGAGTGCCTTTGGGTGGGGATTTATAAGAATGGGATACAATATTTCACTAAATTCATGGAGCTAGGTTTGCTGACCCAGAGCTTAGGCTGAATGTATTACACGGAGACTTACAGAGGAGTGGCATGCTCCTTTGAGCATTTATTTGCAGACCTGAAAGAACATTGTAACCTGTCTTGATAAACAACTCAGTCCTGAGCATTCCTAACTGGCATTACATTTTTTTAATTCTATAATAAATAATGATTAATTTCTGTAATTAATAATGATTAGTTTTGTCTCTATAGCCATTGCAATGGATGGCAGACCCTAGTGATGTAAGATAGAGAACATTAATTAATTAAGAGAAAACAGAGACAATAAAGACCCACAATATCATCAAGCAAAATAATATCTAGGGCCAACTGTGTAATAGATCATCAATTACTCATATGCAAATTTAGGTTTAACTCAAATAATATTAACAAAATTGCCAGTACACCCAGTACTCAATGCAAAGTATAGTCAAAATGAAACCTTGAATATATCCTATTTAAATTTAGAGAACAAATGAAGAAGTTATTAGGTGTTTTGATCTAATGACAGAAGATCAAAAGAGCTGTGGAAAGCTTCACACATGAAGAAATTAAAACTCTAAATAGGACAGAAATGAAAAAAAAAATCAGTGTGGATATCTGAAAAAATTCCAAAATTTAAGAATTATAAGAGCTGAATAGGATTTTTCAAGGGGCAACTGGAGAAGACAGAGTATTATAGTGAAATATGCAAAGATTTGGTATTAAAAAGCCAAAAGTAATAAAAAAATTAAATTCACACTTAGTATAATTTGAGATAAATTAAAGAAAAAATTAGCCTAAATTTGCAATATTGAAGGATACCATGAGGAAATACTGCATGGTGTAGGAAGCAAAAAATATATATATATATGGAATGAATATACAGTGTGTCACTGTTACCCCCCAAAAGTAGTCAATATTCAACTATTTTAAGGAGGAAGTGGGACTATTTCCAGGAGCATCTGGAATCAATGGCACATAAGGAAGACGTACAAACAGTAGTGGATGTGTTAATCACAGAACAAGGCTTCGGGAACTGACAGAATACAAATTTAAATGTTTCAACATGTTGAGGAAACACTGGAAGTACTCATTCTTCTAGCCAAAGAAATTTAGAACACAGCTACCTGGAAAATGTCCTGGAGGAGATCCATATTTGAGCCCATTCCAAAGACAGGCAATCCAGCAGAATGATAACATTCTATATCAATATCACTGCTCATACAAGCAAGTAAAGTTTTACTGAAGACAATTAGGAAACAGTTGACTGTCTTGAGCGGTTTAAGACAGTTCCAACAGAGCTTAGGAATCAGTCATTTTATGCGCTAAGCCACCTTAGTCTCTAAAGTGTGTTCCTTGGTATGTGGCTTAGGAATCTGTCAGCTCACACTCCACCTTTCAGCCTCTAAACTTCGCACAGTGACTAGGCCAAGTTCTTTTGCCAGCGTAACAAACACTATGAGCCAAATAAGTCTTTTAACCAATCTATTCCAATAGGCATTCAAACATATCAGTAGCACGCCAGGAAAAACAGAAAGATGAGAGCAAGAGTGGCAGTGAGTTCTGCTGCAGTGGTCAAGAAGCCCTACCACTCTGGGTTCTTAGCTGGATTCTTATATGACTACTTCATGTAATCATAGTTGTGGTTATGGATGTTCCGTCTGAAAAGGGGTGCAACCCCAAGTGTGTAGTCAGATAGTCTTGGGTTCTGGCCAGTTCTAGTTTTCTTCTTGTGAGCCATTTTGCTGTTTACATCTTCATTCTTGGAGGCCATCTTGTTGGCCATGGTTACTCCATTGTGTATCTGCTATTCATTGAGGTAGAACATCAGCAAGAAGCTCCCAGAAATGCTAGACACAGTCAGAGGAGGATGTTGCTTAAAGGATGTCACTGGTGATTGAGGTAGTTAAAATTTATTGCATCAACCTGGCTGATAAACACATGCGGGGCTAATTGAAGGGCAGAGGGATAAATGGCTCAGTGAGCCTCACCTTTCTGGTTCTTGGGTCTCTGGTTTTGCGATGGTGCAGGACCAGGGTGCAGCTGACTTAGCCAGTTCCCTGCTTCAACTGGCAAGGCTGACTTCCTGCAAGACATCCCCAAGGAGAAGTAACGTGGTCTTACCTTGATGCAGCCCTGGGTGCTGGAGTAGCCGTGTGGAGACCCCTGCCAGCGCTGAGATGCTCACACGTTCACCAACTCGGCTTCATCATGGTGTTTTGTGAGATGGAGGAGGACTTTGTGGATTGGTGTGAGATATATGGGTTGATGTTGGACTTGTAGGTTTGGACAGCACTGGGTTGGGTTGTCTTCTTGATGTGCACTTACCCTTTATATAAAACTTTCTCTCTTTTATTGTTTTTGACGGTGAATTGTATGAGCCCCTAATAAAATGATTATTTTTTTTTAAAAACCTCTTTCTTATACACGAGTGTCTGTGGATTTGTTTCTCTAAGGTACTCAGACTACCACAGTAATGTTAGAAGGATCTTGGTGGAATGCGGGGTGCTAGAAATATGTTTCATTGGATTTTATTGAGTATGCACAGGCATTTGTTTGGATCACAACAAATTCTGGATACCATTGGAAGTTCTGGGATATCCAGAGTGCTTAACTGTGCCCACACACAGCTGAAACATGCACCGAGAGGCAGTTCATAAAACAGAAGAGTGAACAGTGAAGAGTTAAATACTGGGTGGTTTAAAATCAGATGTTTACATGCAGTTTTATTATTTTCGCCACAGTGGTTCAATTTGAATGGTGAACAAATTATTTGAGATGCATTGCATTAGGTAAATCTGCTGCACAATACTTCTTCAGTGTATTTGATAGCAAGGATGTTATTTTGAGGACTAGCATGTACCTGGCACAAGCACACCTTAGTGCATATTTCCATTGAATCATATGCATGTGAAGTTGGACATGGAACAAAGAAAAATGAAGAAGAATCAATGCATTTGAATTGTGGTGCTGGAGAAGAATATTAAAAGTGTCTAAACATTGAATATGGCTAAAAAGACAAAGTGATCTGTCTTGGAAGAAATAAAGGCTAGAATGCTTCTTAGGGACAAAAATGCCAAAATTTCCTCAAATACTTCAGACACATTATCAGGAGAGATCAGTCCCAGGAAAAGGACATCACGCTTGGTAAAGTAGAGGGTCATCCAAACAGACAAGGCATTCAAAGAGAGGAGTCGACATAGCAGCGGCAACAATGGTCTCAAGCACAGAAACATTGTGAGGATGTAGCAGGATAGGGCAGTGTTTCATTCTGTTGTGTATAGGGTAGCTATGGGTCAGATCCAATTCAATGGCACCTAACAACAATAACAACAACAGACCTGAATATCTTTTTCAGTTCTTCGGGTTGAGATATTTGGTTGTTTTGTGAAATTAGTTACTTATAGCCCTCCCATCATTTTTTTCTGTAACATCCATCTACATGGGACCGTGTGAAGAGGATATAGCAGACTCCAGCTCAGGGATTTGTCAGTTTTGCCATTTGTCTGGATATAGGAGGGCTATCTTACAAGCAAGAACAGAGAGAATCCCAGGATCATCAATAAAGAACAGCCACAAGTGGAGCCCATTGCATATCACAGTCTGAATTGGTGGAGACAGCAAAGGCCCCGGGCACCTCTGCTATGAGACATAGCAAAGAAGCTATACTGAGACAGCACAGAGGGGCTGCCCCACTGAAATTACTTCATCGGAGCACATGTATTATACTGCTAATAGAGAGAGACAGGACTATTTAGCCTCTGGATTTTCAAGCTAGGAGATTGATATTGAAACAGGAAATGCTAATGCAAACATCATTAAAAAGAAATTAAACCTCAATAAGAAAGATTATAATATAAGTACCCATCCATTTTAAATAAATTTAAGTCTTTAGGCACAGATTCTTAAAAGGAGTGATGAACCTCAACTATTCAATCACAGGGACCTAGAGTACTTATGGTAGGGATGCAAAAGCTTTGTTAATAATCTTTGAGAAACAATGAAAATAATCAATATATTGAATTTTTGTTTTGTTTTTTAATGAGTATAAAAGGGATGACTTTAAATTGTGTCATTCAGAGAAATATTTACTTTATCATTCATCTCTATCATTGACATTAATTTGATGTGTAGGAATATATGAAGGGTATGGATTATGTACACTAGACAATTTTGGCTAAGGGGAGCATGGAAGCCAACTGATCAATCAAGTTGCCACTGAGATACCTCTTTGGAGATGTGGCCTTTTGTTTCAGAGAGAGACTGAGCAAAGCCCATTTCTCTTTGGCCCTTCACCTTCTACTGAAGCTGGATCTTGTGTTTGGTTTGTCTGTTAACTTTTTTGTCACCTGCCATTCCCAGGAGCTCTTAGTAGGCTATCAACAGTGGATTCATCTGGTTAACCATGGATTCATTTACCTCTACATCTACCAGTCTATGCAACCTTCACCCCACCCACCACAGTTGCCATCTGCTTCTTTCTCT
>NW_022111369.1:58008149-58011908 GCF_000313985.2 Echinops telfairi
CCTGACCACATGTCCACGGTATGTAAGATGAAATCTTGTCATCCTTGCCTTCAAACAAGCAGCCAGTTAAGTGACCCTATTCCTTCTGATTGCCGTTCCCCATCTAGTTTCTTCACCACACTTTGATATGGCTCCCATATCTTCAGTGATCTGTTCATGAGGGCAATCATTAAGATATTCAGGTGGGGCGTGTTACAACAATGAATTGTTCTTAGCTTGGGGCTAGAATTCAGTGCCAGACCAAAATCTATTCATTTGTCTGTGGTTTATATATCTCTCTGGTTCACATTAGAAACATCATTGTCATTTTATGTTAGAGAACATTATCGATCATCCCTCTGGGGCATAAAGCAATTGTATTGATAATGTTAGCCAGTAGTTTAGAATTTAAAGCATTGTTGAGAAAAGGAAATTTTATGAGTACAGGACAGCTATGAACCACAATGCATGACATTATGACTTGTACAGATTAAATAGAAAAAATAAATTAAACTAAATATGACTAGACACTTTATACAAACCATGGTGGTTGATGATAGGGCAAAACTGTCAATAATATTCATTCCCAACAGCAGATCCATTCATATAAGATTAATATATGAGATAATGAAGAAATAAGGGTAAAAACACTGCATGTTAATATGGCATCTGGGGGTGTACCTGAAGCATTGCCTGAGGTTGATGCCTTATGAGATAGTGCTTCAGGGTCCCAGGAAACACCTGCCCCACCCATTGTTGCCTCTAGACCAGTGGCTTTCAACCTTCCTAATGCTATGACCTTTTCATACAGTTCCTCAGGTTGTGATGACCTCTCAGCCATAAAATTATATTTTATTGCTACTTCATAACTATAATTTTGCTACTGTTATGAATTGGACAACCCCTGTGAAAAGATCATTCAACCCCCAAAGAGGTCATGACCCACAGGTTGAGAACTGCTGCTCTAGACCCATAACTCAAATTAGTTCGAAGTGAGTCCTCAGAGGTGAAGACCAAATGGTCCTAAGGTAGAAGCGTTTTACACTCAAAATGAACAGCTGGAGTGTTCTATTATATACAGACAGAAGCCTGGGATTTATGTGTGGGAAGGGTTATTAAGGGTATGAGATAATGAAAAGAGAAACATAAGCTTGGATCAGTGTGAGGTTATCTATATGGGCCTATTATGTACATATTATTCATTCAATAATTCAGCTAGAGAGGTTAGGGGAAAATCTAATAGTTTATTTGGTTTGTTTGTTGAAGCATGAGTGCTAAGATGGCCTATACTAAGTGAAGTTGAAATACCAGACCTACCTTAGAATACCATAGAAGAAGGCATAGGGAAATGGGCATGTTAGAGTGGCTATATCAGCATAGACCCATAGACCCACAAAGGGTATTCCTTGAGGACACACCTTTTACCAAAACAGTAGAGGGGGGTGGGTTTCTTTGAAGGGAACCTTAGCATTTATGAAAACCAGAAACGCATGCACCCATAGGACATGATAGAACTGCCCCTGTGAGTTTCCCAGATTGTAATTGTCTGGGAGTATGTAACCCATTCTTTCTCCAGAGCAGCACCTGGTGTTTTTGAACGTCTGACCTCATGGATTGAGCCTAAGGCATAACCACTACCCCTCTTGCAATCGTTAAGTTTTGTCAGGCAGGCTTGAAAATAGGGATTACCCTAATAGAATGAAGACATCGGCCTGCAGTGGAGCTTATGGGCCTGGGCCTTGAGGCTTACAGGTCAAGTGGCTGCACTCAGTTTATAGAGGCAACGTGGGTGCAGTTAATGTAATGGACAGCACAGTCAAGTTGGCAATCAGAATAATCTGACTCATAAGGACCTACAGTGTTGGCTACTGTGGCAGGGTGCCCCTGGGAGTAAAATAGATGGTAGGCCGACTAAATATGTACTTGATCGATACAAGCAGAAAAAGTGAAGATAGCATGGCTAGACAATACTTTATTTTTCTGCTACAACATGAGATGGAAAAAAGTTAGTAACTATGGAGAGAAGGAAGACAAGAGAGATTTAAACGTTTTTCTTAAATAGAAAGGGAGAAACATGATAAAAGTGAAGTCACGGAGTAGGTTCCAAGTTTCCTGTAACAATGAACCCGGATGGGGAAATGTCATAGGAAGAACTTGTCAAAATAATGTTGTGGTTACTTCCAATTTTTCAGTTACATAGGAAACAAATTTATTATTTCAGAGTAGTCGACAGGAAAACACAAACAAACAAAAAAAGGGCAAAATTTTTCTACAAGAGAGGGAGTACGGATAAGTGAGTAAACGGAGAATTCACTCAAGAAACACTTAAAATTTGTGACAATACACATACGTGATAGTGGTCATTTTGAATGTGAACTTTCCTCAGAACCAGTCAAATGATTGAGCTGACTAGAGAACACTAAGAATTTGATTTAATTACTTTCTGCCCCCCCCTTCAGATAACTTGGAGAACAAACAGGAGCATGGACGTTGAGTGGATATATGTAAGTGATTCTAGGGATTTTCTAGGGATTATAAAGCAGGTGATAAACAAAATCAAATTCCAATTTAGTAAGGTATTCACTATCCAATAGCATCATGTAGATGTTATTGTGTATGCCAAGTGAATTTCTAATTAAGTGAATTTCATCTATTGAAATAATGAGGTCCATATTAATAGAAGCAATAAATAATACCCCATCTTACCCAAGCCCCATTAGCAGTATTTGAGATATATATTCAATCATTCATCCTCCTTGAAACATTTTCCATATATATTCTCCAGGAGGTTTCTGATTTTCTTCTCTCATTGGTCACGTCTCTTTTTCTGGATTTTTACTCTCTACCTCACATGTACATATTGATTAGTCCTAGTATCTAGTCCTCAAATCTCTCTACTGTGGATCATTTTCAAGTGTTTTAAGTGTTTCAAATATTAACTAAAGTGAACAGCTACCACATGTATTTATCATCATACTGTTTATTAGGCTATAATATCTGAGTGCTTACTCAGTTTTCCCACTGTGATGTCTATTAGGTACCTCAAATTCAGAATAACCAAAATAAAATTATTCCTCTTCCTGTCTCTGTTAATGTTTTAAGCTGTGTTCTCTAGAGAAGCAAAACTGGTGAAAGGTTTATGTGTATACATGCATATGGAGAGATTTATATCCCAAAGGGGCTCTTATCATTCTAGAGGTGGAAAAGTCCAGGCCCATTAAAATCCATGGTTCAGATATCACTTAGAGACTGCTCATGACTCCTGTAGCTGCAGGAGCTGGCAAACAAGAAGCAGGGAAATCACAGGCTAGGGGATGCAGAGTTGCAGAAATCCAAGGTCAACCAATTGAATCCAAGGTCTGTAGTCTTCTTATGGCTCTTGGGATAGGCGGGTCAATGAACCAGATGTAAAATCCAGATGGAGTAGAAGACAGTGAGCTAGCTCAGTCTATACTAAGAATAGGTCTCACCCAGAATTCAACCTCTTTCAAATGTATCAAGACTGTGAGCAGATTAAAGGAAGTGTTACTCTATCCTATTCTTCCTCAAACTCTTTGGGTTCTTAGCAGAAGATCCAATCACAGAGTTATAGAGTTTCCTGTACTATGCTACACCATATTATGAGAGAATCTTAGCCCAACCAAGATGACATAAAACCTAACAAACACAGTTAATTATCTAGACATACTGTAACAAAAGATACCATACGTGGATAGTCTAAAAGAACATAGATCTATTACTGAGTTCAGAAGGATAGTTGTCAGAATTCTGGATGTGCTC
>NW_022111369.1:58013269-58019889 GCF_000313985.2 Echinops telfairi
TTCCCTTTGGGAGAGAGATGAGATTTTCTGCTCCCATAAAGATTATAACTTCAGAAACTCCTGGCAACAGTGCTACTCTATCCTACACGATCAGAATCAATTCAATGTCTATGAGTTTTGTTGGTTTTGATTCTATCGGTTTAGTTGCTACAAGTAGTCTTTGGCATTCCTGCATTTGAAGACACATCCGCTATTTGTGCCTGTCTTTATATATTTCTTTATATTGCATAGCTCTGTGTCGATACTATTCTTTTTATAACCTAGAGTGATTGGTTTTATAATCCACCCTATATTGTTATGACCTCATTAAAAAAATGCACACGATGATTTCCTATTTTTAAAAAAAGATCATATTAATTGATACCAAGGTCTTTGTTTTGGAAGGAACATAACTTGGTTCAGAACATAGCAGGGTGCTCTTTGCATATTTGCTCTGTTGCTATGAAATTTCAGTTTAAACTTCTAGTTACTCACTCAAGAAAATTCTCCAGTCGTCTAATTCAACACAACTTCTTATGAAAAATTGTTTAATACGGCTCCCTGCTTCTTGTCCTTTTCTAGAATATCTTAAACACCGAAGCCAAATATATTTATTTAAAATTTAACATGCCTTATTTCATTATTTTATTAAAATCTTCAGTAGTGGCTTCCCATATTAATGAAAAGTACCACTATGTCCAAATCCTGATATACATTTTGATACCTAAGCTCTCTGGCTTCCGCTGGTGCCATCTTTCCTTCCCACGGTGTGGTAATGTCACAATGATGCACAGACTCCTGATGGGCTGGCATATCCGGTCTCAGGATATTTGCATTTGCTATTCTCTCCAACTAGGATTATCTTTGTTTATCTCTCTGAATGACTTACTTCTCTCTTTTTAGAGATTTTTATTGAAATACCACCTTCTCAGTTAGACCTTCTCTATAGATGCTATTTAAAAGGCATAATTGCTCTATAATTAAAAGGCATAATTTCAATTACAAGGCATAATTGCTCTATCATAGCAACACTTGTGGCCCGACTTGGTAAATGTTAGACTTCTAATTGCAAGGTTGGTGTTTCCAAACCACCATCCGCTCCACAGGAGAGCGATGAGACTACCTGCTCCTGTCAAACTTTGGAAACTCTCACTGTGAGATAGAATTGACTCAATGACAGAAGTTTTGGTGAGTTTTTATTTCTCAATCATGACCTTCACACTCACTACTAATTTTTCTTACTTCTAAGTACTGACAAAAGATTTTACATATTCTATATCTTCCTTCTTGCTGAATCTTCTTCCATCTTGCCTTATCTAAAACCACTGGAATATAAGACCAATAAGAGTGTGGCTTACCTTCCTTTTTCATGCACCTATTGTGCACCCCAAATCTATGGTAGTTTATAAAGTTCATGATGCATATGTTTCAGCAGAGATTCAAACTAAGACAAGGAAGAAGGAACAGGTGGCTCACTTCTGAAGAGAAAGAAAAACACCACTGGTAAACCTAATAAAGGAATTGATGGAGGACCAATTGAAAAATTTCAACAAGCTAACCTGACTGACTGAGAGAGATCCAGATTTGTACCATTTCCAACAGGACATGAAAATTATAGAACAATATCACTGAATTGATATCACCTGCAAGTAAGATTTTGCTAAAGATCATTTAACCACGGTTGTAGAAACATTTTTATTTTATTTATTTATTTTTTATTTTTAAACATTTTATTAGGGGCTCATACAACTGTCATTGCAATCCATACACATATCAATTGTGTAAAGTGCATCTGTACATCATTCTCAAAACACCTTCTCTTCACCCAAACCCCTGACATCAGGTCCCCACCCTTCCTCTCCCTCCCCGTTCCCTCCTCCCCGATGAGCCCCCGGTAGTCCACAAATTGGTACTCTGTTTTTGACAGGGAGCTACCTGAGCTTCAGGTCAGTTTCAGAAGAGGCTATAGAACAAGGGATATCACTGCTGATGTCAGACGGATTTTAGCTGAACATAGTGAATCCCAGTAAGATGTTTCCTTGTATTTTAAATGCAAAGGCATTTACTGCATGGTTCATAACAAACTATGGAGAACCTTAAGAATTAGGGGAATTCCAGAAAGTTTCATCATAATCATGGAAAACCTGTACACGAATTAAGAGGCAGTTGTGCAAACAGAACAAGGGATTGCTTTCTGTTTTAAAATCACCAACTGTGTATCAGGGATTTATCCTATCACCATACTTTTTCAATATGTATGCTGAACAAATAATCTGAGAATCTAGATTCCATAAAGAAAAATGCAAAGAAAAAAAAAGAATAATTCAGCATTAGGATAGGAGAAAGGTTGCAATCTTCAATATGCAGATAAAAAAACTGTGTTTGATGGAAGTGCTGAGGACTTGAAGCATTTGCTAATGAAGATCAAGGATTGAAGCATTGGTATGGATTACAACACAATTTAAAGAAAACTAAATCCTCATAACTGGACCAATTGGTAACATTGTGTTAAAAGGGAAAAAGATTGACATTGTCAAGGAAATCATATTGGTTGTATTCACAATCAATGCTCATGGATGTAGCGGCCAAGAGATCAAGAGATTCCACTACCCCTCAATTTTTACTTTACATAAAAGTAGAGGGTAGTGGAAAATAGAAAGAGAATGAAATCGATTGACACAGAAGCTGCAACACTGAGCTCAAACATAAAACCAATTATGAGGGTGGTATAGGACCAGGAAGTGCTTTATTCTGTTTTACTCAAGGTACCTTTGAGTCAGAACTGGCTCAATGGCATCTAACAATAACTTTATGAATTTTATCAGAACAATATCTGATACAGTAACTGAAGACGAGACACTCGGAATGGAACTCAAAATACCACTGATGAGGTGATTAAGCAAAGTGTTTGTGGTACGAATTAGCTGGTGTGGCATGACTCAAAATTTGAAGAAATAGCTAAAAGCATCCAGCAATAATTGGAATGGAAAATGTATGAATATATATCTATGAAAATTAGAAGTCATCAAAAATAAAATGGATCACTTAGTAATCAATATCATAGACATCAGTGCGCTGGAAGGGACTGGCATTGACCATTCTGAATAAGACAAGAACAGGGTTCTTGGAATGGGAAATTTAAAAGCAATTGTATTCTGTACATTCATCATCAGAATTTCAAATCTATCTATGAGTCGAGGTTGTGCAGTTGGTTCCATGCTGAAATGCTAATTGCAAAACCACAGTTCAAAACCACCAACCTCTCAGTGGGAGATAGACGAGGCTTGCTATTCCTATAAACATTTACAGTCCTGGCAACCAACAGTGGCAATTCTAATCTGTCCCATATGTTCACTATGAGTCAAAGATGATGAGATAACAATGAGTATTTTTGTTTTTTGTTTTAGATTTACATGTACAATTCTGTCAGTAATATTATAAAATCCACATTACAAGGAAAACCAGTTAATATAACTATTATTGAAATTTATGCACCAAACACTAATGGAAAAATAAAGAAATTATGGAGACTACCAATCTGTGCAATATGAAATTGATTGAACATGCACTAAGATGCATTGATAATTACTGGTGATTGCAATGGAAAAGTTGGAAGCAAACAGGAAGGATCATTAGTTAGAAAATATTGCCTTGGTGTCAGAAAGTATGTCAGAGATTGCATGATAGATTCATATAAGACTGCAGATATATTCATTGAAAGTACATTTTATCAGCAGCGTAAATGCTTAATATGCACATGGATTTCACAAATGGCATACACAGAAATCAAATAAACTCATCTGTGGAAAGAGACAAATGAGAAGCTCTTTTAAGGGAAAGGGCCACCTATGGGAGAGACCTTAAGTTACTCATATGCATGGCCAGGATGAAATAGGATAAAATTAAAACACATGCACAGAAATCAAATTATGACCTTGAGTATATCCCAGCTGGATTTAGAAAACATCTCAAGAATAGATTTGACATATTGAGCAATAGTGACTGAAGACCAGAAAGATTATGGAATGACATTAAAGACATCATACAAGGAGAAAGCAAAAATTGTTCATAAAAAAAGCATGAAATACAGAAAAGATCAAAATGGATATCAGAAAATATTCCAAAACTTTCTCTAGAACAGTGGTTCTCAACCTGTGGGTCGCGACCCCTTTGGGGGTCAAATGACCCATTCACAGGGGTCATCCGATTCATAACAGTAGCAAAATTACAGTCATGAAGTAGCAACGAAAATAATGTTATGATTGAGGGGGGTGTCATCACAACACAAGGAACTGTATTAAAGGGTTGTGGCATTAGGACGCTTGAGAACCACTGCTCTAGAATATGAAGAAGCTAAAGTAACTGGAAGAAGTAACGAAGCCAAATAACGGAACAGAACATTTCAAAGGGCAGCTCAGGAAGAACTAAGTATTATAATGGAATGTGAAAAGACCTGGAGTTATAAAGTTGAAAGAAAAAACATGCTTGACATTTTTCAAGATGAAAGAATTAAAGAAAAAACATCGGGTCTTGAGTTGAAATATTGAAGGATTCCATGTAGGAAGACAGCTAGATATGTAGATTTTATCTCGCATATTTTGGGCATGTCAGAACAGAACAGTCCCTAGAGATGGGCATTATGTTTGGTAAAGGAAAGGGGCATCAAAAAAGAGGAGTGCCCTCCACAAGATGGCCCGACACATGGCGGTCACAATGGGCTCAAGCATCGGGCGAACTGTGAGGGTGGCGGCGGACCAGGCAGTGTTTCGGTCTGCTGTGCGCAGGGTTGCTATCGCTTGGTCTACGTGCTGCCGAAGCGAGCATGGGTGCTGTGGTTTGGAACTGACTCAAGGGCACCTAACGGCAACACAGGCAAATAGACGTTGGGGGGTAATGTCGGTTGGAACTCTATTTCATAATATAAAGCTTAAAAAATTTTTTCAGTGTATAAAAATAATTTGGTGACAGTACAAAATTATACTATTTCACATTCTTTGTTTAAAAAGAATGTACAAAAGAATGATTTTTATAATATAGGGTCATGGTTTTCTTAACTCACTATGCTTTGAGAGTGAATCGATTGCATTATGTTTAATTGTGCAGTGTGCAGAGAACACTATGAATTCTTTAGGATAAGTCAATGACAGACTCGTAGTTTTAATTCTCAGTTGCCTTCCTTTAATTCACTTATTACAATATTGCAGGGACTTTTATGCTTTTAATATTCAGTAAAAAGAACATTTTCACTCTTTTTTTGCTTCAGACAGCAGTCTGGCCTTTCTATACGGCATATATAATAGTGGTGCATACAGTTAGTCTATATCATCAAATGCATCAAGTAAATAAGTCATGTGTAATACGAAAAGAAATATCACTATGGAATGCTGAGAGCTTTAAAGGGGAATCAGTACTTTAAAATATGATGCTTAGCCAAAAATCAATTCACACGATACCTTAGGGCATACCCTGTCGTAAAAGCAAAAATAAATAAGAAATGCAAAATAAAATATGATCTCATAGACCTCTTAAAACTTATTTTGCTTACTTACAGTAAGAGTGGCCATATAAATGTACATCCCAGCATCACTGGGCAAAGAATTTAAGGTGACATACCACAAAATACATACTCTTAGTTTAGAGGTTTGTGCTACTATTTATTTTGAAATCCTAGAGCCAGTAACATCCTTGTTCCACAGTGAAGGTTTAGCAACCATCAGAGGCAACCATTTTACAAAATGGTAAAGCTTCCTCACTTAGTCTAAAATTGTGTTCTGTGACTAATTAGACATGCTATCTTGGGCAAATTAATAATTTCAAACTTTAATATTTATATGTATATGCCTTGGGGTAATCACACAGTATTAATCTCACATTTGGCAACACAATAAGTATCTGTCCAGCATTGCCCACCTTACTGTGTGCAGAACTATACTAAGCATTGAATGCTTATTTTCTCATTTAGCATTCAGATTAATAACATGAAATGTATTCCACAGATGAGGAATCTGGGAGCCAGAATGACTGTCCCTTTGTGCCCAAGGTGGTACAGCTAGAAATAGCTAGGAAAGAAAGAGAAAAAACCAAACAAACATAAATTGGAGCAAAGATGACTCTGAGTTTAAAACGTGTCCAATCACCCAAGTGATGCCATGGAATTGTTGGTGCCCTTGTTTCAACTCCAACTCACAGCGTCTGGGTGTCTAGCAGAACAGAGTGGTGCCCGGTCCTGCACGAGCCTCACAATTGTTGCTGTGTTTGGGCCCATTGTTTCAGGCACTGCCTGAATCTATTTCCTTGAGAGTCTTCTTTTACAATGCCCTTCTACTTTACAAACATGATGTCCTTTTCTGGGGACTGGTCTCTCCTGAGAACATGTCTAGAGAGAGGAGATGCACTCTTACCATCATTGCTTCAAAGGAGTAATATTCCTATACTACTTCCAAGATATATTGTTTTATTCTTCTGACCATCTATGGCAGCACCATAATGAAAACATCAATTCTTCTGCAGTTTACCTGTTCTCTCCTATTCATGCTCACTTGCACATGCCTTGTGAAAAAGTGATTGAAAATAGAGGGAGAGTGGGTAGGAAAGAGGGAACCGAATACAAGGAACTATATGTGACCTCCTCCCTGGGGGAC
>NW_022111369.1:58020232-58025432 GCF_000313985.2 Echinops telfairi
ACCATAGTCTTAAAAGTGACATCTCTATTTTTCATCACATTTAATAGGTCTTCTGTAGCACATCCAAGCTACAATATTAAATAAACGAAGGCATATAAATGTTGTTTACCATAGAAATGAAAAAGTAGGAGCTATTCGACATGTGCTCAGGGCAAGGCACTGGACTTATCACTTTATGGAAGGGGCAGGATATAGGAGATCGCAGGTCGGAGTGCACATGACCTGCTCTTCTTCCATTATTTTAAATACTCCACAGGGTGAGTCACCATCCCAGAGCTTTAGGGCAGTGAGTTCCAAACGTTATTAATTAGCATGTGTGCAGAAAAGACGAAAACAGACTTTGTCAGAAACAAACATGGACTAAGTGAAACACTACTCTGAAGGAGTCAGCAACCACTTAAAAAACCTCCTAAGATTCTGGCTTCCACTAATATATTTTTTTTACTTTTACTGGTATTTAAAATGCAACTGTCAGAGTGAATGCTTTCTGAATTTTCTGCAAGCAACTTGTGTTGTTCACTGTTGTTGAGCAGGCTCCTAATTATTGTGACTGTGTGTGCAACAGAATGAAACACCATCTGACCAGCCACATAGTCATTGATACACTCAAGTCCATTGTATATTTTTAATGCCTTTCATCTAAGAGGCTCAGCTTCCAGCACTATCTATTTCAGATATATTCTTTTGTTAGCCATAGCTTTCTAATGGCTAGTTTTTGGTTAGATTGTAAAACCTCTCTTCGGATCTGTGTTAGTCTAAAACCACTCCTGAAATCTGTCCACCATGGATGATCCTGCTGGTGTCAGAAATAGTAGCAGTACCATAGCAATATATAAACCGCAACGTGTGATGGATAAAAAGATGGATGGTGGCCTTTTTGCTAATCATATTTCCCTCCACTCAGTTTGTCCCAGCTTCTTATAGCATTGAGGAAACCTAGTCCACATTGCCTTCAGTATGAACTCAATCCACAGATAACAAAGTTTGGGTTTCTTAAGCTTGGAACATGTGTGTGTATAGTTCTACCTCAAATTTTTTTATCAACACAAATTGGATGTTTTGTTTTGTTTTTTTACCTGAACTTATTCTAGGCACCCTTACACATGTGAAAAAGATATTTCCCTCCCTTTAGTCTTATCTTTTCTATATTCTGAAGATGGGGGAACTATGACTTAAGCAGAGTTTATAAATTTTATTTATAACCAAATTGTTGAGGAAGAACTTGTCGTTCTTATATGAAGGTCGACATTGAAAGACATTGCTTCAGAACCATTGTCAAAGACCTAAGCTTACATTCTCCACTTTCCATGATTTAGTATTTAGGATAACACACAGATGTCTCAAAGGAAGACTAAGGTAGTAGGGAACGTGTGTACCAGGTGTATATCCTCTCGCCATAATTCTTCAACCTATATGCTAAGCAAATGTGTTAGGCTGGTTGGTGTAGAGAAACAAAACCGGTGACATTCATATATGTATAAGAAAGAACTTTATGTAAAGAAGTAATTTTAGATCAGTAAGGTAGCTAAGCCCAGCCCCTCTCAAGTGCATGGGCCTGGTGCCAGTTAGAGCCCTGTTCAGACTCATGCAGCTGGAGGTTGATGACGCACAAAGGAGAAGCAGGAAGCAGGGATTTCAGTGCAGACTCATGTGGATCCGGGATTATGGGAACATTGCAGGGCATTGTTGGTGGCCTACATGGGGCTTCCCCAGGAGGTAGACAGAGTTCCACAGAGGGAGAGCTTCTCACTGTCTCACTTATAAAAAGGGATTCATGTGGGGGAGTGGGTTGCAAGCTGGGCTGCTTACTGTAAGATCAGGAGTTTGAATCCGCCCACACCTTCAGGAGAAGGATGAGGCTTTCAACTACTGTTAAGAATCACAGTCTCCGAAACCCACAGGCACAGTTCTACTCTGTCCTATAGGATCTCTGTAGGGGCACTATGAGTCCAAATAAACTAGATTGCAGCAAGTTTGGTTTGATCTCTTATAAAAAGGCCACATACCCCCTAAGGAGGCATCATCAGACTATGACTTGATTCGTAGGTTGGACTCCATGCCTGCACTTTCACACAGGTTCAAGTTGGCATAAAATTTAATCGCTGCAGCAAATTACCAAAGAAGCTAGGACTATAAGAAGGAGAACATAGCATCAGGATTTGAGGAAGGCTTATTAACAACTTAACTTGCTCAAAGTGAGAAGGCTTGCTGACGAAGGCCAAGAATTACAATCTTCTCTATGGATTACAACTCAATGTGGATTGCAAAAATCCTCACAATGGAAACAATAGGTAATGTCATGATAGACGGATAAAAGATCAAAGTTTTCATGGATTTTATCTTGTTTTTACCCGCAATGAATGCTCAGGGAAGCAGCAGTTAAGGATCCATTGTGCTTAATAAATCTGCTTCACAAGACTGCTTTACAATGTTAAAAGTCCAGGATTTCTTATTGAGGGTTAATGGGTGCCTCAACCAAGCCATGGTATTTTCAGTCGACTCACATGCATGTGACAGTTGGACATTGACTGAAGAATGTCACAGAATTGGTGCATTTGAATTACTGCACTGTTGAATAACATTAAAAGTACCACGAGCTATCCAAAAACAAGTGTATCAGTCTTAGAAGTATAGATGGAATGACCCTGAGGAGGTAGGGGGACAAGGTTACTTTGGGACACGCTTTCAGGCGAGCGCAGTCCCCGTAGAAACACTTAATGCTCGCTGAAGCCGAAGGGTAGCACAAAAGAGGAAGCACTTCTCTGAGGCGAGTTGACACATGGCTGGAAGAATGGGTTCAAACCTATCGATTGTGAGGATGGTGCAGGACTGGGTAGTATTTTCTTCTGTTCTCCATTGTGCCACTAGGAGTTGGAATGATGGATTCAAGCGCACATAATAACCACAGTGAGTTTTAAGGAAGTTTTGTTTTTGTTGGGGGCTGTCTGACTGATTTCCAACTCAGCCTCCCACGTGATGGAATAGAATTTTCCATTTAAGGAAAGAATAAAACTGACAGCATCACTGTGGTTCTAGGGAAGTGTTCCTCCCATTTCCTGTACGAATCGCAGCACTAAGATGGAAAGGGAAAATAAAATGGGTCTATCTCTGTTTTCATGGTTCCTCCCTCAGCCTGACAGCTGCCCCCACTGGTCCAATGGGAAAGGCAGCTCCATGTTGTTGCCGTGACAGCTGGTTCTCCTGGCAGGCAGGGAGAAGAGATTTGGGCAATTATCCCTTTTCATTTCCATCCACACTGGAAAATTCATGGAGGACCCAGGTGTCTGGGAGGCAAAATTCAAATTGACATCCAGTTTGTTCATCAACCCTGGTGGCAAACACAATGACCTTCCACATACCTCCTCTCTTGAATTAGCACCAGAAAGAGGTGATGTCGTTTTACAAAGACATGTTCTGGGGGGAGTATAAACTTTGGAGAATTACGTGATTACCTTCTTTACCATTTCCTTTGCTCTGAAAGGCTGAGTTGTTATTTTGTCTGTTTGTTTTTTTTAATTTGTTCTGAGGCTAGAGGTACGCGTTTCATTGTGTGCACTCAATAATCACTAAACAGATTTGGCAAAGGGAAAATTATATGTTGTTCTTTGGAAGTGCTCCTAGGGGCTAAGCTATGGGCACATTTTACAAATCAGTGATCTCGGAAGTGCTTCTGTTGAAATAAACTAAAACCCCCAGTGAGTGTGGTCAAAGCTTTTCTCCCTTATTTCTTGTCAGCGGCAGCACGCAGTAAGAGGGCTAGAGTCCCTTCGACTTGCTCTAGAGCTATTTTGACAGGTTTTGCTTTTATTCTTTCTAAAGTCATTATTCTCGCCTTAATTTTTTTTCTCCACTGAGACTTCGTGATTCTTCCCGCTGCACAGAAAACAAATTTGCAGAGAGCATGCCCCATTAATCACATTGATCCTAAATCATTAGCAAGTGTTAATTATGTAACAACAAAAAAGCCTTAAAAGGGTCTTACAACTAATCATAAAAACTCAGCAATACTTTCTCGGGCCATTTGGAAATTACTTTGTTTATGTCAGATACAGATCTCATTTGTGAAATAATTTAACTTCTAGATCAGTGTTACCATGAAACAATAACCTAGTCTCTAGTGAAAAAAGAAAGAAAAAAGGGTCCTTTTTCTCCAGTGGGTTATTTGCTCGTATGATTTAATTTTGCATTTGGCTATTAATATCTTACAGGTTACAGACAGCTAATCTCCAATATACAAATTTTAATTATAATGGCAGAGGCTTACTCTATTGGGAAAACATGATTAATCATTTAATTGTTTAAAACCATGCAGGTCCTTTTTTCAAACCTTTCAATTTATGGAATTGAAATAAACATCAATTCCTCTGTCCTCTTCCATATTAATTTCCTGAGAAAATTCTAATTAAATATTCATTTGTGTCAAATATAAACACATAATTGATCATTATTCTTGCAGGGAGCTTTGCATACTTAAATATACATACTCACAAACATATACACATCGACACACAAATAAAATATTGGGGGAATCAAGAGAGATTAGAACAAACTTAAAGTTGTCATTAAAAATAAATAATTTAAGACCCCAGACGCTATATCTTTGGATAGCCGGGCACCATCAGCTTTCTTCACCACATTTGCTTATTCACCCACTTTGTCTTCAGTGGTTGTGTCAGGAAGATGAGCTTAATAGGATGCCAATTTAATAGAAGAAAGTATTCTTGCAATGAGGGAGAACTTGAGTGGAGGCCCAATGTCCTTCGGCTCCCTTAATACTAAACCTTTAAATATATGCACATAGATCTATTTCCCTATCCCCATATATAAATATATTTGCATATGTACATGACTTTATCTAGACCTCTATAAATGCCCTTTGCCTCCCAGCTCTTTCCTCTATTTCCTTTGACTTTGCTCCTGTCCCACTATCAAACCACCTGGGTTTCAGCAATTCCTCTTGGTTACTTTTACCCTTGATCACACCCTACCAGGCCTCCCACACCCTTCTCACCACTGATTTGGATCACTTGTTGTTCCCTTGTCCCCTTGTCCCTGGGTTTGTTAACACCACTACCAGCTATCAAAAGATATAGCATCTGGGGTCTTAAAGGCTTAAAGGTAAACAACTGGCCATCTAGCTCAGAAGCAAAAAAGCCCACATGGAAGAAGCACACCAGCCTGTGTGATCACGAGGTGTCAA
>NW_022111369.1:58026122-58034567 GCF_000313985.2 Echinops telfairi
ATTTGGGTCATTTATGCTTTCTTTTATTCTCTCTTATGAATTTACTTCAAGTACATAAAATTGTTCATTTTTAATATAAATCTAAATAAAAAGGATAGGATTATTTTATTATTCCAATTTGCATCTTATTAAAACCAAGGTAAGTCTTAACAAACAAATATATCATTGGGTCTGTTTTCATTTTTCATTCCTATTCTTTCTTCTTTACTATTACTACTACTTTATTGTCTTTTTCTTTCCCTTCTTAGCTTTTGTCATTTTTCTTCACATTCTCATCTTAAGTAATTCTTTAAATTCATCCTTGCATTTTTTGATTCCCTTGTTTTGCACTGCTTCATATCACTGTCTTTTCTCAGCATCTTCTTGTTTATATATAAAGTTTAGCACTTTGTATATTTTGTTGAATTTTCTGGTGTTTTGTTTCTATCATAATATAATATACAGTGATGTGATTTTTATACTATTATAATTTCCTTTGACCATCCCATCATCATTAATTACTGCCCCTTCTCTCTCTTTCCTTTTTCTCTTTCTCTTTACCCTTTAAATCATCATTTTATATTTGGGTTTTACAAATCATTACCTTTAAATAGAAATGTAATAGACAATCATGTATAAGTAAAGCCTGGATAATATTGAAAACGTCATGGCTGAGACTACGTTTCCAAAAGTTTATCCCGGAACTCCCCACCACCACCAGTCAGAGTAAAAGACAGATTCACCAGGAATATTTTTCCCAGGCTTTATTTCAGAATCCACATTCAGTTATGCACCTTGGGATAGGAGCTTCAAAAATTCTTTTATTTTCAGACTTCTCTTTTCTCTGCTCCACGAACCATGTAATAACAAAACGGAAACCACAGGTGAGCTTCCTGCATCTCAGACTCAAGCCTTTCTGCCAAACAAGGCAGTTTGTTTGAAAAAGAGAACGATATTAGTGGCTGTGAGGTAAAGAAGAATTCAACATTTTGATAAAATTAAAATGCTTATGTATCTAAACTTCTTAATTAGGGAAATGCATATTTCCCTATTAATATGCATGATTATTAACTGCTACCACTAACTATATTGTGACCAACAGGAACCAGATGAAATTAACAGTGGAATTTGCTGGACAGCTGCACCTGAGTCACTGCCCTCCCTCTGAAGAGCACCTTGGCCGTGTTGGACACAGTCCTGTTTTTAGCTGCATCGAGGGGCGCCCAACTACATGCAACAGAACAAAACACTGACCCTATGCTGTCCTTAGCATCAGATATGGGTCAGACTGTTTTGATACCCAGGGTGGTTCTTTGCCTGCTTTGGGGAAGTATATTTTCAAACTCTTCATAGTCTACATTAGTATGGAGGATGTGCTGACACCTCTTCAGTTTTATGGCAATTCATAAACATTCACTGACGGGGGCAGGGGTGGTGGTGCTGTGAATTAGATGTACTGTCTAATAATTGACTCATGATCTCTCACATGAAAAGCAATGATTCGCCCACCTTTCCATCTTGGACTTGGTTGATGTCCACATTCAATGGGGTGGAAGCACTAAAATGAAATAAATACCAAACAATTACAAGCAAGTCAATTATAATTCATAGCTACACGATGTGCCAGAGTAGAGGTCAAGGTCTTCTAAGGTCATCATTTTCACAGACGCAGACTGCAAGATCTTTCTCTGATTGAGCAGATGGTGAGCTCAAGTCATTGACTTGCTGGTTGCCACCCCAGCACCTAAGCATTGAGTCATTCATTGTTAACTTCAAGTATTGCCCAAACTCCACTGTGGGAACTAGGGCCATGGTGGCACATCTGGTTGGGGAACTTATGAGGACAAATGAGATACATATAACTCTGAAGAAGTCAAATATACATAGAATTTGGTGGGTTTCCATAGGAATTAAATGTAACTCTATTCTCCTAGTTCACTAATATTTACAGGAAGACCCAACCTGGCAGAAAAATCTTCAAAAATTTCACATTTGGAACCAGCGGTTCCAGTTTTGTGAATCGTCTATCCCTGTAGGCTCTTTAGTATGCATAGGGACAGAGCAAATATGTCTGCAATTCCATTAATTGAGTTAAACTAAAACATGTGTTTTCACAGGACAAAAGTAAATCTTGGAGTTATATAACATTATAAGCACAACTTTCTATTTCTTTTCCCTAAAGCAAGCATATGAAATGAGAAATTCCGTAGCCCCACTCACAAACATCTGGAACACTGTAAGAAGATGAGAACAAAACCCCTGGCCCTGGCTGAACTGAGCTATCGAATGCACCGCCTTCCACTAGACTAGCCCCAAAGCATGTAATTATTGGAAAAGTAGTCTGAAAGGAGAAAATTATAGGCATGCTTGAACAAGTAGATTTGAGCAATTTCATATCTAGAGAACATAAAGGTAGGAAGCCGGACACTGTTGAATTTGCCCTTAAGTAACTGGTTTAAAGCAGTGGTTCTCAACCTTCCTAATGCCGTGACCCTTTAATACAGTTTCTCATGTTGTGTTGACCCCCAACCATAAAATTATTTTCATTGCTACTTCATAACTGTCCTTTTGCTACTGTTCTCAATCAGGTGACCCCTGTGAAAGGGGTTGAGAACCACTGGCTTAAAGTCTTGGTGTCTAAAAGAAGTATCAAAGTACCATTATGTCTTTGGCTGCATTCTCTAGAAAAGTAAAACCAGTGAATTTCTCTAAGAAACACATACATATATATATATAGACATTGAAGAATATATATATATAATTCTTCATATTCATATATATATATACATAGATATATATCATTATTAAAATAATTATGGTCAGAGAGCTCCTTAGAGGCAAGGATGGCGAAACTTCTATTACATACACCGGGCATAGTGTCAGGAGGGACCAGTCCCTGGAGAAGGACGTTATGTTTGGTCAAGTAGAGGGGCAGTGAAATCGAGGAAGGCCATCAAGGACATGCATTGACACTGGCTCTGACAATGAGCTCAGACACAGGAATAATTGTGAGGAGGGCACAAGATCAGCTGGGTTTCATTCTGTTGGGCATGAAGTCACTATGAGTAGGAACTGACTGGATGGCACCTAACAACAACACTTGTCAATATCTGTGTTATATAATATAAACATACGTATGTCGTATACACAGTTGTAGAAGCTGGCAAATTCGAAGTCTGGGCAAATTATACATTTATGGGTCAGTTTAAGTTGGAAGCGTCTCCTAACTTGCCAAACTTCCAAAACCAAAAAACCAAACACAACTACCAAGTCAATGCTGACAGAGCGATGCCCTGTGGGTTTCTGAGACTGTACCCCTTTATAAAAGGAGAAGCCACAGTCTCCCTCAGAGCTGTGGATGGTTTCGGGCTGCAGACCATGGAGAGAACAGCCCAACTCAGAACCACTAGCCCACCAGGGCTCCTTGCCCAACTGCAGGAGCCCATAAACTAAGATTGCCACCAGAATAGGTGAATGAACCTAGGGTAGGCAGGTCTGAGGGCAGGCTGCTAACGACTGCCAGCATCCACAGGCAATGTGGCAGGCAGCTGGTTCAAGTCTAGAAAAAAGAAGGTCCTTAAGGCAGATGCTCGATCCAGATGCAACACAAAGCAAGCAAACCACGCACCTGAGAAAAGTTTGTTTCAATGATTGTATCAGGCTTCTGACCTGAGTACAGGTGTTGTGCATCACCCGAATCTTCTTACAACTAATTGCTGCTCATAGCAGATATCAGGAGGAATGTCATAGCTTTGTGTTAATTCTCATGATGGGCATTACTGACAAGCCACATAGAATTCTGGTACAGGCAAGGTGACACAAAATCTTAACCATCACACTTTTGTCACATTATTCATTACAAATTATACAGAGAACAAGCTGATTTAGGGAACTCAAATGGAGGGGCAAAAAGTTTAGCGGAGAGATGGCAGCCACGGAACTGTCCACCTAAGAAAGTAAACATTGGGCTCTCAAAAGAGGCAATAGAGACTGACAGAAGGAGATGTAAGGAAGTCCAAGTGGTGCACCAATTTAAGAGGCGGATGGAAGAACAAGAAAGTAATAGAAGTGGTTTATGTGACAAATAAACTGTGAGGACTGAATACATGTTTGCAAATTGATTAGTGAATTATAATTTATTTTAGTCACAGGTTCCCTAATCCATATTTCAATGACACAGATCTCTGAGGTAACATTATATCGCTGAGAGTGAATGGACATGGATAATTAAGGCAAAGAGGGTAATCCCTGAAATAACCAGATAATTTTCAATGTCAACATTTAGCATAATTGAAAAACAATATAATTAATTGAAATAAATATCACAGGCATCAATACTGTAGGAGGAGGGTACTAAAATACAACTTGTTCACATTTCTAATTTTATTTATATTTAAAATTGTCTATAAATATTATAAGATTTAAACATATGTGCATGGAAACAACAATGCGTCATGGGGAAGCAAGGCCAGGTTGAAGCAGAAAACCTAAATAAGGATGGTCAGGGAACACCTGTACATTGAACTTGCTTACCAGCTTTAGGTGAGTAAGGATTTTATTCTGAAAGATAAGTGACATATTTTGTATCTTATTTAATTCACATAGGGTAGCCAGAGCTTTTGGCATTTCCTTGACATTTCATTATATAATCCAGGTTTCTATCAAGATTTTAAGTATGACAGTTCCCACCAGGATATTCACTATGAGCAGTTGCAGACATTAGTGGCTGATGAATGAGCTTTTTAGATATAAATGATAATTTAGCCTTGATCAATTTTAGTAACTTAGAATGCATATATGATCAGATGGAGGAAAAGAGAATGGATCCAATTTAGTGAAAATATGCTATTAAAAGGATTGTTTTATATATATATAGCAACTCACTCATGAATTAGCTGTTTCCTAAATCGCCATTATTGTATTTGCATTGAGGCAACCAAATCATGTGCATCCGGCTGTTGTAAGTACGAGGCTCAATCCCCACCGCCGGAGGGGCCTGACGGCAGTGTGCTCTCCCTCCCATCTCAGTTCTTCTCCTAACAGGTGTGAGCTGCAGCAAAACATATGAAAGAGAGTTAACAGTTTTAAGAAAGTTTTAGCTAGACGATTTAGGGGAGATAAAGGTACTAAGGCATGGGTGTTGTTTTTCAAGGGTCTCCCTTCAGCAGATTTTTACTAGATGTACACTTTATATGGCTTTACGTAAACATCCCCGTGTCAGTAAGGGTAGAGGAAACCAAGCATGTGATGATAAATGGGACTTCATGCAAAACTACTTAGACACAAAGATGGATAGCCGTGTGCTGTGAGCGAAAGGGTTAGTGACTCTGAAGTGCACTATGCAGAATCCAGCCTAAAAGAAAATGAAATGGAGAGCATTAGTGAAATGTAATGGAGATGTCTACATTTAATGTTTTCATTTATAAGTACTGGATAGTAAATGAAATCAGTATCTAAAATATGTAATGCTTTTAAACAGGACTGAATGTTTTAGGCAAACACACACACACCCCAAAAAACAAAGCAGACCTACTTCTATAAAGTCCATTCCCACTCAGAGACTAGAGTACAAAGTAGAAAAAAAAACCTCACATTTACATGGCTTTAAATCTGTTTAAATGCAGATTACATCATCTTTTTCCAGTGAATAGAGTATATTAATTATAACACAACTGAAAATGAACATAACAATCAATAAAATATAAGTAATATGAATATATGTTATAAATAATACACACATTTTAGGCACATCTGAGTATATCCTGGAAACTGTATCTTAAATATTATTTCTTTAGATATATCCCTTGATCATATAGAGCAGAATAAATGACAAGAATAAGAATGATTGCATTAAAAGAATTTTCTGAGTCCAATAAATGAGCTTTCTGTTTTATAGAAATCACGTACAGAAATATATGTTGTGGATGCTATAATGTGTGAGAGAAATAGAATAGGAACACTCCATTATCATGATCTCTGTGAGGAGTCAAGACAAAGAGGTTTACTGTATCACAAATTAATCTATAAATGCATTATGTGTTCACATTAAGCAACAGAGCAGAAAGCCTTTCTCACACATAAACTGCAACAATGTTAAGGGAATGATTATTTGGATATAAATAATATTATCTATAGCCTAGGTAGAAAGATGAAGAGAATGATATGCATATGCTGAAGTTTATTATGCTGAAGAAAAAATTAAATGATATAGTGAAGGAAATGCACAAAAACGCCAGAGAGTATTTTGACAATGAGATTTTTTTTAAAGGTAAAAAATATTTTCAATAAAATATTAATGATTGGAGTTGAAACATAACGTTAAATGCAAGTATAGTATTATATATTAAAATTGATTTTATTTAAATAAAATTATTTTTATTTAATAAAAAATTAGCTTATTTTATGCCAGCTTGAAGATGTATAAAAGCGTAGGGCTGGATCCAACCTGTTAATCAGGCCACAGCCAGCTGATGGCTTCTTGTGCGTGTGGCCTTATAGGAAGAATCCGGGGAACCCTGCCTGGTTCTATCTCTAGTCCTCTGAATCTTGGTATCTCCCACATATATAGGTCTCTTTTATTTCTTGTGTTTTGTAGTAAATCAAAAGATTTCACCAAAAGTGTCAAAAAAAAAATCTCACGGGGTGGAGTAAAAATTGGTAATAACTTATCGGATAAGAGACTAAACTCTGAAATCTATAGAAAACTGCAATACCTCAACAAGCAAAAGTCAATTAAAAAAATGAGCAGAGACATACCGAAGAAGACATCCAGGCATCCAACACACATATGAAAAATGCTTGCAATCACTAACCGTCTGAGAGTGGGAAATCAAAACAATGAGCTACCATCTCATATCAGCATCGAAATAAAAGTTAAAAAAAACAACCCCAAAACAGAAAACAACTAACTCTGCAGTTGCAATGCAAAGAGATTTGAACGTTCATACATGAATGATAGATTGACATAATTGTACAACTGGGTAAAGTGGTATAGTAATTCTTCAAACAATTGGAAATAGAAATACCACAAGATCCATCTATCACACTGCTTAGTACACAACCTACAGAATTCGAGAAGACAGCCTGGAGAGATGTATATGCACACCTCTGTTCATCGCAGCACTGTCCACAGTAGAAACAAGATGGAGACAACCTAAATGCCCACTGGTGGGCGAATGGCTAAATAAACTGGTTTAGATACACAATGGAACACTGTACATTGCTAGAGATAACGAGGGCACGGTGGAACATCCCATGACCTGGATGGATTTGGAGAACATCATGCTGAGTTAAGTTAGTTAATCACAAAATGACAAACATTACATGAGGCCACTGATATGAAAAGAATTTAAGAAAATGTTTCTATACCAGAAGAAACAGACTGATGGTCTTCAGGGATGGAGGGACAGGAAGAAAGGGAAAGCAATCGATGAGGGCAGTGCTTCCAAATACTTTGCTAAGTGTGGCCAGGCAGCGAGGGGGGAGGGGCATTGTTGTTGCTAGGTGCCAACCAGTCAGCTCCAACCGAATGAAACCCTGCGCGGTCCTGTGGCATCCTCGCAATGTCAGAGCCCTTTGATGCAGCCAGCGCGTCCAGGGCCTTCTTCCTGTTTGCCACCTTCCAATTTATGAAACATGTTGGCGTGGGGAGGCATTGGAATTATTCAGAGGAGCTGAAAAGTCAGATACTTACACTTTATGGTGAGTGATGGGCATTTTTAATTGCCTGGGGAGCACTAATTTTTGTTCCCCTATGAGGGAAATATGCTAAATAAATTTGGGCGCCTATGAGCTAGAGGAAACATGGATGTTAGGGTGGGGGAAGACACTATCCTAAAAGAGAGAGAAGGAAAAAAAGAAGGGGAAGGAGTGGGCCACACCTTGGGGAGGGTTGATAACTTTTTAAAGTTAAGTATATAAATGTAAAAATGATGAGCTGATATAGGAACCCCCAACTAATTCATAATAAAGAATTTTTTAAAAGTTCAGAGAAGGCTTCCTTGCCTTAATTAGAATGCAAATTCATTTAAAAAAAGTATGACTCTCTTATCCAAGCGAAGACAAAATACAGGGATTGCCAACCACGTCTGTTTATTTTCTATTTGTGATAACCTTTAATAAGGATCAAATATCACTTACAGATTTTTTCAGATCTCTGGCAGGGAATTCTTTTTGAAACAATTCCAAAAGCCAAGGACATGCAGGTCACAGGCCACATTTGACCTCATTTATTTATTTTTTGTTGTTATAGAACGTATATTTTGCTGTTTTGATAGAATGAGGGTGGAACATTTTTAAAGCTAAGATATTTCGTATGCAATTTTTTGTGTGAAAAATGGATTCTGTCAATTTTTCACAAATTAATTTTCATACATATATCATACCTATACTTTGAAATTTAATGTCTTTCTCTTGAAAAAAAAAAAGCAGCAAGCTCAAGAGTGAGTCCTGAGGTGGTTGACTATC
>NW_022111369.1:58035713-58036676 GCF_000313985.2 Echinops telfairi
TAGAAGAAAGTATTCTTGTGTTGAGGGAGTACTTGAGTGGAGGCCCACATTTGACCTCATTTAGATAATAAGAAAGAAGAATCTATCTCCCTACCAACTCAAGATCAATACTACAAGGTATGACTCCATCCTCTGTCTTTTTTTTTTTTTTTTAACATATCCTGACACCAGCTCTCCCTTTTGAAGGTTTATTGCATTGGCCACACAATTCACAGAGAACACTCGCCAGAATTCAGATCATAGAACATTAAAGATACATTTTTTTTTTTTTGTCAATAGCAGCACCTTTCCTCAACCAGCAGCCAAGTTTCTCTCTGGTCCTCAGCCTCTCAGACACATGACCCCTTGCCCTCCGTCTTGTTCAATGACCTGAGGAGTCTGCCTGCTACTCGGCTTCACAGTCTCATGGTCCCTGCTCTCAGTGCTGCTGCTCCTCCTCCGCACCGGTGCCTCTGGTCTCCCCGTGGCAGGGCCTCCATTGCCTCCATTTCCTGCAGGGCTTTGGAAATAACATCCTCTGCTGGTGTCTCTGCTTTAATGGTCTTGGGAATTCTTTCCCTGATACTTCTAAGAGGGCTGTTTCATGTGCAGACAAATGACCCCCCAAACTGACCATCCTCCTCTATTAATGTTCCACACAGTGTCCCACTACGGGTACAGAGTTCCACCAGTGATTTGGTGGGAGGTACAGAGGCATGGCGAGAAGAACCACATTAAGGCATTTTGCTCTATCATGGACACCATCACTGCACTTTCCTTTGCAATGCTTGGCCTATTTCTTTTAGTTCCAAAATTGATAATAACAAGGCCTGAGTAAATCTTTCCCACTGTCATTTTTACATGAAGAAATGAGATTTTTGTATTAATTAAGAGAAATATAGAGTTGCAAGCAAGCATTTCTTTTCATGGTGACGAAATAAATAAAGATTTTAAAATGCTTTATCTTCTTTCTTATTTTTCAAT
>NW_022111369.1:58036898-58059145 GCF_000313985.2 Echinops telfairi
TACTTCTTATATGAAAATTAATAGAGTGTTGAAATGCCACTACTCCCAGAAAGTTCTGCTCAAAAGAGCACGTATGCTTTAGGACTCCTCCACTCCTTTTTCTTTATGTGAGCCTCAACTGGGTAACACAGTGTTCACTGTTCTAACATCCCTATTTTTTTCCTAAAAAAGAAAAACTGACCGAGATCACTCACATCATATTACAAGAGTTTTATTTTTCCTATGACTTGTGACCTTCTTTTCATGCTTATAAAAAAGAATTCATATCGTTAAAATAAATGGACTTAATTTCATAAGGTCTTCCAAGTGGGATTGGCGGTCTTCTAGAAACCCTTCAAATCGTGCTGCTCAACGAAGAAGCCATTCCTATTCTCAGCTGATGGGATGCAAAGTTCCTTGTATGCTTATGAGAAAGAGTGTAAAATGGTGAATTTTTTTAATCACAGGTGGCAAACATGCAGTGAGTAAGTCATGCATGTATGTGTGTGGTGAGAGGGCCACCAATATTTTCCTGGCAATCCTAACTTGTCTACAAAGATCTAAATGCATAGCCAGAATTTGAAGAGGCTAATGGCTTAAGCGAGTCCCATATTTATAAGAAATTATGTCAGTCATAGCCTAATACACTTATTAAGTCATAAAAGCATATTATTAGGACTTCTTTTAAAAGTAAGCAGTGAACTTTAAAATAAAATCCCCAAATCAAACTTGTAGTCATCAAGTTGATTCTCACTCATAGCAACCCTATAGGACAGATTACAGGGATCCCTTTGAGTTTTCCAAGACTTTAAAATTTTAAAAGAGTTAGTCTCATCTTTCCCCAAGAAGTAACTTATGAGTGTGGACTGCTGATTATGTAGTTAGCAGTGCAGTACACAGCCCACCACAGTTCAATGAACTCGATGAGAGCATTAAATTCTATAGGGATACAGATTACATAACACTGTGATACTGTATGATCCAGAATTCTTCCTTCCAATCTACACAAAGATTCAACTTTATTTAAAACATGCAAACAGTTATTATGACCTGGACAGAGGTAATAAGGAAATGGAATCACTGTGGTGGTCTAGTGTTAAACCTATAAATCACATTTAAGGACATATCAGATGGGTACTAGAGAGAAAATATTCAAATACACAATTACACAAGCAATTTGTTACTGAGATGAGGAAGGACAAAAGAGTGAAAATTCAACAAAATTGGGTACTTTTTGCATTGGAGAAGGTTAGACAAATATTTTCAGATTTAGGTAAACGATCACATGTGTATGAAACTAGGAATAAAGAGAAATGGCAGATGGACAAAAGGTGATCATGAATAATGGAACAAATTCAAGCAGCGAGGCAAAGTAAACTTATGGGAAAACTCCGTCACAACGATCTCAGTGGAATGAGTGGACACATTGCAGCATCTTAGACAAAATGCCTTTAGTCTGCCATAGAGGGTTGCTCGTCTGGTTGAGTAAGCATAAGAGATTGTGAAAATGCTGCTTTGTTCCTGCAATGCCTCCCCCCCCTAAAAAAGGCACAAAATAAGTTCAAGAAAGAAATAAAAGTTTGCTCCCTAGGGTTTCTTAGTCTGTACATCTGACAAGACTGGAAAATCTCATCTTCCTCCCGTGGAGTGCCGCCCAGGTTTGATCTGCTGGCTCGTGGCCTGCAGTCCAACGCGTAACCCAGCACACCAGCAAGACTCTCATATTCAGGTGGGATATATTCTCTCGAAAATTCACTGCCATGGAGTCAGTTATGACTCATAGGGATCCTATGGGGCGAGAAAGAACTGTCCCTGTGAGTTTCCAAGACCATACTTCTTTAAGGATGGACAGGCTGGTGGTTTTGAATCGCTGATCTTGTGGTCAACAGTCAAAAGCATCACCACTATGCCAGCAGTGCTCTTTTGGGATAGATGTAAATATGTCTAGAGTTTTTATTTAGTTGTTGGTCAGTTACCAAGAGTTCATAAAAATCACAGCGGCCCTATTTACAACAGAAACACCACTAGTTCTCTGCCATCCTCACAAGTATTGCGGCTACTACGTCAATCCATCCTGTCAAAGGTCTTCTTTGTTAAAACACCTTTCTAAGTCACTAAGCATGGTGTTTGTTCTCAGTCTCTCCTAATAGCATGTCTAAAGTACATCCGATGAGTCTCCTCATCTTTGCTTCTAAGGAGCATTCTGAATGTACTTGTAATAATGATTTGTGTTTTTTCTGGCAATCCATGATCCTTTCAATTTTCTTTGCTATCACCATAATTCAAATGCATCGATTTTTCTTCAACCTTCCTTATTCATTGTCCAATTGTCACAGCATATTAGGTTTTGAAAATGCCATGGCTTAGATCAGTTATACCTCAGTTTTCAATGTAATATCCTTTCTCTCCAACATTTTAAAGATATCTTGTACCAAAGATTTACTTAATTCAGGGCATTCTTTGATCTCTTGACTTCTGGTTCCATGAGCAAATTTTGGATCCAAGAATAATACAAAATTCTTGACAACTTCAAACTTTTCTCCATTTATCATGGTGTTGCCTGATGGGTCCAGTTTGAGAAGTTTAGTTTTCTTTACCTTGAAATTTAACCCATACTGAAGGCTTCAATCTTTGATCTTCATCAGCAAAAGATTTCTGTCCTTCTCACTTTCAGCAAGCAAGGTTGTCTCATCTGCATATCATAGGTCATCAATAAGTCTTTCTCTAATTCCGTTATTGAAATCTTCTTTATATAATCTAATTAGCTGCTTAACATACAGATGGAACAAGCATGGTGAGATAATACAACCCTGACACACACCTTCTAGATCTTACACCAGACCGTATGCCTTTGTTCTTTTCACCCAACTGTTTCTCAACTGATGTATGGGTTCTGCATGAGCACAAAGAAGTGTTCTGGAATTCAGTTCTTCTCAAGCCGATCCATAGTTGCTCATGATGTACACCCTAGAATGCCCCTTGTGACGGCTATTGTGTTAGTCTGGGTAGACTAGAGAAATAAATTCATAGAGAGACTCATACATATATAAGAAAGAGCTTCATATACCAGAGCAATTGAGTATCGAGAAAACATCCCAGCGCAGTCCAGATCAAGTCCATAAGTCCGATATTAGCCCATATGTCTAATACTAATCTCTAAATGCCTCTTGTGACTCACAAAACACATGCAATGATGCCGAATGCAGGAAGATCATAGGCCAGTGGGTGGAAGGTCTTGTGGATCCAATGGCAGTGGAAGCATCTCAGCGCTGGGGGGATGGGGGATGGGGGGTGGTCTTCATGTGGCTCCTTCAGCTTCAGGGCTCTAGTGTAGCTCCATGTGTCCTCTCAACAGGCTTGTCTCACAGGGGTTAGTATGTGTCCCACCTCCAGCAAGTTATTTATCTCTTTAGCGCCTCCAAATGAGGTAAAAAAAAAACTGCTTTCTGATTGACAGGCTGAACTCCACCTCTTCACTCTTAAGTGTCATCTTGACAATAGCTTATGTAACTACCTACCACTGTTATCCATTATTTGCTATGGTCCACATAATCAAATTCTTTTACGTAGTTAATAAGTACATGTGTAAGCCTTTTTATGGAATCCTTTGCTTTTAGTCAAGATCCATCTGATATCAGCAATAATATGCCTTATTCTGCATCCTCTTCTGAATCTAGCCTGGATATCTGACAGCTGCTTGATAATGTACTGCTGCACCATTGTTGGATTATCTACAGCGAATTTTTTCTTGTGCGTGATATCAATAATATTGTTCTATAGCTTGTGTATTGCGTTGGGTCACCTTTCTTTGGGATGGGTATATGCGCACTTGGCTGTAGCTCTTTTCCAAATTTCTTGGCAGAGATGAATGAGTACTTCCGATGCTTTTTCAGCTTATTGAAACACTTCAATAGGTCTTCCAACAGTTCCTGGAGCCTTATTATTATTATTATTTTTAAATAATTTTATTCGGGGCTCTTACAGCTCTTATAAGATTCCATACATCGATTGTATCAAACATATTTGTACATATGTTGCCATCATACTTTTCTAAACATTTAATTTCTATTTGAGCCCTTGGTATCAGCTCCTCTTTTTGCCCTTCCTCCCCACTCCCACCCTCGTGACCCCTTGATAAATTATAAATCAGTATTATTTTCATGTCTTACACTGTCTGTCTCCCTTCACGCACATTTCTCTTGTTCGTCCCCCTTGGGCAGGAGGCAGGGGGGTGGGGTGAAGGTGGGGGTTATGTGTTGATAATTGATATCTGTCCCCACCCCTTCCAATACTCCTCCTACTACCTTCTCCTTACCTTCTTGGTATTGATACTACTGCTTCTGTTTCGGAGGAGTTTATATGACCTTGATTTTGTGTGTCATGAGCTCTTATCTGTACCAGTGTACATGCTCCAGTCTAGCCAGAACTGAAAGACAGGACTGGGATCATGATAGTGGGGAGTGAGGAAGCCTCAAAGAACCAGAGGAATGTTGTGTGTTTCAATGGTGCTATACTGTGCCCTGGTTGACTCATTCCTTCCTTGTGACCCTTCTATGAGGGGACGTCCTGTTGTCTACAGACGGGTTTTGTGTCTCTGCTCTGACTTTCATCATTCTCAACAATATGTTTTTGTTTGTTTGTTTTGAGTCTTCTAGTGTCTGTTACCTGATTCTGTTGACATCTCATGAACATACAGGCTGGTGTGCTTCTTCCATGTGGGCCTGTTGCTTCTCTGCTTGATGGCTACTTGTTTGACTTCAAGCGTTTAAGACCTCATTTGCTATATCTTTTAATAGCCAATCAGATTTCTTCACCACATTTGCTTATGCATCCTCTTTGTCTTCAGCGATCATGCTGGGAGGTGAGCATCACAAAATGTCAGGTTGTTAGAACAAAGTGTCCTTGTGTTGAGGGAGGACTTGTGCAGAAGGCCAAAGTTCATCAACTTCCTCAATATATTGCCATATAAATGTATGTACATAGACAATACTTCTATTTTTATTAATTAATATATTTACTTAGGTGTACACCTATGTTTATACCTCTATTCATGGTTTTGCTTCCAAGATCTTTCCTGTTTTCTTTTACCCTATTCTTTCCCCACCATCACTTGCACCCTTCTTCTGCCTCTTAGTAATTCCTCTCAGCTAGATTGCTGTTGGTCCAACACCACGGTGATCTCCATGTCATTCTCATTGTTGTTTCTTAATTCCCTAGTTTTTCCCGTCTGTAGTGTTGTTTGCTCACATACGCCCCACCGCGCCCACCCACCCCCAGTCTCCTCCCCACAAGTCCCTCCAGAACCATTGTCCTATTTCTTTCTCCTCAGGCTTGTTTCCCAAGACGGTCTTATATAGGTAGGTAAAACAACAAGGAAACAACCTACAGGATAGGGACAGGGGTCGGCTTGCCATGCCCATACAGAACCAAACCAAGAAGGAACAAGAGAGACAGTGATGGACTAGACCCCATACTGGCACACCAAGCCCTGAGGATAATGTCCCTGCAAGAAACTGCTAAGGAGCAGAGAGGACTGTAGGGCCTACAACAGCTCAAAACACGATGTCCTTTCACTGGAGCATACCGCAACTGAGGACAATACTGGGGACACACAGGAGGAAGCGACTCCTGTCTGATTTACCCTCCCCCACTCCACCCCACCCCCGCACAGTGGGGCAAACCAAGAAGGGAACATAACAGATCAGCAATAGAGCACAGCAAAGCCACAAAACCCTTGAGGAGTCCCAAAATAGACTTCAGGCTAGGTGGGGAACTTCCTGGAACCTTCCAAGACTGGTGGGGAGGTAGTCATAAAGGTCAGTGGACAGACCTGGAATTATATATGCTTTTCGGTTTTCTTTTCCAGTTTTCTCCCCTCTTTTTATTCAATCTTTTGTTTTCTTTTTTTTGACTAGTTCTTTCCCTGATGCTTGGATTTCTCCCTGCAGTACCATTGGTTATTACACATATGCTTCTTCTTGAAATGGTTGAATACCAGCTAGTTCTTTTTGGTACACTGACTTTGTGTATACTTTTCATATGCTTTTGATGCTTTCTGCATTGTTCAGTATGTTACCCATAGAATCTTTCACTATTACAACTTACATTGTTTCCTTCAGCTCTTTCAGTATATGATGTACTAGGTTCTTATATTTTTGGTTTCTAACTCTCTATCTTTGCTCATTAGATTATGAACATTTACTCTTTCTACCTCAGCTGTCCATTGGAATTTCTGTTCAGTTCCTTTACTATTTCTATTACTATTTCTGTTCAATTCTGTTCATAATTTTTCTTGTATGCCTTAGCTATTCTATGAGTAAGAGCAAGCTTCAGAATGTCTTATGACACCCATCATGATCTTTTCTTTCTTCTATAATGCCCTTTCCTTTCTTCATGCATTAAGTTCTTGATGTCATGCTACAGCTTAACAGGTATTCTGTTCTTGGAGTACTTTCAAAATTCAGGTAGGATGTTCTCAAGGTCATATTTTCACTGTCATGAAATTATTACAATTTTCTTCAGCTTCAATATGAACTTACACCTAAGTAATTGAAAATCTTTCATTAGTCAATTCTGGCCTGATTCCATCTGCTGATATTGAGCTTCTCCATCATCTCTTCACACCAATTTAGACAACTTGATTTCTGTGTATTCTACCTGTAGAAGTTCATGTGTTTAGTAGCTTTTTGTGTAATTTAAGAAAGTTTTTTGTGATAAAAAAGTCATTGATTTTGCAAAATTCTATCATGTAATCTTCAGCTTCATTTCTATCACCAAGACTATAGTTTCTAACAACAGTCCCTTCTTCTGTTTCCAACTTTTGCACTCAATTCACCAGTCATGGTCAATGCATATTGACCGCATTTTTTATCAACTTCAGATCGAAATCACTAACGAGTTCTTCAATTTCTGCAACACGAGCTTTAGTGGTTGGTGCATAAATTTGAATAATAGCTGTGTTTATTGGATTTCTGAGTATGTTGATAGATATTATTCTATCATAAGTAGCGGCTGCCACATGCACAACCATTTTTTTTTAAAGAAATATAAAAAATGGCTACAGCAACACAGCCAGGAACTGTGAGAAAATTCCACCTGATTCAGACGATATGAAAGGAATGACATCAATACTGATGCCAGAAGGAAAGCAGAGAAAACTAGATCGCTGCTTATTTTTTGTTCTGTTTAGTGTGCACAAGCATACTGTGTGGATCATGAGAAACCACGAATAACACTGAGAAGACTGAGAATTCCAGAACACTTTAGTGTGTTCATGGGAAACCTGTACATACACCAAGAGGCAATTTTCCAAACAGAACAAGAACATACAGCATGGTTTGAAATCATGTAGGATGTTCATCAGATATGTATCCCTTCATGGTGAGATTTCCTGTCATTACTTTGGACATGTTATAAAGAGAGACCGCCCACTGCCATAGAGCTGATTCGGATTCATTGTCACCCTATGGAAAAAGGAAGTGCTGCCCCTGTGGATTCCTGAGACCCATTCATGGAAAAGGAAGATATGTTCAGGAAAGTAGAAGGTCAGTGCAAAAGAGGATAACCTTCAAGAGAATTGATTGACACAGTGTCTGCAACAATGGGCATACACACAACCATGACTGTGCGAATGACAGAGGACTGGGCTAAATTTCTGGTTCTGTTATGCATAGGGTTGGGGTTGATAACTAATGGAAAAGGGTTATAGTTAAATGTTACTGACAAGATAGCTGTTTTAGGTGAACCAGGTCTTCACTCATAAACTAATCCTTTCAGCCTGGGCTTCTGATAGATATTGGTGATTTTTCTTCTCAGAGTAGAACTTTCTAGAGTGAATAATTTCTTCTGTGACACATAAGAACTCTGAACAGTAAACTTCCTATTGAAGCTTAATTTAATGAAGAATAATATGTGAGTTCTTTCAAAGTAATTCAATTTATTACTGAGAGGAAGAGCCTCAGGCTTGGCTTCTATCAATGCAGGGACAAGATTTCTAGTTACAGAGGGAAGTGACTATTATGCTGGTTAGGATGCTGGTAACTCTAGAACAGTGGAGTCAGTTTTGAAAAATTGATTTCTTGCTGATAACTATCATTATTTTTCCATGAACAGAAACCTGTAGACATTAGGTAAGTATTATTTTGAGATTTTTAAAAATTGTTTCTTTGTTATCATTAGATCAGAACTGAATGTTTTTTCAGTTATGTGAAATAAAATGCTTATTCTTTGATTTTTTTAGATTCCACTCCACGCTTGGTTTATATGGTATCTAGTTCAGCATAGAATTATAATAGAATCACAAAATCAAGGGACCAAATAAGAGAAAGATGTTTGTGCCTGTTGTCTCTTTCCCACCGAATCCAGATAAAACAAATTTGAACTGCGAAGTGAGGGAGTGACTTGACACTGTGTCTGTTGCTGCTGCTGCTGAGCTTTAGCTGATTAACCACAAGGTCAGTTATTCAACCCTCCAACTGAACCCTGTGCGGAAAATGTGGCTATATGCTTCCGTAATGATTTATAATTTCAGAAGCCTCGGATCACTGTGGGTCAAAATCAACTCAATGGCAGTGGCTGGTCTGGTATAGTCTATAAAATACCACTGCATAAACACAGGGTTTATATGTCATTTTCATTACAGCAAATATATAATTATATTTTTGTAAAAAACTTTTCTCAGTAAAGGACACTTCAATTAACTTAAAAAACACTAATAGAATAGGGATGGATGATGACCCAGACCCTTCAGGAATTTGATTTTATCTCTCTAGAGAACCCTGTGTAACACAGATGAATACGTTTTAAAACTTCTCACATCCATTAAAGTAATGATAAGGTTAGGATTCTGAGATGGTTTACGTCAGATCTTGCTTCTCAACGCTGAAATAATTCACGCAGCAAAGCACTTTTGTAAATCCAAGTAACTTTCACGAGGAACAGGGAAGTTTCTGGTAATAAAATCTCAGACAGTGCAGGCTATCCCGGGAAAGTGTGCAAGCCACATGGCAGGAGCCGGAGGAAAATCCGTGACTGAAATTGGCCACTTCGGAGGAGTGCGACAACCTAGTGGGAAATGGCCAGAAAGTGGAGGCCAAGAAGCCAAAAGAATGCCAGAATCAAAAATGGAAGCCTTTGGGAGAGAGAGTATGTGAACTGTGTGAGGTTACACATGCCCTGCAAGCACACAGAAGAGCTCCTGCCCTCTGACCTGAAGAGAGAGACCTAAAAGAGGGCTGCGTGCCCTCAGTCTGTGCTATTTATCCATCCCTATCCCCACTTGGTGGGGGGGAGGGGGGCTGGTTGAGGGTATTAGCCCATCTTAGGGGCTGATTTCAGGATCACCTGGGACATGATGTCACTGGTGCCTAGTGTGTGTGCCCAGGTTGACCTTCACCTGTGTCTAGGTGACCTTGGTTTGAGTTTGCACAATTTCGGCTCATCCCCATAGGTGTCTGCATTAGTCTAGGTATTTCAGAGAAACAAATCCACAGCAACTCATATACAAGAGAGAGTTTTATGCAAAGAAAAGGTGCATCACGAAAACATCCCAACCCAATGCTGCCCAAGCCCACAAGTCCAACACCAACCCATTAACCCAACACCAGTCCACAAAGTCCTCCACCTCACAAAACAGAGGCAATGATGCCGACTGTAGGAGGAAAGCTGAGTCAGTAAACAAATAAGCATCTCAGCACTAGCAGGGGTCTCCACACGGCTGCTCCAGCACCCAGGGCTGCATCAGGAGAGGTCCATGTGGCTTCTCCTTGGGGATGTCTTGTAGGAAGTCAATCTTGCAAGCTGAAGCAGGGAGCTGCTAAGGCAGCTGCATCCTGGTGCGACCATCGCAAAGCAAGAGACCCGAGAACTAGAAAGGCGAGGCTTTACCACCCATTTATCCCTCCGTCTTTCAACCAGCCCCACATGTGATTATCAGCCAGGCTGGCACAATTAACTAACTCAGTGTCTAATATGTGCCTGATTTCTTTCCAACCCCCTTGTTGTGGGTTGGCCAGCTAATTTTTTCTTATTGCAGTCATTCGGTGGAGACAACACCCTCCATCTGTAATCTTGCTACCTTTCAATACAAAATATCTAGGAAATACCAAAATCAACTTGCTCAGATCTCCAGAAATTAACCAAAGACTAATAAAAATTGGGGAAGCATTCAAGAAAAAAATGACTGATGTTCAGGAGTGAGCTGAGTATCATGGCATTTTTGCTTAACTTAGCCCCTGTGCTTTATCTATGGACCCCTGGTGGCACAGCGAGTTAAGTGTTGGACTACTTACTTAAAGGTAAGTGGTTTGAACACACAGGCTGTTCTGCAAGAGCTAGATGCGGCACTCTGATTTCATGAAGATTTACAGCCACGGAAACTCTATGGGGCAGTTCTAATCTTGTGGCAAGGGTCCCTATGGGTCAGCATTGGTTTGATGGCATTGACATTTAGTTTCAGTCATGAAATACGAAAGACTGCAGTAGGGAAATAAAACAGGGTTTGAGTTTCTCTGCAGCCCAGTTACAATATAACTGGGGTTACTTGGTTTGTCCAGCAGTTTCCTGACAAATTCCATTTGCAAGATTTGTTAGGACTGCATTAGACTTGTTCAATAGTCTTCTCTTCCAGGCACTGTTGAAAATAAGTGGCAATTGTTTAACATCACAGTTGCCTGAGGTATCTGTGGAATAAAGCATTTATTCTTGAACAAAGAGAAGTCTGATATTTGTCCCCAGTTTTGGGGAGGTAGACTTTAAGCTCATAGAATGTCATGATTGATATGGGTAGATTTGTGTAAGGGATATAGATTACAGGGTAATCTAAAGCTATTATTTAGAGTAGAGGTTAGGTACATTACATAGCCTTGGGTGAGGCAGGGGGACAGCAGGCCATGCTGACGGAAAATGAAAGAGTCTAATTTGGCTTGTGGTTTTAATAATGTGATATCATATCACTCAATTTTTTTGTAATGCTGAATATTGTAACTAGCCATGGTAACAATCAGTCATGCCTATATAGAAGCTTAATAAAATTTCTATGCATTGATGATCAGATGCTTTCCCATGGTTGACAATATTCTGAGCATATTGTCAAATGTTGATATCAGGAGGATAATTCTGTCCTTAGTCCAAGGGGAGAGGAAAACGGAAAGGTCCATGTTTGGTACCTATCTACACACCTCCTCTACACGTTTCCTTGTTTTCATTTTAATATATCCTTTTTACTATAATGAACCATAAACATGAATAAAATAGCACTCAGTGATTTCTGTGAGTCCTTCTAGATAATTATTAAAAGGGAAGGTGATTTTGAGAGCCCATCACACTTACCATTTTTGTCAGAATTTAAGGTAGTCTTATGTGGGCTCCACTCCCTCTCAAACATCATAGTTGCATAAACTCACACATTAGTGATAATCCTTGAGACAAACTAAAAGCTAATGTCAATATTTTAAGTGAAGGGTTTGGGGACATTTTTAGGAAATAAAATAGCCATATGTCACTCTGAATTGCATCAATATATTTCTGGATATCAGCAACTCCACATGCATGAATAAGGCTGCATGCATTCCCAGGGCTGTACGTATGAACAGAAATCTGAGAAAGCAAGTGCTCACCTGTGGCTCACCCTCAAGCTTTGCACTAGGTGTTGAAAAGGAGTTACAATCTGTCTGCCTGATCAGTAGAGTCATGCCCTAGCATATCAAAAGTGTAGACATATGTTGGCCCAGGTATTTAAGGAAAGCACTCTCAAATAATTAACCAATTACTGAACTAACTGAACAGACATCATTGGCCACACATAACTACAAATGCAGACCTTCCAATATCAGTCCATAGAAGTCGTTAAACAAACCAACATCAAGAGCAACAAACAGTAGCAACAAAAACACAGTGAGGAGGGCATAAAAATGTCAGCAACTCGTAGTTTGGAGAGGCCTGTCACAAAGAAGCCAATCATCCTGAGACTGGTGAGGTGGAGCAACAAGATTTAACATATATCAAAATAGAGGAGGAAGAGGGAATCTCCTCTTCAGAATTCCCACACAATATTATTGTAAATATCAAGTTTAAAACAACAATAAGAAAAACAAGCACACAAAAAACCTTATAAGAAACGCAAAAAGAATAAGAAACTATGGCATTGGGGTCAAAAATAAAAAATAAACCAAAAGAAAGTGATGATGAGAAATACAGACCTTGGACAAAAGTTTAATGTAATAGCATATTTCAATAAGTTCAAAGAAATAAAAGAAACCATGACATTCATTTCCTATCATTTCCATGATGAAACCATGGAAGAGGATGACTTTAAACAACAGAATGTATTGTCTTACACTTCCAAAGGCTAAGCATCCAAGTCAACATGTCACCTGAATCATATTCTTGCCCTCTGAAATCTCTAGAGAAATATCATTTATCTCTCCTAGTTTCTGACAGTTCAAGATGTAATTGGCTGTTATGTACATCAGCATGGTCTTTGCTCGGCTTGCCTCTCTGTCTCTTTTATGAAGATACCACTAAGTTTGGTTTAGGAACAAATCTAGTCCAATATAACCTCTTTAATGAATAAAATATTTGAAGACCTTAAGTCTGTACAAGGTCATATGATAAAGCTCCTTAGGTTAGGACTTCCATGTATTTCTCTGTGAGACATTATTCAAAGTATAATAATATGCATACATTTTAAGAGAAAATATGCCAATCATATCTTACTAAAAATTGAGCATTAATACAAATCATTACAAAAATCAAATAGCAATACTGGAGTTTGAAGTACAGAAACTGAGGTGAAAATGACAACTTTTTTGTCAAGTATTAAAATTAAATTTATATTGATTAAATTACATTGTTATAAGTTAGGCAGGGCAATCACTGGGAAAATAACACGAATAATTCAGATACAGCAAAAGAAACACAAAGAAAGGTGACTGAAGAGGAGCTGATTGTTGGACAGGAGTCGCCCATGGTGAAGCCTGTGTGATTGGAGCATTTGGGATGTTCATTGTCTATGGGGCACAATTAAAGGGAAAGAGAAACTGCTGTAAAATTCTTCTTCTCATCATAACTTGAAATATGTGAAGTGTGAATTTAAGATGGTTGGAAGTGGTTCCATAATAAAATGGAATACATAAAGATTGATATTGTAGACATTAGTGAGCTGAAAAGGATTGCTATTGGCCATTTTGAAAAACAATCAAGATGCATGGCATGGCATTCATTGTCAGAAAGGATCTTACTAACTCCACCATGAAGTACAGCGCTCTCTGTAATTGGATTATATCTATCTGCCTTCAAGGAAATGAAATCAATACAACCATTACTCACCTTTATGTACCAACCACAAAAGCTAGTGATGAAATTCTACCAATGACTACACTCTGACATTAATCAAACATGCAGTCAAAATGCATTGATAATTATTGGTGGTTAGAATGCAAAAGTTGGAAAAAACAGAGGAAGGAATAGTAGTTGGAAAATATGGACTTGATAAAAATGTAGCTGAAGATCTCATGAAAGAATTTTGTAAAATGAATGCCTTGTTCATAGCAAATATCTTTTTCCACCTGCTATATACCATGGACTCCTCCAGATGGAATACACAGAAATCAAAACGACCTCCTCTGTGGAAAGCCAGGAGAGAGAGGCCCAGTATCAGTAGCTAACATCAGACCAGAGACCAAATGTTGAACAGACCTTCAACTGCTCATATGGAAGTCCAGAATAAGACTGAAGAAATGACACCAATTCCAGGAAACCCAAAATACAAGCTTGAGTGTACCCCACCTGAATTTCAAGACCATCTCCAGAACAGGTGTTCTTGATTTGGCTCATTCATCACTAATGACAGAAGACCTGATGACCTGTGGAAGGACATTATGACCATCATTCATGAAGAAAGCAAAAGATGACTAAAAATATAGTAAAGAAACAAAGGATCAGAGTGGATGCCAGAATAGATTTTGAAATTTTCTCTTAATTGTAGTGTAGATAAAGTAAATGGAAGAAAGGATGAAGTCAAAGAGCTAAAGAGACAATTTCAATGGGAAACTTGAGAACAAAGCTAAATATGATAATGAAATGTACAAAGACATAGAATTAGAAAACAAATGGAAAGAACACACTCAGCATATCTGAAGCTGAAAGAATTCATGAAAAAAAAGTCAAGCCTTGAGTTGCAATCTTGAAAGATTAAGTAAGCAAAATATTGAATGATACAATAAGCATCAAGAGAAGATGGAAAAAGAATACGCAGTCACTACACCAAAAAAAAAATCAGTAAACATTCCAACATTTCAGAAAGCAGCATATGAGTAAAAGCAATTGGAGCTGAAGGAAGAAGTTCAAATGGCACTGAATACATGGAATACCTATGGAAATGTTTCAATAGGCTGATAAAGCCCTTGTCTATGCCAGAAAATTTGGAAAACAGATACTTGGCCAACTGACTGGAAGTGATCCATATTTGTGTCAATTCCAAGGAAATGTGACCCAACAGAATGCGCTAAGAACGATGTCATTGATGCTTCACACAAGAAAATTTTGCTTAATATCTTTCAACAATGCTTACAGCAGTACTCTCACAGGGAACTAGCAGTCAGGCCAGATTCAGAAGAGAACACAGAATAAGGAATATCATGATGTCAGATGGATCTTGGTTCAAAGAAGAGAATGCTAGAATGATGTTTACTTGTGTTTCATTGATTGAAAAGACATTAGACTGTGTGGACCATAATAAACTGTGGATGAATTTGAGAAGTATGGGGATTCCAGAACACTTCATTTGCTCATAAGGAATGTTTACATGAAACAATAGGTACTCGTGGGAATAGAACAAGACAATATTGTGTGGTTTACATCAGGAAAGGTGTGCATCAGGCTTGTGTCCTCCCATCATACTTGCTCAATCTGTATGTTGGAAATAGCCAGAGAAGCAGGATTATATGAATAAGAATGTGGCAACCGAATTGGAGAGAAGTAAGTCAGCCTTTTGACACCACCAGTCAGGCCTATAGGAGAAAAACAAAGCTTTCTATTTCCAGAAAGAATTATCATCTCAGAAACTCACAGGGTCAGTTCTCCCTGTCCTACAGTGTTGCTATGAGTCAGAATTGACTCACTGGCCGTGAATTTGGTTCTATGCACATGTCCAACTGTACTGGCTGGAAGTAAGCACTTGCTGATGAAAATAAAGAATTACAGCATTCAGTGTGATCTACAATACAGGGAAAGAAGACCAAATAAAACCTCATAACTCGACCAATAGGTAACATAATAAAAGGAAAAAAGATGGAAGTTGTCAAGGATTTAGTCTTGCTTGTATCTACAACCCATGCAAGCATCAGTCAAGAGATCAAAAGACATGTTCCATTCGATAAATCTGCTGCACAAGACTTCTTTAGAATATTGAAAACGAAGAGCTTACTTTGAGAGCTAAGATCCACCTGACCCAAGGTATGCTTAATTGCCTCATATGTATGTGAATGCTGCATACCGATTAAGGAAGATCAAATAATAATTGATGCTTTTGAATTATGGTGCAGGTGTAGAATATTGAAAGTACTATAAACTACTAAATGGACAAAAAATAATCTGTCTTGGAAACAGTACATACAACCAGAGTCCTTCTCAGAGGCAAGGACGATGATACTTCATATCATGTACTCTTGACGTGCTGTCAGGAAAGACCAGTTCCTGCGGAAAGACAACATGCTTGGTAAAGTGGCAGGGCAGTGAAAAACACAAAGGCCCGGACAAGATGGATGGGCTCAGTGGCTGCAAGAATGAGCTCAAACATAGCAATACATGTGCTTCATGAAGATCAGGTGGCTCAAACCCTATTCATTCACTCTACAGTTCTCACATTGCCCATTCAGACTTCTTTTTGCTCCCTAAATTCAAATAATATTTAGAAAAAAAATGTGATTTGAGTCCTTCAATACCCAGTTGCCCATTTTACGTGATGTAAACAAGAGCAGAACTATTAAAGGAAGTGGCATAAAGATGGAAACTACTTCAGAAGTACAAACTTAGATGGAGGCTGTGATGAGAAACAATAGATTGACACAAGATTTTGCCTAATAAACTGTCATAAGCTGTGATCTCTAGAGAAGCAACACTCACGTGTGTGTGTGTGTCTGTGTGTGTGTCTGTGTGTGTGTTTGTGTATGGCCATTGACTCAATTCCAACTCATAAATACTCTACATAGGTTTTCTAGGGCTGTGAATTATACAGGAAAAAATATCCTCCTCTTTCTCCTGAGAAATGACTGGTGTGTTTAAACTGCCAAACTAGTGATTAGCAGTACAACACTTTACCTGAACTCCTTGTCAGTTTTCTCTCTTTCTCTCTGTGCATCTCTCTCTGTCTCTCTTTCGTTTCTCTGTCTGTCTGTCTCTCTGTATTTTTTTCTCAAGAAATGGCTCACATATTTATAGAAGTGGTTACATTCCACATCAGTTTAAGTTCCAAATCCTTGATTCAGATATTAGGCTAGAGACTTCTCTTGATTGGCATAGCTGTGGGAGTTGAAGAACCGAAGATTGACAGGAGGACAACAGGTTAATGGTGCTGCAGAGGCAAATGCATCCAAGTTTGCGAAGCAATGTAACAGGCCAATGATGACTCCCAGGACCAACTGGTAATATGGCAGGTCAATGGCTCAAATTCAAAGAACTGGTGAAGACCAGATGTAGAAGCCAGACATAGCAAAAAACAGAACTTCCACTTACATTGGAAGCAAGTCACAGCCTAGAGATTTCACCATGCTTAGATGTTCACTAAGAAACCCTAAGAATCTTAAGGTAGCTAAGTTGACAAAAACACTTTAACTATTACATAAATGTTTATATTATTTTGTAGCAATCAAAAACAAAAGTCAAACATCCCAGCTGAAAAATGAGCTAAGAACTTTAGTACACATTTCCCTAAAGAAGACATGCAAATGGATGATAAGTAAAACAATATAATGCCATTAGTCCTTAGGAAACTCTGTATTAAAACTATAAAGATATCCAACTTCACACCCATCAGGATTTCTATCATAAAAAATACAGACCATATAAGAGCTATCGAAGATAGGGAGATTTGAAGCATAATAAATTGCTGGTGAGAATTTGTGGTTATTAGATTCTATGTCAACTTGATGTTATCTATGCTGGGGTAAGGGTGGAGCCCAGCCTGTCATTCAGGTGGTAGCCTGGTGCTACCACCTCCTTGGAAGTATAGTGTTGTTATATAGTAGATACTGTGAATTTCACTCTGTCTGACCCTTCACCCTACTTGCTGAGATTATGTGTTTGCCTCCATGTGTGGTCCCAGGTAGTCTATTGACCTTGGTTGCCAACCTGGGAGCTGTCAATGCACTGTCATGTTCCCACCAACCTTGGATCCAGGCACCTTTGCACCCTTCAGCCTGTGATGTCCCAATTTCCTGCTCCGCCTTTCTTCATCATTGGCTTGTAGCTACATGAGTCTGGCTAGCATCAGACCCATGGAATTTAATTGACCTGGGCTTGAGTGCCTTCTTGGTATAAAATTACTTCTTTATATAAAATTATTTCTTATACATATCTGAATGTCACTTGTTTTGTTTCTTTAGACAACCCAGCTGAACACAAAATGTATAAAGTTGCAGCCACTCTTAAACAGTTTTATAGTTTCTCAACAAACAAATTGAATAACTATATCACCTCCTTTACTTTCACTCTTAGATATATATCCAAGATAATAAAGTGGAAATGGCCATGTAAATAATGGTACACAAATATCCATATGAATATTATTCAAGATAGCTGGAAAGAAAACAAATATTAATCAACTAAAGATTGCATAAATAAAATGTAGTCAATCTAATCAATAGAAGCTTACCAAATTATAAAAATAAACAAAATGCTAAACATACTACACACTAGTATATGAAATTAAAGAATCACAACAAACACAGAATTGTTTATTGTAAAATTCTACATATATGAAATGTCCAGAATATGCCAATCTACAGAGACAGAAAATAGATCAGTGGTTACTAGGATCTATGGGAAAGAAGGGGGTGGTTAATTAATGCTGAAGAGTATAGACTCTTCTTATAGGAGGGATTAGATTGTTTTTGCACAACTTTGAGGATACACTCAAAACCCTCAAATTATATACTCTAAAAAGGTAAGTTTCATGTTAATTATAACTCAATCATTATAATTAATTAAACATGATTGTCTAATTGTGACAAAAATTGTCACAATTACAAAAGTAAAACCAACTAAGGAAACAGCAAGCAATCCATAAAAATAAGTGGTATTTTAAAGAAATTGAATTTACTTCATGCATCCTTCACTATGTTCCATTTAACTGCATAAAACTTATCAGTTTTGTATATAGTTTAGCTCATCTTTCTTTTTTAAGTATTAGAAATGCACAGACATAAACACACATAACTGCATATGCAGACACATTTGCCTTTTTCTTTCCCAAATCATTCTATACCAGTACACAGAGTGTTCGTCCCAAATTTTCACACTTAGAAATCACCCCACTCTGTCTCTTGGATATATCACACAATATTAAACCTATCCCTTATTGATGGATATTTAGATTGTTTTCAGTCTTTCTACGTAAACCTAGAGACATTTTCACACTTTGAAAAACCTTATTACCCTTAATTTTTTCAAGCAACAACCTAATTTATAGCTTATAAAGAAATGGAGAACCATTTGTTCTTAATATTTTCACCTTAAACTATGGAAACCTACAGAATGCTACACTTATTCTTTCCTACTACAATAAATTGTTTTCCTCAGGTTATCCAAATATAATTCTATCTTTCTCAATCTCAACAAGGAAACTGTAATTTAATATATTTCATTAATATAAGGTAAAATGAGAAAATATTTGGGTGAATTATCATCCATACTCCATTGATCCCTTTCTGTTTCATTACTTGCATGTAAATCTGATAGTGCTTACTTATTAATCAATCACATACCTTATACCTCCAATACATTATGGTGTTGACAGAAAATAATGGAATATACCGTAGACTGTCAGAAGAATGAACAAATCTCTCTTGCAAGAAACACAGCCCGGGTGCTAAGAAGAAGAGGCAATGGGAGATTTCATCTCGTGTGCTTCAGACATGGTAATGAGAGTTGGTGTTATAGTTGGTAAAATACATTTCAGAAAATTGACTACATTCGTGGAAACAGATAACTGGGAAGCTCAATATAATTAGTCAGAAGTAGGCCATGGTTGATAGAGAAATCAAATATTAAAACAAATCCATGAGAGTTAAAGTCTAATCTAGTACATCCCACTTGAATTGAGAGAATGACAAAAAGAGATTTGATTCGAGAACATTAATGATGGAACAAGACGTGAACCGTTGCCTAACATCAAGAGCAGCACACATGAAGAAAGTCAAGATCAATAAAAAGAGGGAGTCTAGAGACTGAAGCGGATGTCAAAAGAGATTATGAAATTTTCCTTACAAGGTAAATTTGCCTAATGGAATATCACTGGGCGAAGACAGTCCTTTGGCTGCTTCTGGCTCCGTCCTGCTGCCAAATGGAGAAGAAAAGGGGCTTTGGGTCCACATCCTGCCTGCTCTCTTGGGAGGGGTTGTCATCCAGTTAGGGGCCCCTTGTGAATGGGGTTGAGGTGATCCAGACACTGGTGATCCTGGCGATGGCAATGCTGGCTCAGTGGCACTGGCCATCTGATGTCTTGTGGGGAGGCAAGGCTAGGGCAAGAGCAATGGGATGGCAATGCCCGTGCAAATGTGGGGTAATCTCACACTGGAAGATTCTAAAGGAAATCACCTGAGGTATTAACACTGGCTTGATAAGCATAACCTACAAGGTAACTTTAGACACAGGAATTGTGTCATGCATTTGTGAGCTTATAGACTGATGTGGGCTTGAGCTAAGGGTTTCTACAAAACACTTATCTGTCTCAGGATACCAATGAAACACCATCTTAAGGCCGTCTAGTGGTTCACATCTGATCTTATGTTGCTTTGTTTGAGCTGAGTCTGAGGGACCCTGTTCCAACGGTTCCTACAACGTTACCCACGAATGGTGGATCCATGTAGTCTGTCCAGCAATTGTAATGGCAGAGGCGTAGATAGAATTACTGAGAAGGGACATATCCAGACTTGCTGTAGCTGGGAATTGGAGGACCCATCCTTCCACTTTTACAGGAACTAGGTTTCCAGGGAGGCACAAGGGCAGTGGTAGTGTTTCTTCCCCTTGGGCCTGGACAAGCCATATTTGCGGCATGCCTGTTGGCATTGGGCTGCTCTCATGGAATACTTCAGAATCTATTGCCAGCTGTGTCACAAGAATAGGCCACGCACATAAAACTTCGTAGGGGTTAAAACACGTAGGGGGCTGTGGGGGCAATTCTGAGGCATAACAGAGCTATTGGCAGTGCATATTTCCAACTCGTCTGAGTCTCCTGACAATTTCCCGAGGGTTTGATTGAGGTGTTGGTGAATTCTCTCTGCTTGCCCTGAGGAGAGCCATCTCCAAGTTTAATGGAGATGATGAATTATCCCTACATGCCAAGCATCTACTTGGAGTCTGTGGAAGGAGAACCAAATTCTCTGGCTGCCTCTACCAAAGGTCGACCTTAGCTGGGCCCTCCTCCTTCGGAGGCTCTACAGGCTAGTGTCAGAGGGCAGTAGAGTTGGGCTGGGGGCTGAGAGGCTCTCAGTTCCAGACACTGGGCCCTTCATAGGCTCTTTGGTACATTGGAACGAAATCTTTATTATTTCTCAAGAGGAAAAATGCCTGAATATAAGGGACTTCTGCCAACTTTCCACTCCTGCTGAAAAGCTCTAACTTTTTTACTCTTTTTTACTCTAAATGTGTTAGAGTAGGGGGTAAGGGTGTGCCATGCTTTGGCCAGGATTTCCTGTCACCTGGAATGTACTGAGGCCAGACAGTTGCAAAAGAACACTAGTTTCCACTTCTTCAGCACCTGAGAGTCAAACCCTGTCCACTTCTTTAGCACCTGTGAGTCAAACCAATTAGATAGGCTGCAAAATGAAGGCGTTGTCTGAGGAACCGACTTCTGGTTGCCCATCTAGAAAACATGCAGCAAAAAGGTTAGACACCCAGCATCCAGGGGTCTTTAACCAGTGGTTCTGGCACTGTCGGAACCAGAGGGTCTCAGACTGATGTCTCTGTCCTCAGGGGTGTCAGGACCCAGCCTTAAGCTGACTGACTAGGCCTGACCGTTTTCTAGCCAGCAAGCCAGGCATTAGGGTGCCACTGGCTAATGGATGGCCCACCAGAACCGTTGAAAGGATCTACCAGGTAATGGGTGGCATCATCAGGACCATCTAATGGTCCATCTGAATGCAATCAACTCTAGGGAAACTGGGTTCTTGGCTGTGTATTTATTAACCCAATGGAGTAGGACCAAGGATATAAATAGCCTGGTATATGGGCCCATTGATTTTGTGGAGGTAGGAGGCACAGCTATGCTTAAAAGTCCCTTGAGTGCTCTTGGAAACAACCAGATTAGCAATTGTTCAGTGACCTGCTTCTAAATGCCTCTTGGCTAACATTTGGCAAAATGAAAAACAAACAAGAAAACAAAGAGCCAAAACTCAAAACCAAACTGTTGAATTCATGAAAACAAGGCATGTCCTTGTACCGGATTATCTATAAATTGGAGGAGGATGCTTGGAGAATCTGATAGGGACTGACGAGCTGATAAACCCAGTCCCCAGGGACATGTAGTTGGACCAAGAGACGCTAGCTTTGGAATGAGTCAGCAGACAGCCAGTCACGTGTTAAGCAGATGTACCAGAGTGGAAGGCCACATTGCCCTCCCATGAAGGCTGGTGCATTCAAACTGCAAGCCTTGCTGTTCAAGTCCAATTGAAAGTCCAACCACACCACCAGAGCTCTCTAGCTTCTACTTAGTAGTTAGAGGTGAAGTCTGAAACAAAGGAGTGTTGCACGGAAAGTGAGGCATAGACATTTATACCTGGCTCCAGAGACAGGAAGGTTTATTTATTCAGATGAATATTGGCTGAAAGCGTGGCAATGATAACTGATAAATTGGTGCCTTTAAATTATGAGGTTTATAAAAACTGTTGAATGTCTGAATGTCCAGACACAATCAAATGTGTTTTCAAGGAGATAGAGTGAGAATTCCCCCTGAGAAATCAGTAGAGGTCAGTCCCTAAAGAAAGATCATACTCAGTTGAGGATCAGTAAAATTACATATATATGTACACGCACACACACATATATGTGTAATA
>NW_022111369.1:58059417-58060295 GCF_000313985.2 Echinops telfairi
TCCTCAGGAAGATGAAACCTCAAAGCCCCCATTCATAGCCTCTCGGTATAGATGACCTATTGAATTTTGCACCTCCTGCCCCAACACTCCAAGGAGCTTATTTCTTCAGGCTGGGTTTGTATAGCCCCTTTCCCAGCACTCCAGAGAGCAGGTTTGCAAACAACAAGATGACTTCCCATGGGTCACATCCTGACTCAAGGCCCTGAAGCTGCAAGCAGTAAAAATCTCCCTTCCTTCTGTCAACATATACTTCATTAGCTCGAGCCCTATATATCTCCTACCATCTCACCGACAAGCTGCGACTTCCCTGACCTAACTCATTGTGTCTCAGAACCACCAGGGGTTCAAGATGCCCTGTCCCTCTCTCTGCTCTCCCTTCCCTCCAGGGAGTTCTTTCCCTGCCTCAATAAATTGTTTCTCAACTTCACATTCCTGGCTAAATTCTCTTTTTGTTCTGCATCTCTGTCTCCAGCCTCTCAATAAATGTGCAAGATTATTTGATTTTTATCTGTTCCTACACTAAACCATTGGCTTAATGAGTCAAAAAAATTTAATCTCTTTTGTTCACCATTTGATCATGATCTCAGACCTGGTACTTTGCAGAATTGTATCATATATTTTATCTTTGATGAATTTATGTGAACTTAAATAAGTCAGTATTGAATAGGCCCATAATGGCTTAGTTTTCTAGCCATTAACAGAAGAATATAGATTAACAGAAAAAAAGTTATTAAGCCCACATTTTTAAAGCTTCAGTTTTTTATTTCCAAATCTTGAAGATGATTGCCGTTTTATGTTGTTGTTGCTGCTATTGTTATTGTTGTTTTAGTAGTTGTTAAGTTTTTCTAAGTCAGTTCCAAACCATAGCAATCCTATCT
>NW_022111369.1:58061180-58062428 GCF_000313985.2 Echinops telfairi
ACTACTGATCTTGTGAATAGCAGTCCCATACACAAGCACGAAGCCACCACCGTTCCTGTGTACTCAACAATCTCTCTCTAAACTAAATCTCCCAATTCCCTCTCAAACCATTGCCAGGGCCATCAAGGCTGCCAATTTTTCTTCCCACCTCTTTATTATGTAGATTGAATGGACTACTTTCCCAATCTACAAAAAAATGGGTAAAAACCATTTATTCAATCAATGAAGACTGTTATTTCTATTTTCTGCAAGCGCTTTTCCAGATGCTCAAGATGTAGAAATGATCTAGACAGAAGGTTCCCGCACATTGGTCTTGAATTAAAGGTTAGCAAGGACCAATGTCAGAGAGGTAATTATGGGAAACCACATAAACTTTGTATGCCTCTGAAAGTTCTGATTTTTTTCTGTCTATCAAGGAAACTCCAAGACTTTGGAGTTTTAAGGCGCAATTGGAAAATGGACCATTTTTAGAATGTCTCTTATTATTTGTGGAAATGCACTGTGTATGTGAGAGGCTGTGGAAAATTAAATTGTGGATTGCACTTATTGCACTATTTCTGATTTTTGTTTGTTTACCATATGAGCCTTGTGGTTAACAGTTCAAACATACCACTATGCAACTTTGGCTTCTTCAAATTAAAAATAGTGAAGGAAATTTAAAGCCCAACATTTTCAAAGACATTACCAGAGGAAGGGCCCCTGGGACCAGACAGCATTCTGTATGTGACTGAAGAGGAACTGCTTTCGTGGTGATTAAACAGAATAGAGCCTGTGGGGGCAACTCCAAATGAGAATCACTAGCTGCAAAAATCTACTAGTAATCTGAAGAGGGAATGTACAAAGTTATGAATATAGTGAAATTGAAAGTCATGAAAAATAAAGTGGAACGCATAAAGCTAAATATCTTGGCGTTACTGAACTGAGATGGCCTGGTATTGGCCATTTTGAATAAAAATATCATTATTTCCTAAGCCTACAAGGACACACAGAAACCAAGTTGACTATCTTTATGAGACAAGACAATGGGGTAGTTAATACCAGCAGCTACAACCAGGCTAGAGGCTGACTGTGGATCAAACAATCTACTTTGTAAGTGCAAGTAGAAGCTGAAGAAAATTAGAAATCCACAATAGCCAAAATATAATCTTGAGTCTATTCCCCCTGAATTTTGAGAACAGCTCAAAAAGAGATTGGTGTATGGAGTACTAATGACGGGTGACCAGATGAGCTGTGGGAGGGCATCCAGAA
>NW_022111369.1:58062713-58065151 GCF_000313985.2 Echinops telfairi
AGATCTGAAATTGAAAAATGACAGAAAAACTTCAAGCCTAGCATGCAATATTGAAAGATTATATAGGCAAAATAATGAACGATGCAGGAAACATCAAAATACTATGGAAATACAGTATTAGGTGGAAGCATATTAGCATGAAACAATACAACTGAAGGAATAAATTTAAGCTGCACTAAAACAAGGCTCCAGAGACTGATCGGAATGGTTCAACAAGCTGAGGAAGCACAGGAAGCCTTCCTTGTCTCTGCTAGGAAATTTGAAAGACAGCTATTTGGCCAAATGACTGCAAGAGAGCCATATTCATGCACATTACAAAGAATGGTAACCTAACAAAATGCTCAAATCACAGACCAATATCATCAATATTACATACAATGAAAACTCTGCTGGATTATCCAACAACCTTTTCAGCAAGACATTGACAGGGAGCTGCCAGAGGGTCAGGCCAGATTCAGAAGAGGACGTGGAACAACAGCTGTCATTGCCGATGTCAGATGAATCTAGGCTCAAAGCAGAGAACACCAGAAATATGTTTACCTGTGCTTTACTGACTATGCCAAGGTATTTGATTGTGTTTAGATCATAACAAACTATGGATAGTCTTGAGAAGAGTAAGAATTAGAAAAATGTGCTCACGCAGAACCATGACATGGATTGAGACGATTGTGCTAGTAGAAGAAGGTTATGCTAGGGCTGTTGTTGTTAGGCTACATCAAGGCTGTTCTGTCACATAGCCACCCCATGCTCAATATGTACAAACACTGCCCAATCATGTGCACAATTATTTTATGCTTTAGCCTATTGTTTCAGCCACCTTGCCAATCCATCTCAACTAAGGCCTTCGTCTCATTCTTCCTCTCATTCCCTGCTTACCACGCATGATTATCTTGAGTTGTCATCTATACTGAAGGCTTCAATCCATCAGCAAGTGCTGCAATCCCTCCTCACTTTCAACACGCAAGGCTGAGCCATCTGCATGCACAGGTTGTTAAACCTTCCTCCAATCCTGATGCCACATACGTTTGCATATAATCCAGCTTTTCTGATGATGTATTTTGCACACAAATTGAATTATTATGGTGAGTAATATAACCTGTCCACATCCCTTTCCTGATATGACACCATGCAGTATTCCCTTGTTCTGTTCCCAGAACGACTTCTTGATCCATGTACAAATTCCAGAGGGGCACAATGAAATGTCCTGTAATTTCCACTCTTCTCATGGTTATTCATAAACCACCACTTGTATGCCAGTTTGTCATACTGTGGTAGCTTGTGTGTTGATAATGATGCCAGAAGCTATGTCTGTGGTATGTAAAATGTCAGCAGGGTTATCCCAAATGAACAGGTCTCAGTGGCACTTTATTTCACACACAAGTACAATTTTACTTAAGATCATGCAACAACTGCTGCATCAATTGACAGAGAATCATAAGAAGTTCAGGTTCAAAGCAGAGGTGGACCTGGAACAAGGGATATCATTACTGATGTCAGAAAGAGTTTGGTTCAAAGCAGAGAATACTAGAAAGATGTTCACCTATGTTTCACTGAATCTGCAAAGGCATTTTAGTGTGTGGACCATAATAAACTTTGGATAATCTTGAGAAGAATGGGAATTCCAGAACAGTTGATTGTGCTCATGTGGAACTTGAACATGGATGAAAACTAAGTAGCGTGAACAGAACAAGGGAATATGGTGTGTTTAAAAATCAGGAAAACTGTGTATCACAGTTGTATCATCTCATCATATGTGTTCAATCTGTATGCTGAGATCACCAGAAAAGCTGTATTTTATGAAGAATAATGTGGCATCAGGATTAGAGAAAGGTTTAACTACCTGCAGTGTGCAGATGACTCAACCTTGCTTGCTGAAAGTGAGGAGGAATTGTATCACTTTTGATACCCAAAATTGCGGGGATAAAGGCATGAAGTGGTTGGCTTACAAGCTTTCATAGGTGGGGGAACATATTCACAGGATTATACGATTAAGGTGTGGGTGTTACTTAATTGCTATTGTGAGGCTAATAAATGATGTACAGGTGCCAAGTTGGCAAGGGGTGGATTGAGTTAGTTAAAAGTTTATTGTGCCAACCAGGCCAATAAACACATGTGGGGTTATTTGAAGGGCAGAGAGATAAATGGCTCAGTGAGCCTCTCCTTTTGAGTTCTTGGGTCGCTTGTTTTGTGATGGTTGGACCAGGGTGCAGCTGCCTTAGCCAGTTCCTGCTTCAGCTGGCAAGATCCACTTCCTGCAAGACATCCCCAAGGAGAAGCCACGTGGACCTACCCCAATGCAGCCCTGGGTGCTGAAGCAGCCGAATGGAGACTCCTGACAGTGTGGAGATGCTTACATGTTCACTGATTCAGCTTTCCTCCTGAAGTTGGCATCATAGTGTGTGTTTTGTGAGATGGAGGAGGACTTTGTGGATTGGTGT
>NW_022111369.1:58065692-58114593 GCF_000313985.2 Echinops telfairi
ATATTTTGGATATACTGTCAGTGAGGGGTGGCAAAAAAAGAGAGGAATATCCCTCAATGAGATTGCAACAGTCGTGCATCACTGGGCAGAGGCATTGGAACAACGGTGAGGACGGAGCAGGACTGGGCAGGGTTTGGTTCAGTTGTGCACAGGGTCAATGTGGGTTGGAGCCAACTTGATGCCACCTCACCACAACAGTAACAACACACAATTGAACACCTTATCAGATTTCATAAAACAAGAGAGAACATCTTTCTGGTATTCTCTGCTTTGGGCTAATATCCATCTAACATCCGCAATAGTATCCCTTGTTCCCAGGCCTCTTGTGTTCAACCGGGACCTCTGACAGCTCCCTATCAATATCCGGATGCCACAGTTGTTTAACTATTATTAGCTGAAGTTATTTCCATGTGTTATCAAGTACATTGTTGTAGCATTTAGGCATTCTTTTGGTTAACCATTCTTTGAAATGTGTCCAAATATGGATCTTAAAAAACACCCAAAAAAACCCAAATATGGATCTTTTTTCAGTCAATTGGCCAAGTAGGTGTCTTCCAAATTTCCTTGCACAGAGGAGTCTGTGCTTCCCGTGCTTCATCAGCTTTTGGAACCCTGTCCGTGTGTATTTCAGCAATTCCAGAGCCTTGTTTTTGACTCAGACTCTTAGTGTACTTTGAACTTGTTGCAGCAACATTGCTCTTGCCAATAAGCTACCTCTTGAAATGGTTGAATGCCAGCCAGCTCTTTTTGACACACTGTGCCTGTTTACTCTTTCCATCTTCTTTTGATGTTTCCTGCATCATTCAGTATTTTGCCCACAGAAACTTTTCATATTTCACCTTGAAGCTTAATTTTTTTTTTGCGTTTTTACAATTTAATATATGTTGAATGTGATCTTCTCTTTTTGGCATTTTAACTATAGGTTTTTGCCGATTTTCTTATATTTTACTTTGTTTTCTGGAGCTGTCCTAGAAAATTTTTAATCTGCTCTTTGACTTCACCATTCTTCCATTTGCCTAGCTACTCTATGATGAAGAGCAAGTTTCCGGTCTCTTCTGACACCCACTTTGATCCTTTCTTTATTCTCTCTTTTCAATTACATTTTGCTTTCCCCCAGCATGATGGTCTTGGTGTTCAGTCCACAGGTCATCAGTCCTTCTGTAATTAGTGGTCAATGCAGCAAGTCTGTTCTTGAGATATTCTCAAAATGCAGTGGGAATAAAATCAAGCTGGTATTTAACGCTCATGCACTTGGCTTCATTTTCTTCAATTTGAGCTTACATAGGGATAATTAATGACCTGTTCCATATTAATCCCTGGTCTGATATTGAGCTTCTCCATTGTCTCTTCTCAGAGCTATAGTCAACTTGATTTCTGTATATTTTATCTGGAGGAGTTCATGTCTATAGTTTTGTTTTGTTGAGTAAAAAATGGTATTTTCTACGAACATTTTTTGGTCTCATAAAATTCTATCACAGAATCTCCAGAATCCTTCCTAATACTAAGAACATATTTTCCAACAACTGTTACTTCCTTTTTAATTTCCAACTATTGCATTAGAATCACCATAATCGTCAATGAATCTTGGTTACATGTGTGATCAATTTCACACTCAAGACCTTGATACAATTTTAACATTTCTGCACCAATACCTTTTGAGACTGAAGCATAAATTTGGATAATAGTTGTACTGATTGCATTTTTGAAGGTGGGGACATATAATCCTATCACAGATGCAATTGTACTACAACATAGTTCTTGAAATATTGTGTCTGATGAATTCCAAGCCGTTCCTTTTATTCTGTCATTCCACTCATAGCAAGCAATATGATTTTCTAATTTTAGCTCAAGAAGGCAAAGGATATCCATATGTATGCATTCCATTTCAGTTTAAAAGACTTGAAATTTTCTTAGATTCCTACTTTCTACAGACAAGGGAATAAGGCATGGCTTACAATCAGGTAAGGTATGCATCATATTGGCTCACCATATCATTTAATTTGGAGGCTGAACAAACAATCAGAAAAGCTGAAGTGTATATAGTGAAGGAGGAGGTATTAGCAATGGAAAAAGCCTTGTTAACAACTTGCACTCTCAGATGACACAAACTGGTTTTTTTGTGAGTATGACTTGAAGCAAGTGCCGATGAAGATAGTGATTGCAGCCTTTGGAATAGATTACAACTCAATATATAGAAACCCTGAATCCTCACAACTGTACTACTAGGTAATAGCTTGGTAAATGGGGAAAACATTGAATTCAGAAGGATTTCATCTTGCTGAGATCTGTAATCAATGCTAATGGGAAACAACAGTCAAGAGATCAAATGATGCATTGCATTGGATACATCTGCTGCACAAGATCTCTTTAAAGTCTTGAAAAGCAGGGAGGCTTCTTTGAGGAGTCAGATGCACTTGACCCAAGCCATGGTATTTTCAAATACTTCATATGGCTGTGAAAGTTGGACACTGAATAAGGAAGATTGCATTTCAGTTGTGCTGGTGAATAATTTTGAAGTACCATGGAATACCCAAAGAACAAACAAATCTGCCTTGGAAGAAATTCAGCCACAGAGTTCCTTAGAGGCAAGGGTGGGGAGACTTCATTGCATGTGTTTAGATATGTTGTCAGGGCAGATCAGTTCCTGTAGAAGGACACCATGCTTGGTAAAATAAGAGGGTGTCCAAAAACAGGAATGCTCTCTGCAAGATGGACTGACACATGGTTATGACAATTGCCTCAAGCAATTGTGTAGATGACACAATAAAAATGTTTGTAAAAGTTGGACATAGAATAAGGAACACCAAAGGAGAATCCATTTGTTTGAATTGTGCTGCCAAAGAATTTTGGAAGTTTCATGGAATGCTAAAAGGACAAACAAATCTGTTTGGAATATGAATGGCCTGAATTTTCCTTAGAAGCAAAGACGAAAAAAACTTTATTTCATGTACTTTGGACATATTATTAGGTCAGACCAGTGTGATCATTATATCATCTGGTGTCAATTTGGGACTTGAGAGGATTAAGAGTGAAGCGATGGAGTATAGTCTCTCAATCAGGTCATAGCCAATGAGGCCTCTATGTGGGAATGGCCTTCTCCTGAGAATTTTGGGAATGCATGGATTTCCTCCTTGGAAGCAGGAGAGACACTCTCTGCTCACTCTCTGGGAGACCCTCTACTGACAAGAGACATGGCGCTATGCACTGGAAGTTGGAGAAGCCACATGGACCTATTCTGATGCAACCAGACCTCTGGAGTTGGGAAAGCCACTTAGAGAACCCTGCCAAATGCTTACAATTCCACTGGATCCACAAGACTTCCAACCTACTGGCCTGTGAACCTCGTGAATTCAGCATCATTGCATGTATTTCGTGAATCTGAAAAGAACTTTATAGATTGGTATCAGACATATGGGATAATATTGGGTTTATGGACTTGCAATGGACTGTGCTGGGATGTTTTCTATATTCAATCACTCTTGTGTATAAACCTATTCTTATACCCATATGAATCTCCCTGGATTTGTTTCTCTAGTCTACCCAGACTAACACAACCAGTGTCTGGAAAAGGACATCATGCTTGATAATGTGGAGGAGTGTCTAAGATGAGGAAACCTTGCATAAGTTTGTTTGTCAATGGCCCCAACAATTGTTAGCATTCTGCAGGATGAGAAATATTTCCTTTTTTTGTATATAGAGTCACTATGAGTCTGAACCAACTTCAGGGCACTTAACCAGTCTCCAAAATAGCTCCCCAATAAAATAAATATTTAATCATCATCATTAGTGTTTTGGTCTGATTGATTCTAACATTTTAGTCAGTATCTACTCATAATTTGTCCTTTAATCAGAATGAAACTTTCTATATATTTTTAGTAAATTTAGATAATTACTCATGGGTTTGAATTTACCTAATGGCAGCAATTTTTGTTTTAATATATTTATATTACATAAATATATTAAATAAGTGAAAGAGATAGAGAAATAAGTCAAAGAGATTCTGTGTATGCTTTAGCTAGTCACCATAGTGACACCATCTTGCACATAGCATGATATCACAATTTAGACATTGGTATTGATGCTAATTGCAGAATTACAGGAACCCTGGTGGTGTCGTGGATTATGAATTGCCTGGCTAACCAGAACATCAGCAATTCAAGCACATTACCTTCTCTGCAGAAGAAAGATGAACGTCTCAGAAACCAAATGGGAAGTTTCACTCTCTCATACGTTTTCAATCTTAGTTGAAGTTTCCATGAAAGCACCTAACATCACAACAATGTGTACAGAGTATGTCTTTCGCAATAAAGAAACCTCAGGCTTCTCCTTGATCCTCATTTTCTTCCCCTTCCCTTTCCAAATCCTAGAGATCCTAAACGTTTCTCTATTTCTGAATTTTGACATTTCTATACCATTATATAAATGGAATCATGTGGTATATAAATGTTATGGATTTTTTGGTCACTCCATTTGAGCCCCTGAAAATCATTCAAGATGGTTGTGTGCGTCCTTTTCCCTTAATTGGGTAATATTATTCTCCGTGAGTTGATATCGACTCCAGGCCAACTACCAGAGCAATAATTCTATGGCATCGATGAACTGCTTATATGCCAACTGAAGAATATCTTGCTTGTTTCCATTTAAAAAATGTTTGCTACTATAAGTAAAGCTTCTATAAATTTTAGTTTTTGATTAAGTTATTATTTCTTTGAAATAAATGTCTAAGGTTACAGTTTTGTGAAATATAATACATTCTTTGCAGTTTCAGAAGTTCCCAAACTGTTTCTCTGCATGGCTCTACCCTTTTCCTTTTTGGTTTATGATGTCGAGACCTGTTGACATCGTGGAGTGAGCACTGGACGGCTCACCACAGAATTGACCACGCTTTTCACGGGAGAACGACGAAGCGATCTGCTTCCATAAAGATTTAAAAGCCTCAAAATTCTGCACAGGGTCACTATGAGTCAGAAAGAGAAATAGGAAGCTTTCTACTCTAATAAAGAGTTACAGTCTTGGAAATCCGCATGGACCATTCTAGCCTTTCTGATAGTCGCCCACGTCAGAATGGACTCTACGATAGTGAGTTTCTTTGTCAGTATATGAATGAATGAGTGTCTTCACTTCCTTCTCAGCTGTCAGTATTACCCCTACTTAAACATCTTTCTAACTGTATGTTTAATTTGTTTTTCCTAATGTTGGATGATGTTGAACATATTTCTATATTCTTAGTATTTTTTCTCTTTTTCCTTGTTTTACATCCTTTATAGTGAAATATCTATTAGTCTCCCCATTTCTAAGTGAATTATAAATTGTTGGGGTTTTGTTGTTGCTTTTTCTTATTGTGGTTCATGAGAAAATCTTTACATGTAAATACTAGTCTTTTTGATAAGCAGTTTGCAAATATTTTATCTCATTTTATTGCTTATTTTTCCATTAGTAAAAATAGGATTTTTGAAAGATAGAAATATAGGTTAGAATAGCCCTGTAAATACTGATTCTATTTAATTCATCTATATGTACATGCTCATGAGTATATAGTATAATTTAAGATCATACTATAGGTGTTATGTTACATAGTGGTAGGGTAAAAGATTTGAAAGTACATTAAAATGTATGTAAACAACTTAATCTTCTTTTATAATGTTTTTCTGTATTACTTTGAAATCATTATGCCACAAGAACCAACTTCTATATAAACTAATCAAAGAAAAAATTGCTGTAAGTCTTAAAGAATTTTTACTATCCAAGAATGCTTTTTCACTGAGATTAATGATATATTTTTTTATTTATATGGGGATGTAGCAGATCAGGATACATAAGACTTATAATAAATAAGCTTATTTGTACATATGCAACTAGGAAGAAGCCACTTTTTTTCATGATGAAATGGTTTATTGAGGAAGTTAACAAATTGTGATGCCCATGAGAAATGTTTATTAGGACGTTACTACGTTCTTTTGGGGACCTTAATAAATGTCCAAAGGGACGCACCACTCTGCTATAAGCCTCAACCCAAAGGCTTTCGGCTCAAGCTCTGTGAGTCAGCAAGCCCAGCTCCCTAACTTAAGTGCCCAGAAGAGACATCTCATACTAGTAACACTCAGACTACAGGCACTCAGCTCTACATCCACTGGTCAGCAAGCTCAACTTCCCCAAGGAAACGCTCAAAGGCATGTGTAAGTAATTGTGAACAGAATTCCCTGGAGTGGCATCTTACTGTGTATAAAATGAGCCCTCTGAGAAGGAGGCGGAGGGAACCCAGGAGTGGAGTGAATTCTCTGAACCCAAGATCCCTGCCAGGTGAACCTCTTGGATCTCCAAAAGACAGCTGTAAAGTCAGAGGGGCAGCAACAGAACCAAGAGTCAGAGCCCTCAACCAAGTGATGGACTTCCCAAGCCACGGAGCAAGTCAAGCTGAGTGTGTTGGTGCACGAGGCTGGCTTATGGAGTGGGGTACCTTTGAGACGTCATTTTTGATCCTGCCTGAACTTTTCACTTCCACTGATATTTTTGTCTCTTTATTTGTAAGGGCTAACTTCTCAGTTATATTTGAAAAGGCTGCCAATCTGGTTGTCAGCAAAGATAAAATTTTATGCACCTCAGATGAGGTCTTAGTCTCTTGTGGGATAAGGGTTTATTGACCAATACCATGGTTATCTGGATCTAACTCTCTCTCCAGTTGAATTATAGTCAAATGCTTCCTTGTTGACATTATGTTGGACAAATCCATTTCAGTATAGGTTTTAGAGTAAAATTGAAGACAATAGAACAATGAATGTTTTTAGCAAAGAGTCCATAAAAATAAATGAATTCTAGTTTATTTTCCTTTTTTTCCAATAAATACATAAAGCTCCTTACCATTTCTTTCCATTATTTTGATTAACATGTTAATAGGATCTTTAAGAGCATCATTATACTGATTTTCCACAGCCTGATATAAAGGACTCATTTCACAGAAATAATCATGACTAGCATTAATAGAGAGATGGCAGGGCCATAACACAACAATATAAGGCATATTTACACCATCTTAACATACAGAACACCATACACATACACAAATATCACAAATCTGGAACGAAGGAAATCTAGTCCCCCAGACATTTACATTTATAAGCTTTGCCTGTAACATTTTTTGCTCTATTTTTTGTAATTTTATTCTCTTTCCAAGCAACAAACATTTTCCTTATTTCACTTGATTTACTTGTAACATTGTGCTCATGCAAAAATAATACTTGTTTTATTGCATTAACATTTAACAGTTTGAGATTGGGTCCTAAAACCACCACCTAGCATTTTACTTGATATTGCTTCGCTCACACTGTCATGTAGTTAATGTGATAGGATGATTTATTTTTGGTGAGTTACAGAATGACAAACATATCCAGTTAACCACAGTTCAAAAATCAAGATTCTAAGATTCTTGACCATGCACATTATACTCTCATTCCTGCGAAACGGTTTGAATCAGCTATGCCATTTTGATTTAACCATTTTCAGCTTCATTTTTATTTTTATTATGTTTGAAAACAAACCCGAAGCAATAATGAAAGAAAATATCACCCCACACCCACTGTTCACAAATAGGAAGAGCAGCAAGAAACACACTGACCGCTATTAGGACGTCAGTCAAGTGGTGACACCGAAGTAAACAGTGAACGTCATTGAAATACTGCGAGACTAGGAGGATTACTATAACCCATACTTCTGGAGCAGTTCACATTGCCATTGACGTTTACGCTCTGGAAAATAATCTGGAATGTGGATTTTTTTAAAATCCTGAATGCACTTTTTCATTTCTTCTTCCACGCTCAGCTTCTCAGAGACTTTCTTTTTGGAAAGATTGGTTTCCCGAGACTTGCTGATGAGCGTCTGAAAGAGTTCGCTGTTCCTGCGCTTGTCTGGTGGGGGCATCCACTGCACCGGGGCCTTCTTGGAAGGCCGATCCAAGGTTAAGGTGTTGGGCTGGTGCGCTGTGGCCTGTGGCGCATTGGGTGGGTTCTCCTGCGGAGTGCTCGCCTCTGAGTGGCTGTCACAGCTGGACGTGGAGAGCTCGTTACACGAAGTCCCACTTTCACTTCCCTTTTCTGCAGCTTTGTCGTGCTTCCTATCTTCACGGTCTTGTTGGGGTGACACTGTTTTCTGAGACGGTCCTAAGAAATTGAAAAGAAATAGTGCAATTGAGTAAGAGTGAAAAGCTCAGATTAAATAACCTTGATAACATTTATTATATGAAAAATACTGTTGGCTGCATTACTCTCCCCTCAAGCAATATAGTACCTAGCACCTTCAGCAATGGTTGAATGATAAAGAATACTAATTATCTTTACCAAGAATGTTCACCATGTTCATTTAATGAAAATTGCTGCTGTATTAAATCATCAACAATTTTATGCTCAAAAGAATAACTTGGGGTTTTTTAGTGAATAATTCCTAAAATTGGAAAAAAATAAAAAGAACTTAAAAGTAAATATTTTGCTAATCCCCTATCCATTCCACTACACAGTTCATTTCTGTCCATATACTGGAATTAAGTTCCTTTCTGACTACAGTTTTCCATGTTGAGATTAAGGAAGTGTCATTGCTCTATTTTACACAGAGGCAGGACTCCCAAGGCCCACAGGTTCAATAGCATCATTTATGTTGCTAGGTGGGAGGTTGGTTTAAATCTTATCCTTAGTCTCTTAATCTTATTTTTCTGTTTCCTGTAAGATAAATACAGGCCTATAGTGAAACTACAGTTGAAATGTAGTGTTTTTACATTTTATTATATTATAGTGAAAAAATTTACTACATTTTATTATATCATAGTGAAAAAATACAGTTGAAATATAGTATTTTCCTAAAGACAAGGTTTACCATTTGAGTTAAATTACCTAGGATGCAAGTTTTCAGAAATTGATAGTTTGTTCAAATAATTATTTCAGAACCACAGTTTATGATAGGGAACATATTTTATTCTCCTTGACTCATCCATGGACTTAGGCTGTCCATTTACAATATATTGAATACCACCACATATACAGAAGGATACTAAAACTTTGATTAACAGGAGCCCAGGCATTCAGAAATATAAATGACCTGAATCTCTTTTCCCCCTTATACTTCACGTTTATAAACAACTTTTATAGACTCAGAATGGGATGAAGCTGTCATTATTTTTACAGTGCTGCTTGAATATAAAACAAAACAAAACAAAACAAAACTCTGTAATTCTGAGGATGTCAACCTCGACTACTTATTGGAATTACTTGGGAAGCATTAGATCAATGATGCCTGGATCCCAGCAGAAGCTGTCTGAATTGAATTGTGTACTTCTTGGCTTTATGGACATATCAAAAAAGCCCCGTGTGATTTCACCATGTAGCCAACATTATGGACCTTTATTCAGTCTAGTATACACAAGTAAACAACCAAAGTTGATAGTATATGTTACTCAGCTAGGTGACTAGGTAAATCAGCAAAAATACTTTTAAAAATAGTAGTGTGTAACACACTAATAACATGCACACTACTGCCTTTTTCTATTTAAAACCAGAAGACACACGGGTCAATACTAAACATTTAATTCATTGCTATTCAATATGGTTCAAAACAACAACAACAACAACAAATTTTAAGGCTAGTTGAGATGATGGACATTCTATATCTTGTCTGTGGTGTTCATTACATGACTACATTAATTTGTGAGAACTAACAAGTCTATACCTCAAATAGATAGATGTTACTGTATGTACCTCAATATGAAAGTCAATTAACCCAATATAAAAAATAAAAACTACTTACACAATTGATGTGTGTATGGATTGGGATAACAGTTGTATGAGCCCCTAATAAAATGTTAAAAAAAATAAATAAATAAAAATAAAAACTATATATTTGTTGAGGGAAGGGCTTCACCAATAATCCATACTTACTCTGTCTACAATACAAAAAAATAAGATAAAATGCAAATGCTTGTTGTCCAGTAAGAAAGTGCACTCAATTCCTGTTGGTAGGAAAAGAGTGAGGACCAATTTCTCTGGTGGGCAAAAAAGAGGACTGACTGTTTTTACGGATTGCAAGGGGGAGTGTGCCTGGTACTATGCTCCTAATAAGGCACATTGGTTCCAGTTTCTGTACCCCCTGGGTCTCAGGCCCTGTACCATAATATACTAGAACATTTAACCCTGGATCTTTGAGGCACACAACATGCTCTAAAGGCCATATCGGAGGATATGATGTGAAAACCCCACTAGGTGAAGTGGGTTCTACCTCAAACACCACTGTAACTTACCAAGGACTTAGGACCAAAACCACAAGGTGTGTAAAGAAGCAGAAGTCAGCTATACCAAGAATACTGAACTGTCGCTAGGTGGATAAACATTAACTTAATACTACAATTACTTATTTACTTTATTAAGATACGTTTTATTCTGAAAGACCTGTGTCTGACATCATCAGTGAATGTTACTGTACCTTTTACCTGACCACCAACTCCCATTGATTGTGTAAAGAGTGTCCAGTCATGTAAGGATTTATTGTGTACAAGTGAATAAGCCAGGTATTGTGCTTTGTAGTTTGCCTACAATTGTTCAATCTCTTATTCTCAGTTGAGTTTTAAAATCATTACTAAGAGCTAAATCAATGACACTATAAGCAGAATGTGCTTATGCTACAGGAAGATGATCAATACGATTCTCTACCATAAAATAGTACAAATCTCTCTACGGTGGACCAGAGGCAGATAGAAAACATAGATTCAGGAATGTAATTGGGGGTCACACTTAATCTTAGCTCCAATATAAAAACAATTACTTCTTATAACATGGTGCTGAGTATACACCACCATGAAGGAAACAAGTAAGATATGGGTGTTACAGAAGATGTGTGATGAAGAAATTAGATGGTGCTGGATAGCAGAAAAATAGCATCTGGGGTCTTAAAGGATTGTTTTCAAACAGGCAGTCATCTAAGTGAGGCATCCACTAATAAACCCACATGGAAGAAGCACACCAACATCTGTGATCAAACAATTGTAAGTGAAATAATTGAAATCCAAAAAAGGGAGTAATATCAGAGCTTAAATTGTGAGATTTTGGTTTGCAGAAGGCTATGGATGACAGTGGAAGCACACAATACATTTACAGGATATATATGAGGGGGCATCATGCCAAAAAATCAGAATTTTTTTCAAAGCTATGTATTTAATTTCTTTTTACAAAACCACCTTATCACCTTCAAACTACTCTCTAATACACTTAATATATATGTCAAATCTGCAATTCCATTATTGGAAACATTTTTCAAACTCATCTGTTTAGATGGCTGACATCAACCCCCCCCCCCCTCCGTTTTTTCTTCACCTCTTCAATATCATCAAATAGCTGTCCATTCATGCCCATCTTCATTAGCAGAAACAAAAAGAAGTCACACAGAGTGAGGTCTGGTGAATAAGGTGCGTGGGCAAGAAAGGCATGCACTTTTTTGTCCAAAACTGGTGCACTGAGATGGCTTCAGGAGCAGGTGCACTGTCATGGTGGCAAAATAAGTCCCCCATCTGCCACAAATCAGACCATTTTTGTCACACAATGTTTTGCAATCTTTTCAGAACCTCTAAATAGAAAACTTGATTAACAGTCTCTCCTGGTGCAACAAACTGCAAATGCACTACAAGTTGACATTTTTGTCCATTCAGGTAGTTGACAAATGTCCAGAATGAGGTTTGTCATCAATTGACATTTTTACCTTTTGGGAAATGAGAAAACCGCTCATATGCTTGAGTTTTCTCATAGCACTCTCCTTGTAAGCTTTGTTCAACAGTACCACAATTTTTGCTTCATTTTCCCTGAGCAGGAAACACAATTTCACAGCCTCACACTGTGTTCTTAAGTCGTCTATCACACACACAACCCCCGCCCCAAGGTTTGAACAAAACTGATTTTATGAAAAAAATCACTTTGACCAGAGAGAACCTTTCCACGCGATGCCGAGTGCACTAACTCAGAATGAGTTGTCAGATGCTCACGTAGCAGGAAAAGTGTGTACTATGAAAACTCCGCTCCACCTACTTAATTTCATTTTGAAGGGTGGTACCACCTGTTACATGGAAAAAGCTTCCAGTGATTTTCCTGTGACCATAATTGATGGTCATAACGTGGTCTTGCTGATAAGAATAAGCTGGTTACCAGAGAGAGTGTGTTGCAGAGACAATCATAGTAGATAAAAATGATAGATCTCACTTGAATGTTTAAAACCTTGTAATTTGATTTACTTTTGATACACTTTGAGCTTGATGTGGCTAATTTTTTCATTTTTAGTTTTTTTACAATTTGTGGTCAGTCCCTGTTTTATTTTGTCACTGTTGGTAGTCTTGGTCCTCTGCTATGTATTATTCTGTTTTTTGGTGTATGAAACCTGGGATGGTGAATTTATACAGATAATAACTAGAATAAGTTTTCCTGGGGAGTACATTGGGGGAGGTTGGGGGGTAATGGGGAGCTGATATTAAGGAGTACAAGAAAGAACATAATGTTTTGAAACGGATGATGGTAGCAATTATACAGCATTGCTTGGTGTGACTGAACTGCTGAATGGTATGCTGTCTGGGTCACGTCCTAATAAAAGGGTGTGGTTAAAAAGTGCACTTATTTCAGAGGCATTTGGACTATAGAATACAAATAAAAGTAACTCGCCAGGACTGTAAAATAGATAAGGCATGAGAGTCGAGATGATTGATTTTTAACCTCCATGCCGAAAACCATCCATCATACGTAGCCATGTTCATTCTCCACCTTACTCTGTCTTGAGTGCCTGGTAGGGAGGATTCTCTTCTGATGCTCCCTTGACTTGGTGTTGGTAACTGGATTCAGGTGCAGCAGTTAGGCATTGGGCTGAGATAGCATTGTCGGCAGTTGGAAAGCCGGAAGAAAGACGGTTTTCAACTCTGGTAAACAAAGTCTAAGAAACCCTCAAAGGGTGTCTTTCTATGAGTCAGCATTAACTCAATGACAGTGACCATGAGAACACACACACACACACACACACACACACACCTCTACTACCTGCACCCCCCCCCTGTAACTAGGGTGTTACCCACACTGCTGTAGCAAACTCCATCTTCTCCCTTGGCAAGAAGGGTTTTAATTATAGGATAAGCTTTTAGGAGAAACATATTTTAATGGTCACAATATTGAACACTGAGCAAATTTGGAGTCCTACCATCTTAAGACTCAAATTCTCCCTCTCTGGCAAGTACTAGCCTTACAGAGTTGAGTTAGAGGCTTAATGCCTTCAGGCCTCAATTTTTTCACAAGGCTGTTTTGAGATTAAATGAGATAGTACAAAGAATTTATTGCTCTTATTCTCAGCAATGAGAGCAAACCCATGCTTGTTTTCTTTTATAACTGTAAGAATATTTAGCCTCATTCCTGGAGATTATATTTGAGTATAGTGAAGGGTTTGTTTATATGTGCTTATGAGAAAGCAGTTGGGATTGTAGCCTCTGTGTATCTACTTGTGTTTCTATTGAATATGGCCCTAAACTAGCTTGATATCCATCACCCTAGTGTAACATACAATATAAATAAATGCATTCTTTTCCTTTTTTGCTTTCTGTCAGTCTTCTGCCTTATTTTAACAAGAAACCTCATCAGAGAAATCTACATTTTTCATTTTCTATAATGACTAAAGGATTAAGCTGCAAATACCTGGGCAAACCAATTTACATTTATGGATAAATGAGTTATAAGAAATCATTTCCTGTTAATAGGCAAGGGGATAGCATTAGATAGAAATACTCAGGCAAAAAAAGTAATAACATCATGGTGAAAGACAGTATGGAAAGATAATATTACAGACAGACAAGACAAATGCATCATTGTCAGTATTCATTGAGGGGGAAAGGGTCTATTGACAGAGAAAAGAGAGAAGAGAGTTATTTACAACCCATGTTTTAGCTAAGTAACCAAATTAACACACTTATGATCAACATTTGTATTACAATTACTAATGGAAAGGCAAACAAACAAATGCAAATACCATGTTGGTATTATTAGGTTTCTGGTTCTACAGCATGTCACAATCATAACACAATGGAATGCAATTATGAGTGATATACACAAATTGCTCCTGTAGTATAAGATGGAAGAGCAAGAAAACTTCAGTGAGGAGGACATGTCAAAGGATAATCAGTTCACCCAATAAAAGTGCACTGAGCACAATTTGAGGCCTGTGCTATGTTCTAACAGAACACAAATATGCATAAGGCATGCTTTCTCTTTTAATGAAATTTGTAGGCTTACTCCATCTACCTACAGTGAATAAGGCTAAAAAGTTGAAAGGGGTTGGGAAATCACATGTGTAACAAGGTGTATCTTCTTGGGAAGACAAGCTAGGAATATTTCCCACCAACTGAGACCTAATTGAATTCCTACACTAGCTCCCCCACCGCCTACCACGTACCCAGTTCTTTATTTCTCCGCCATTCGTTTTTATCAGCTGTAATCCTTTCTTTCCCAGAAACATTCCCATATAGCATGTGTCAGAGGATGATACGGAGCAGAGTCAGGAAAATGGTCAATTTCACGGTATTTTATAATTACGAAATGCTTAAAATGCATGAGTCCTTTTAGAATATCATATTTTCTTTGTATAACTGAAGATGCATAAAGAAAATGGCAGAGATCTCAATCTGATTTTAAGAAAAACATTTAAAAATCTTAAATAGCTACATATATTAATGAGAACAAATAAATGGCTTCATTTATTTTCATTCCCTCTTAGTTATCTTTTAGACAAGATAGAATCTCATACTATTCAGAGGGGGGAAAAGAGCCCCTCGTTAATCAAATTGTAGAAATGTAACACAGTTTGAGATCTACTTTGCTGAAACTCAAAATGTAACAGCCTGGCCTTGCAGTAAAATTCCTTTTAAATTTCACCAGCAAGGATGCTCTAATTCAGCAAATTTGGGCAAACAAAACCATCTGGACGAGCAAGGCCATTTTGATAAGCAATGGAGCTTGATACCTTCGGGAGTGAAGGGCTGCCTCCTGTTCCCTGTGAACAATGTCTGTTTTGTCCCATTACTTGAAGACTTTTGTTCATTACTACAAACCTGTTGACCATTCCATCGAACTTGCCACATAGTTGAGGTATATAACTTGTTTGATTTTCTATGATTTTTGAAGCAGTTTGGAGGTGACAAAATCTAGTGTTTTGTAAAGAGTTTGCAGAAATAAACAAAATTCTCAAATCAACACAGTGTCTGCCACTGGCTAGAATAATGATGGGCAACTGGGACCTTACCTACAGGCAATATTATGACTTAAGGAAAATGTTTAACCTTACATTGGCCACATTTATTAAAATATAGAAAATATATATAAAACAAAATATAACAATTATCTGAATAAATCAATAAAGTTGACTGGAAGTTCCTTTCTTATTTATGTCAGTAGTTTTTATAGCAACAGATACATGACATATTATCATTGCTATTTGATGAAACATAATTAAGTCAGTATTAATAACTGAGTGGCTTTTAGTTAGGACCGAGCTAAAATAATTTGAACCCATATGGTGATTTTGTGACCTGAAACTTAGGAAAAATAAATCCAGTGCAAATAATTTACTCTAGTTGCTTGGTTTGCTTGTGGATGCCTTCTAACTGTATGCTTACAGGGATAATTTAAAACTTTAATTTTACGTATTTCCTTTAAATGGTCCAAAGCCACTTGAAATGCCTTCAGCATAACATGAGTAATAATTTATATAAATCCAAGATATTCTACACAGTAACAGAATGACAGCTAGAAATTTGCCTGTCTCCTCAAATAATAATAGAATCATGTTTATCAATATGTATATATATCACCTGTTAGAATCAGAAAACAAATTTAATTTCTACTAAAGAAGTGCCTCACCAAATCTCAGCATTCAAGGATAGTTTTATGGAAACTTACTGATAGTAAGCATAGTTCTAGAACACATGATCAATATTATCTGCTTCAAAAAATCCATTTGTAATACAAAAACAGAGAGAAAGAGTAAGAGACTGACTGATTGACCCAAGGAAACTTGTACACTGTAACGTTTGGATCCACATTCTACACATTAAAAAGATAATAAATAACTGATGCTCCTGAAAGTGTTTACCCAACGTGTGACAAAATATGGACAATGCACCACACGGTTTCCCAAGGCTAATTTTCCATAAGTCATTCCCCCAGGAGGGTCCCTGGGTGGATTCAAACCACCAACAGTTCTTTTATAATTAGCATCACCCGTGTGTGATTTCTGGAGCAAGTTACTTCCTTTCTTTGCATCTCAATTTTCTTGGTCTGAAATGATCTACTGTGCATAAGCTTTTGATTTAAGATGCAGTTATGCATTAAATTTTCATCTCTAGAAAATGAACTTATTTGAATAAGCAAGACACAAAGCCCTGATTTAAACTAGTCAACTGTTAATGAAATCATTATATTAAGCAAAATAAATCAGATGGAAGGTATCAAAATGGACCACGACTAGTAAAGATAGGTAAGATGTAAGATTTTTTATGTTATTCCATTTTATTACATCAATATATACAAGAGAAAGCTATAACTTTCCCCAGTGATTTGGATGGATAGTGCGGTTCCATACTAAGTATCAATATTTTCATCTTTCAAAAGGATGCATGATTTCAGGGTAGTTCTGGGTGTGAGTATGAAGGGTTAACCTTAAAAAATAAATAAATAAAACCCCAAACCTCTGCCAGGTAGAGCTTTCTTAGGATGCATTTTTCTCGCTAGGTGAGCATCCAGTAACTCACTCTGAGTTAGTGCATCCCGTGGCACCACCTGGGAAGGTTCTCTCTGGTCACAGTGACTTTTTCGTAAAAGCCATTTCACTTGAACCTCATTTTTTTGTGATAGACGATTTAAGAAAGCAGGGTGCAGCAGTGAAATTTTGTTTCCTGCTTGGGAAAAATGCTGCAGAAACTGTTGTGATGTTGAACACAAGCTTACAAGGACAGAGCTATGGGAAAAACTCAAGTGTATGTGTGGTTTTCCCATTTCAAAAACCGTGAATTGTCGATTGATTGCAAAACTCAGTCTGGTCATCTGTTAACTTCGCTAGTGGATGAAAACGCCAACTTGTAGTGCATTTGGAGTTCGGTCCAACAGGTCAGACTTTCTAGTTAGATGTTCTGAGAAGATTGCCTAACAGTGTGGGACAAAAAAGGCCTCATTTGTGACAGCCAGGGGACTGGTTCTGCCACTACAACAATGCACCTGCTCACGCAGCCATCTCAGTGTGCCAGTTTTGGGCAAAAAACAGTATGACTCTCTTGCCCCACATATCTCACTCCCATAACCCCACTCATTGTGACATCTTTTTGGTTCTTAGAATGAAGAGGGGCATGAAAGGATAGCGATTTCATGAAGTAGAAGAGGGCAAGAAAGAAACGAGGGAGGTGCTGTGGCCATCCAAACAGATGAGTTTGAAAATTGTTTCCAAGAATGGAATCTCAGATTTGACAAATGTACTAAGCGTAATTAGTACATTTGAAGAGTACTTTGAAGATGATAAGGTTGTTTTTTAAAATAATTTAAATACATAGCTTTGAAAAAAAGATCCATTTTGGGGGAGGTACCCCCTTGTATATTTGATAAGAATACTTATATGGGCTTTTTTCTTTTTTTTTTAAATCAATTTACTGGGGCTCATACAATTCATCACAATACATAGATCAATTGTGTAAAGCACATCTATACATTTGTTGCCCTCATTATTCCCAAAATTTGCTTTCCTCTTGGGTTCCCGGAATCAGCTCATTTTCCTTTTTCCCCCTCCCCCTCCCTTCCTCCTCCCCTCTCCCCCATGCACCCTTGATAATTTATAAATTATTATTGTATCTTTTTAATTGTTGTTGACTACTGTGTTTATATAACTGTAGTCTCAAATTAAACTGTACTTTTTCTTTACCTGCCTAACAATGATAAAAAAGACTGAATGTGTAAAATGCATGTTCAAAAAGCACAATTCCCAGAAGATAAATTACCCTTTAAGAGTAATAAACTCAATGGTGTGTGCATGATTATGTGGTACTTGAACAGAATGAACCAATCTATCTTAAATATTAGCACCACATGCCCCTACTAAGTATTAAACAGTTGAGTCTAAAGGGATTTTACAAAATTCCATTCCACAAAGGAGTTTACAAACATTTGTGGAGCACCTGCTACGTACAGGGATAATATGCATCAATGGGGAAGGAACACGCAGACAGACAGACACAGTCCCTGATATCATGCAGTTCAGGCTCACGGGAACAAATGGAATAATGAAAATATAAGTAACATTTGAATAGGCTGTGGAGGAGGGAAGAAGAATTTGTGATTATCCAATGTAAGCTAAGGAATGCAAGTCATTTTTCACTTATCAGTAAAATTCGCTCAATAATTTAAATGTAGAGGCCACATAGGAAATGCTTTCATCTAGAGTTTAAAATCATTTGAATGGATTAAAACTTATGTACATCTGAAAAGTCAACTTCTTTCTTTATGAGTTTTATAATCCCATCATTATTATTTAACCACTTTTATAGATGAAGCGACATAAAAAAGAGAAAGAAAAAAAGTAGGGAAATGTGCTGTGGTATTCTTTTTTGCATGCTGACATGACTGGTCACTATTCCACCTCCCTCAACTATCTCTGTAAAAGTTAATATTGTCTTGGACTTACTTATTTGCAGTTTGGTTCTAGTCCAAAATTATAAACTCCATATAAGCAGGACTGTCTCATCCTATCATGGACCTTGTTCTTGCTCATTGTGATCACAGTAACAAACTGATCTTCACTGACTACACCATTCATTTGAAACTTGACATTCACCCTCTTATATGCTATTTAACATTCACCTAGATGATAAACAGGTAGTAAAAATATCCTATCATCCCCCAAATCAATCAAGTCAGTGTCACATTTGTGATGCCTGTATTCCTTAAAATTATTTTCAGTGTTATGAGAGCAAAGTATGCATCTTGTGTTTCATTGCATCACTAAAATCTGTCAGAAGATGTCATTATTTTTTTTATCAAAACACCAATACTACTTAAACAGATGAGAAAATGTAACACAGATGTTAGGTGATGTCAAAACAACCTCCAACTCATAACAATGCCATGCACAAGGGAATCAAACACATCATTCTCATACTTGGTTAGGAAACAGACCATTGCAATGCATAAAGCTTGTCTGATCACTTGTCTGGTTTTTGGTTGATTATCAGGCCTTTCCTCCCACTCAGCGTTAGTCTGGATTCTCTAAAAGTTTGATGAACCTGGTTCAGTACCACTGAACTTGTCAGCTGCTCAGGCTGAAGTACAGTAGCTGCACTGACTGTACTTGAATACAGAACTCCAGATGAGAATTCTAGCACAGAATCACCAACCCACTGTCACAAGTCCATTCCAACTTACAGGGATGCTATGGGCCGAGTAGAACTAGGATTTCCAAGGCTCTAAATATTTACTAGACCAGAAAGCGTTTTCTTTCTACTGAGCAGCAGCTGGTGGGTTCAATCTATTAGTCTTTTGGTTTGCTAGCCAATGTGTAACTGAATCACTACTCCCCAATTATATGTAATACAGTCTTACAAAAAATGTGAGATAAATACATGTGTTCAGTCAAACATAGAGTGGAAAAGGTTTATAAAAGTAATCTCACTGACATCCTTGCACTTCATTAATCTGAGTCGTCTTTTGACTCAACTATTTCTATAAATTACATTCAAGGTCATCTCTGGTTATCTCAAAGATTCATCATTTATTTCCAACTAGTTGTCAAGTATCGTCAAGTACATTTTATAGTGACTCTTGAACCTAACTTGTTATTCTGTTCCCATTTTCACTGCTCAAATGGGGTTGCCATGATTTCTTTCTGCACCTCTAACCAATTCAGACTCCACTTAAGTACCACTTCACACTATTCTTCACACTGTTGCTAAAGTAACCTTCCTAATATCTGGTTCTACCTAGCATCTTCTGTTTTAGAAACCTTCTAAGGATTTCCTCAGCACAAAGAATAAAAGTCCCAGTCCACATCTTGGCATTAAAGACTGCCCGGGACATCATTGTGATCTGAAGCCCGTCCTCAGTGTGAACCCAAATGGCATCACGGAGTATTCTTTATTAATTCTCATAAAATACCATACAGTTATCAACAAAGACTACCTGCTTTTATTAGAAAGTGCCTTGCATTAGCTGTACCTCCTTTGGATTGTATTTCTTTCTTGTCATGTAGAGCCTCTGCTGCCATTGTTAAAATCTATTTTAAATGTTATATTCTGCATAAAACTCCATTTACATATTTTGAGATGATTTTATAATCCTTTAATGACTGACAATAATTTGTTTGAAATTTTCTGAATGTACTGAAGTGAAATATGGTTTATACAAAATAAAAAAATACTATTCAAACATAACGTAAATTCAAATTGCTAGGATTCATAAGCAGTGCTCATAGAAGCAGCAGACGAGATCACATGGCTCATTACATTGGGTAACTCTGTTGCACACAATCTCTTTCAAGTGTGGGTAAAAAGGGGATGTTACTTTGAACAGCAGGGTACACCAGACCCAAGCCAGGGTCTTTCCAATCATCTTATATGCATGTGAAAGTTGGGCAGTGAAAAGGAAGACCAAAGAAGACCAATGAATGCATTTGAATTATGGCACTGGTAAGAACTATCCAAAGCACCACGTACTGTCCAAAGACTGAACAAATCTGTCTTGGAAGAATAGTCGGAATATTCCTCAGAAATGAGGTTGATTAGACTGGGTCTCGAGTGGTTTAGACATGTTACCAGGGCAGATCAGTTCCTGGAAGAGGGCATCAAACTTGGTAAAGTCGGCAAGTGAAAAGGAGGAAAACCCTCAGGAGATGGACTGACACAATGGCAGCAAGACTGGGCTTCATGCAGCACTGACTGTGAGGAAGGCACAGATCAGACAGCGCGTGGCTCTGTGGTGCACAGCATTTCCACGAGTCAGACCCAACTTGATGGCCTCCAACAGCAAACGACATGCAGTACATGGAATTCTGATGTCTGTAATAAGGGGGGTGAAGCTTGAGGACATCATGTTGAACAAAATGGGTCCAAAGGTGTATGATCTCAAATAAAATAAAATAAGCAGTAGAAAACAAATCAGAGCTTGGTTCCCAAGAATAGGAAGGAGGGAATTAAGTTTTTCCATAGAGGTGATTATTGGTGCCAGTGAGTCAGTTCTGATTCGTGGAGATCCTGTGCCCAACAGGACGGAACACTGCCGGGCCCTGTGATACCCGAACACCTGTTTTGAAGTTTGACTCCATTGTTGCAGCCACTTTGTCAGTCTGTCTTGTTGACCGCCGTCCTCTGTTTAGCTGCCCCTCTACTTGACCAAGCCTGACGCCTGTTTCCAGGGACTGCTTTTTCCTGGTAAAATGCCCAAAGTACTTGAGAGGAGCAGTCTGGAAGTCCTTCTTCAAGACAGATTTGTTTGTTGTTTTGGCAGTTCATTGTTACCATGTTATAAAGGTAGAATAATGATTTGGAAAGGGTAGCAATAATGGATGAAGAGTTTAATGGATGTAATGAGTGTTCATTAGTAGAAATTGTTGACATAGTGTATGCTTTGTTCTTTGTATTTTAGCACAATTAACAAAAGATCAACAATGTATATGAAGATAAAACGTTATCAGGGAGCTATTTCAGACTTTCACAACGTGTTGAGTCCATGAAAATACTATTCCTTTGGACATATCCCTTCAGGATCCTTTGTAAGTCATTAGGAGAAATAATAAAATGTATTTTGGAAACAATATATAATGAGGAAACATATTTTGTTTTCCAAATGATTTCTCTTGGATATTTGTGTCTGCTACTGCACTTAAACCCCTACAGTGACAAAAGGATATGTTGATCAGTTGTCCTTAAAAAATACCTGCCAAACTTAAAATAGCTTCAGATATTTTGCAAGAGACCTTCAGTTAGAATTATTCTCTTCATTTTATCTATGTGGGATAGCATGCCAACTCACTTTCAATCTCTTGAACATTAAAAACAAACACAAAACAAAACAAAACACCTGCAAAACGAAGCAAAAACCTCTTCAGTCTGCTTTTGGACCATCGGGATAAGTGTAAAAAATACTTCACACAAATGTCCAAGTTCTATTTCTGAATTTATGGCATTCCTTGTCATTGAAGTTATCAGAGTTTATTTATTTATTTTTGTCCACATGCATATGCAGTCACCATTTCCAACGACTTCCTTTTTCTACAAGGTATACGAGATGAGAAGGATGATTTATCTAGTTTTCAAATTGTGACAAGTCTACTCCTGCTTGTTTGACATCTGTAAAATGTGGGATCATAATATGTTCCAGGTGCTTGGCAAAGATTAATGAGATATTGTCTCTGCAACACATCTGATAGCTCTGGGAAGAAAACAAACAAACAGGAGCTCTGTGAAGAGAAGTTGGGTAGTGTCCTTATGATGCACTTTGTATAACAAATTTATGGGAACATAAAGGCTTACTGGTTGCAAATTATTGTTGTGTGTCATAAAATACCAAGGGACTACCTTAGAATAAAAACAACATCCACAACAAAAACCTCTCTCAATGTCATCAGGAAAAGCAGAGGTGTTGGAAAGAAAACTAAATAAACAAAAACAGGAAACTAACATTTTTGGGTCCAAGAGCAATGTCAATCGCACAAAGAAGGCCACAGTTGATATGATTTTTATTTGTCAAATCCCTTTGGCTTTTGAATGCCTACCTGCCAGGAAATGTTCTCAGTATTTTAACATCCAGGTGCAACTTACTGCAACTGCCAGACCCTGTAGTGTAGATGCTACTGCTCTTCTTGCAGGGTTGTTTAAAGTGGGTTCATCCTGGAGGCAGCTCAGTTCGGACTCGTGGTAAAGCATAGAAAGTGGAAGTCTATATGCTCAAACGCAGAATTTGGTGTTTTGTGGTACAATGAAAACAGGGGTTCATGTTTCAAATGTAGTCAACTAAGGCATGAATTTGAGATATCTAGTACCTAGGTGTCGAATGATATCTTGACAATTTATTTTCCTATTCTGCTTCAGAGGGTTACTTTAAGCCAAGGTATGCTCCTATATGACCAGGGCTCTGCCTCATGGTGCAGTGGATTACATATTGGGCTAACCTCAGTAGTCTCTGAGGGCAAAAAACTCCACCAAAATATATAGGCCCCTAGTCCCTTGGACCTGTATATTTAATGTATATGGTGTGGTGTTAATTCTGTGTCAATTTAACTAAATTGTGGTGGTTGGCAAAGATTAATGGGTCACTGTCTCTGCCACACATCTAGTGGTTCTGGGAAGAAGGAAGAAACACCAGTCAGAGGCTAATCTATTTGTTATTATGAAGCCAGTAGTAAATAAAGCTAATTATCTCCCATATATGGGTGATCCTCAACCAATTAGGTAATGGCTTTAAGAGAAAAAAGGGTTTCCCTTTGTATATTTTGTCTCCAGACACTGTGCCATATCTTAATTTTCATTCTTCCAATCATCTGGCCTATGGATTTGGGGCCAAAATCCTACTGAGATTCTCAATATGTTGCCTGAATTGTTTTTATAAATGCCCAATTTTATGTGACCCCCCCCCCATAGAATCATGTGATCTTATTCCTTAACATAAATGTATCCATAGATGACACATTACTATAAAAATAGAGCAAATAGATATAGCTATAAAGACAGGAACGTTTATGAAAGATATTCAAAGCATTTGTAGAAAAATTCCACTTTCCATGAAAATTTTAAGCCCCCTCATAGATATCTATTTCTGTTCTGGTTTTGTTGTGAGAACCCAGACTAGGAGATACAGTGAAGTCATTGCCAATGGGATTAAGTCAATTATCTTGAGATAGGGAAATTCTCCTAGAAGACCTTGCTGTGTACTAAATGCAACTCCCTGGATCTCTGTAAGAAGGAGACAATGGGAGACTTGATGCACACAGCAGGTGAGGCCGAAACATGACCACAGAGGCAGAGATTCTGAGTGAGTAGTCACACATCAAGGAACACTAGTGGCCACCAGAAACTGGAAAAGGCAAGGAACAAAATATCCCCTAATGTCTGTGGAGACCTTATAGCTCACCTAACTCATCAGTCTTGGTCCAGTAAAATTAATTTTTGACTTTTGGATTCTGGAAGTATGACAGAATAGGTTACTATCATTTCAACCCACCAAGTTTGTAGTGATCTGTTACAACAACCATAGGAAATTAAAACAAACTGGCTTTTTCTAATATTTGGATTTTGATTGATGTTAGTAAGGCATCTTCTATAATATCATCCTTAAGAATCGAAGGATGTTGGATCTTAGATTGAGTTAGTCTTGTAAAATATGAGGATATGGACCTAAAGAAAAATTGCTGACCCAAAACTAAAGGCTGAATTTATTTTCTTTGCTATTTTAGTCCCTGTAGATGTTAACCTTTGCACTGACTTAACCATAGACCTAAAGGAAATATAGTTCTCTCTGGGCAGGCAGATGGTGGATGTTGACCATGATTCCCAGAGGCTCTTTCTTTGTATTCAAACAGATGTAAGATATGGACAGCTTGTTACCCGAGGGTCTTGACATGCAGCATTACTGAAAATCTCCTTGACAATAGAGCCCCAAGAAATGGCAAGCTGAAAAAGCAGTTTTGATGGCATGTTCCCAGAAAAACAAGTTCTATGACTGTTTGTCACCATCCTGTACTCATCTAAAAAACATGTATGCTTGCAATTACATACCTCTAACCAGTCATGTAATCCTGCATCTGAAACAATCACAGGAAAAGTCCTATGGTGAGATGCCCTGCATCTTACTAATTGCCTTCCAGTCAATCATAATATGGAAGCTTTAGTTTCTGCTTTAATCCTTTAATGATTGTGTCCTTGGTGCCCCTCCTCATGACTTCTTTCTGTTTGTCATTTTGGGTTGCTTTCTAGTATGGACTGTTCTTTGGACTTTCAATGAATCTCCTCGGTTTCAGTTTACATCAGACTATGTATTTACTAGGAAAATTTCTCTACAAAAATAAAGTCTTGTAGTCTCTCCCTGCTGGCAAACCAGTTTATAGTTAAGATCCTGCAGTAATGGGAAGTCCTGAACATTATGCTACACTATGCTAACTCTACGTTAGAGTGTACTTGTGAGAAAATATCTAAGTCCAGCTAGAATTCACCTCATCAAGTGATGCCATGCATCAGTGCTAGTTCAACCTTTTGGAACAACAGAAACGATCCTATTGCTATCTTTCAATTAAAAAATCTTCCTATCAAATCAGTTAAGATTCACAGTAACCTCACCATTTCAGAGTAGAACTGTATTGCCCAGGGTAGTGTTACCTTGTTAAGCCCTCAAAATCCTATTCCCACTCATAGCATTTAGGATTTTTTAATCCAATTATGATTTCTAGGCTACACAGGTGGCAAAGTAGCTTAAATGCTGAATTGCTAACCAAAGTTTTATGATTTGAACCCACCAGCCACTCCATGGGAAAAAGATGAGGACATTGATTTCTGTAATAAAGTTTATATTCTGAGTCTATAAGCCTCAGAAACTTTATGCAGATATGATAGTCGGTTTTATAGGGCCATTATGAGTCAGAATCTCTTTAACATCAGTGGGTGTAATCTAGGCTCATATATAGTAATCTTTATTTACATGTTTTACAGTTTCTTTAAATTATCTCTGTTCCCACAATAAATACAACCCTTTCTTCTCTATGTCTATTTCTATAGCCATATCCATATTCACACCCACATCTGTATACTACATAACTAGAGCACAGTCTCTTATCTATAACTGACTCCACTCTACACTTCCAACATCTGGTCATCTTATAAAATAGCATTCATATTTTTATTGTCTATTGGATATTTCCTAAACCTTAGAGCCAGAATATAACACTAGTGCTTTTTTCCCTGAATCAGTCACTCCTCCCATGTTATAAATTTTATATATTTGAAATTTCACAGGAATCGTCAGGATTCCTATCCCTCTTTTTCTGCTTTTCCCTCTCCAGGTGAACAGTTACATAATCCTACTGAGTGTACGCTAATAATCCCTCAATGATTGCTCTTCTTAAAGCTGCACTCCCCCAGTTAATATTCTCATTAACTTTACAAAATCTATTATTGGAACTTACTATCCTATCCCTTCATTTCTAATCTCTACCACCTACCATCTGTTTTAAGACAATTATAGCAGCTACATATTCCTGAAACAAAACTCTTTTTATAGTACTTTACAGAAAACTCTCATGGCATTCAGGAAAATATCCAAATCTCTTGACTTCATTCATAAGACCATCTATATCTAAGTCTCAGTCCAAATTCCAAATTGTTGTTTAGTTATGCCCAATCTATATCCAAGGCAAATGGGAAATCTTACTATTATTATAAGTATACGATATTTATACATTTCCTTGTTTTATGTTTGTAAATGTATTTGATTACATGGAGTAAATGTTTCCTTGAATCTTCCTATACGTGTGACTTAGAATAGACCTGAAATATCTATCTGCCATTTGTAACAGTTACTCCCCCTTCCCCATAACGTAGTACAAGCAGGGGGACTCGAGAACAAGCACTCCCTGTGGTTCCATGTTTGCACTGCTGCCGCTGACTGGGGTGAGCAGAAAGAGCAGGTCTTTACATCTCTGGGAAAGCACTTCCGGTGTAAAAATTGAGAGCTGAGATATGGAACACATCGACCAGTATTTTGGTGGAGAGCGGTGGGCTCTGGTCAGCAATGTTGTTTCGACAGGTACTTGACACCAAATATTTATCTGTGAAGAATTCTTTCCTTAAAAAAATAAACTGATATAGATATTTTATTAGATAAAAATATTAAGATATATGAATAACAGGAACTTCTCTTCCTGAAAGAAGTTGAGTGACAAACTTGCCAGTCTTGTCATTGTAGATTTTTAACACTAAGAGTTTTAATATATACTCTTAACTCATTTATACATATTTTAAGTTGCTGATAAGAAAAGTTGGGGCAATTTAGAGTAAGTGAAGCAGGAAAAATATAATCGATGTGCATTGATGAGTAAATCACTTTGGTAATAATTTGTACAATTAAAGGAATCCACGAAAATTACTTTTATTATACTAACAGTTAAATAGGCTAATCTCTGCCTTATATTGTGTCCAGGGTTGGTAAAAATGCTACTGTTGACTTGGACCAGGTTCTCCTCTTTTCCCGTGTGCTCTGGGATTGAGTCTGCTTCCGGAAATGAGATGGGGTACAAGGTACACAAACACACAGAAAAGCAGAGCTAATATTTGCTTAATAATGAAAGTAAGATTAAAATAAGTCATTATGTTTGACAGTAAAATCATTATCTCACACCAACTGTGTCTCATACAAAGTGTGACTGTGTGTAATCTTTCCCAATGTAGCCACTAATTAAAGAGAGATGAAGAACCGAGAACAGCAAGAGCAGGACGGTTTCACTTAGTTTGTGCTTCTAAAGTGACTAAAACGTTGTAATAATGTTCAATGTTCATTGGTGCTTACTAAGTGCATGATACAATTAAACTTCACAATAACCCTAAAATGTAGGTAGTTACATGCCTATTTTACATGGAAGGAAACCAAGGTTCAGCAAGTTGATATTACTCAATCAACATTTCTCATTTAAAAAAAATTGCATGAGTTTTTTAGTCCAATTTCCATTTATTTATATAACACAGATTTATGACTTATTTTTAAAATGTATTATTAATTGGTCGTTAATACATATATCTTTCTATAGTTCAATCACATCAAGCACAATTGTACAATTGCTATCACAATCAGTTTCCAAACACTCTTTTTCTTCCTGGACTCATTGACCTTTTACCTACACATCACTGTGACCCCTCCAAACACCCCCCCCCCCAAAATACTCAAACAACACCTTCTTCTACTTTCTGTCCCTCTAGGTTCACCAATCCTGGGTTTCATAGACTGAAACGTAGAATAAACATTAAACAGAATGTCAAGAGGATGACCTCTGACAACACAACACCTCTGACAGACACACCAATATGAACAAACAAAAATACAGGAAATGTTGAAATCCAGATCAGGTCCAGCATGCGACAGAGGGGGAATCAGCTGATAAAGTTTTTACTGTTCAGGTTGGATTTATACCTTCGATCTTCTGTATTCATCTCTCCAATGCAGTCAGAGTAGTTCCCGGTTTCCTCCTATCCCTCCATTTTGGATAGAGGGAATTCACCAGAGGCTTATTTCCTATATAATCCCCACAAATGAATTTGGGGCTCCCACTGTCTCCCATGGCCTTCTGCAAACTGGATTCTCACAATTTACCCTCTGATACTAATTCCTGCTTTGATTTCAGATTAAATGATTTACTAATCTTCAGTGACTGGTGATTTGGACTTAGTTGATATCTCATTTAGATGACTGCGTGTTTGGAAATAAACCTTTAAGACCCCAGATGCTAGTATATCTGATAGCCGGGCACCAATTAATCTCTTCTCCACTGTTTGATACAGCATCCGTATCTTCAGTGTTCCCTTCTGGAGGGAGAGCAATGTCTCTTTTGGAAATGTCAGAGACAACATTTACATACAGATCTGTCTGATTTCAAAGCTTTCAAAAACTGAAAAAATCGCTGCTATAGAGTGAAATACATCTCATAGTTTATAACCAAAGATAACCTTATGGCTTCTTACGTTTTTAAAGCTTCCAAAAAAGCAAACTTGTTGCCATCAAGTCAAGCGCTCTGGTGGGTTACTCATTAGACTGCCAAACACGGAATCAGCATTTTCAATCAGCCCAACTTTCGATGGAAAATGTATAAGACTTTCTGTTTCCACAAACATTTACAGGCTCAGAAACTCAAAAGGGGCATTTCTGCTATCCTAGAGTCAATTACTATTTGCCCATATAATCTTTGAATACGAAGGGGTACCCCCCAAATGGAATTTTTTTCAAAGCTATGTATTTATTATTATTATTATTTACAAAACAACCTTATCACCTTAAAAGTACTATTCATTACACTTAATACATTTGTCAAATCGGAGATTCCACTCTTGGAAACATTTTTCAAACCCATCTGTTTGGTAGGCTGACAGCACCTCCCTTGTTTTAATCTTCACCTCTTCTAGGTCATCAAACTGCTGTCCTTTCATGTCCTTCATTCCCAGAAAGAAAAAGAAGCTGCACAGAGTGAAGCCAGGTCTGTGTGGTGCATGGGGAAGAGAGGCATGCTTTTTTTGGGCCCCAAACTGGCACACTGAAATGGCTGCATGAACAGATGCGTTGTCACGCTGGCAAGACCATTCCCCCATCTGCCACAAATCAGGCCTTTTTGGTCACACAGTGTTGAGCAATTTTTTCAGAACCTCTAAATAGAATGTTTGATCAACAGTCTGACCTGATGGAATGAACTCCCAATGCACTATCCCCTTCACACCAGCTGAGCTTCCGCCATGTGTTTCTTTGGCAGCCCCCATACTGCACCTTGGGGTTGGAAGTTTTTCTCTAGCGTATTCCGTTTCAGATATGCTGCGTTTGCCCTTCAGTTTTGGTTTTCTGATTCTAGATCTCTGCCAATTTCATGTTACTTTTGTCTTTCTCATCGTGAGCCGCCCTTTGCAATTGTCTATTCAGCTCTTTGACGTCACCATTTTTCCATTTGCCTTATCTACTCTATGATTAAGAGCAATTTCAGAGTTGCTGCTGACATCAACTCTGGTCTTTTCTTTCTTTTCTATCTTTTTAATGCCCTTTTGTTTCTTCGTGAATGTTATTATTGACCTCTTGCCACAATTCATCAGCTCTTTCCTCATTAGTGTTCAGTGAATCAAATCTGTTCTTAAGATACTCCATAAAAAGGAGCCTGGCAGAATACACAGGGTCTCTGTATCAAAATGGAGTCATGTACATTACAGCACTTCTGGAGGCAGCATATGCGCAAGAACTAATGGTGCTGACAAAAGGAGTTCAAGTTGACCTAGATGCATTCACCGAAAAGCTAGGCTCCAGGAATTGATGGAAAACAATTGAGATGTTTCAATAAGCTGATGGAGCACAGGAAGCCTTCATCTGTCTGCGCCAGGCAATTTGAAAGACAGCTACTTGAACAACTGATTGGGAGAGATTCATTTTTGTACCCACTCTAAAGAAAAGTATCAGTTTGATCAAATTATAGAACAATATCACTGACAATATAAGAAAATAAAATTTTGCTGAAGATCATCCAACAGCAGTACATTGAAGAAGTACATTGACAAGGAGCTGCCAGAGGTTCAGGCTTAATTAAGCAGACAATGTGGAACAAGGGATATCCTTGCTGATGCCAGATGGATTTTGTTTGAAAGGAGATAATACTAGAGAGATTTTTACATGTGTTTCATTTAACATGCAAATGAAGTGTGGATCATAACAAATTTCATAACCTTGATAAGTATGGAGATTCCATAAAACTTGATGTGCTCATGTGGAACTTTTACATGAATCAAGAGGCACTTGTGAGAACAGAACAAGGGAATGTTGCATCGTTTAAAATCAGGAAAGATGTCAGACAGGGTTATATAATCATATTTATTCAATCTGCATGCTGAGCAAATCAGAAAAACTGGCTTATGTGAAGAAGAATGTAGCATCAAGACTGGAGGAAGGTTTATAAACAACCTGTCATATGCAGATGACACAACTTTGCTTGATCTTCTAATGAAGATCACAACCGTACTAATAGGTAATATCATGATAAATGGGGGACAAAAAGGTTGACGTTGTCAAGGATTTTGTTTTACACAATCAATGCTCAAAGGAAGCAACAGCTTAGAGGTCAAAAGACAATTGTATTAGGTAAATTTGCTGCCTAAAACTATTAAAAAGCAAAGATGTTGCTTTGAAGACCAAGGTGTATCTGATTCAAGTGTTATTTTCAATTGCTTCATATATACAGTGAACCCTCGCCACTTCGTGCTTCGACTTCCGCGGCTTCACTCTATCGCGGTTTTTGCGTAACAGCGCATGCTCTGTCATTACTGCCACTGATTGGCTCATACTGTACACGCTTGATGCCATAAATAATATAATAAATTATAATTGTAACGTCCAAAATGTTTTACTGTATTTTCCCTTTTTTGTTTAATAAATTGGGTAATACGAGTGTAATGGTGACTAAAGGGTGTTTTTTCATGTCCTCTATGCTCTAACTACGAAAATATTTGATTTACAAATAAGGAATCCTACTTCGCGGAATTTCATTTATCACGGTAGGGTCTAGAACCAATTAACCGCAATAAACAAGGGTTTACTGTATGTGAAAGATGGACATTGAGAAAAAACAAGACTGAACAATTGATGTATTTGAATTGTGGAGCTAGAGAAGAATATTGACAATACCATGGCCTACTAAAAGGACAAACACACCTGTCTTGGGAGAAGTGAGGCCAGAGTGCTCTTTATGGTCAGGATGGCAATACTCTGTTACATACTTTAGATATGTCATCAGGAGAGATCCGTCCCCTGGAAAAGGACATCATGTTTGGTAAAGGAGAGTGAGCTAAGGAGAGAGAGGCCCTCAAGGAGATGGACTGACAGTGGCTGCAACAATGGCATCCAACAACAACAACAAGATGGAGTCACGAGGTGTCAGATGGTGACTTTAAAGCTCAGGCTGAGTCAACATTTGAAAGTTGTCTTCCTGTTTGGTGATAAAGAGAGTAAGGGACACATCCTTCCTGCAAAACTCCCGAGAGAGTAGGAATCAAGCTGCAATTCGTTTGAACTTCAAGTCTCAATGAGCTGAAACTAGGGTGCGCATCTGTGAACTTTGGCGGATAAAAATATTTAACTTTGTATAGATGCTTTCCTAGGTAATTGGTAATATAGCACTTATTTTATATTAACCGTAGTTTACTAACAAAATGAATTACAAAGACTAACAATATAAAATACACACTTCATTTTCTAACTCAGCTCATTGTGATATATAAACCTCTAGAATGTATCTAGCCATATTCATCAAATCTATTTTTCCCCGATTTCAAAACAAATGCTTAGACTGAATTTATATATGTGTATATATGTTCAGAAGCATTTTAAAGTCAATTTTATATTAATTTAATAAACCCAGTTCAAGGAAAATGTTTTGCTTAAACTGTATTATAAACTTAAATAAAATTGCGACTATGAAATTTAGGAACCATGGTAGTTCAACAATAAAGCATTCTGGTACTATATAAATGGTTGCATATCAAAACCCACTAAGTACCTTCCAGGGAAAAAGTCCAGGTAATTTTGTCCTGTAAAGATTTCAGCCTGGAAACTCTGTGGAGTAGCTCTACTTTGTAACATGTGGTTGCTATGAGTCAAAAAATTGACTCGACTTCATGGAACACCAAAAAACACTGTAAAATTTACACAGAGAAAATAACTGAGAAAACAGAGGAGAAAGTGCAGAATTAGTTAAGAAGGGAGAGACTATATAGAGGATATATGTTAGAATTCATGGCTTGTCTGATACTGTAACTCCCCAAATACTGCCATTTATAGTTTAAAATTCCTTTATGACTTACCCTTTTAATAATATGAACATCTTGATCATAAAAGGTTTTGACATAAGGTTAGAAATTTCTGTAAAGAGCTTTCAGGGCCTAATTAAATAATGAGGATATTCTGTCAGAATTGAGATGTCTTGGACTTTTCATGTCACTTTATAGCGCACTTTAGTCTATACCTAATATTTCAATAAAAGTAGCAGCATCAATATCCTTTCCTGATATTCAGACCTTACAGATTACAAGTAAAAAAAATAATGGGAGGGAGAGGAAAAATGAGGACCTAATGCCGGGGGTTTAAGTGGAGAGAAAATGTTTTGAGAATTATGAGGGTAATGAATGTACAAATGCGCTTTACACAACTGATGTGTGTGTGGATTGAGATAAGAGTTGTATGAGCCCCTAATAAAATGATTTTTTTTTAAATGGTCTGAATGACCTATATTAGAAAAGACTCCATACTGTTAATGTCTTTCATGCAGATCAATCAAAATACCTGAATAGCCAAGGAAGGCTATTCAGTGGAAAAGCTTTGTATATCATTCTTAAATTATAAAATATATTAGCCACTACATATTAAAATGTGAAATTAGCAAGTAAAGAATGTTCTGTATATAATAAATATTGAATAATTCTACAAGTGCTGAAAAGAGGATTATAGAAATGAACATATGCTTTGACCACAGGTAGTGAGTCAAAGTAATATAAGGTGTCCATTCTTATTTGCGATTACAAAAATTACCTAAGGGAACTTCATGCCATTCAGGAAAATAAAAAGATGGATCAAATATATGCATTTCTTTTAAAGCAAAACTTTTCATACAAAAACTGAATAGAAAGAACATTAATGAATTGAGAGTAATGGCAACAATTTCTGAAGCCTTGTTATTAAATTTGTTGCACAAGACATCTTAAAGGTGTTGAAAAGCTAGGGTGTTACTTTTAGTACACATGACCAAAGCAATGGTAGTTTTAATTGCCTCATCTGCGTGTGAAAATTGGACATTGAATACGTAAGACTGGAAAAAAACAAAGCAATGTGTTTGCACTATGGTGTTGGCAAAGCATACTGAAACACCGTGGACTTCCTAAAGACAAGCATATCTGTCTGGGAGGAAGTGCAGCAGAATGCTTCCTTGAGGCAGGAGCGGTGAGATTTTGTCTCAAGTATTTTGGATTTGTGATCAGGAGAAGCCAATCTCTGGAGAAGAACGTCATGATCAAGTGGAGGGCAGCAAAAGAGAAAACGCTCAAAGCGACGGTTTGACACAGTAGCTGCAACAATGGGTTCAAACATAAGAAGAGCCACAAATTATACCAAGAGCTGTAAATATCTACTACAAGTTGTAATTTAGGATGTATGAAGTATGACGTGTGAATCTAAAAATATAGAAGCCATAAATAAATGAGCGGACCCCATAAAGATTGCTATCCTAGGCATTGTTAAGTTAGGTGCCATCCCAACTCCTAGTGACCCTGTGCACAACATTATGGATCACTGCTCGGTCTTGTGCCACTCTCACAATTGTTCTTATGACTGGAAGTTTTACTTCTGAAGGCCCACCCCACCCCACCCCACTCCCAATCATTTCATTAGGATCAACTCTACTTTGAGAAGGCGATTCTGCCTCAGTGGCAGTGCCTTCTGGCATGAGAGGCTCTACTTCTGGCATGATTTCTCACAATGTTCTGCTTCTGTTCATCTGGCTGTCAGAATGACTTAATGCTTATTGCTGTTGTTAGGTGCCATCCAGTCGATTCAGAATGATAGCCACCTCATGCACAACAAAAGGAAACACTGCCCAGTCACGTACCACATTCAAATCCTTTACTTGAGCCCCTTTTTGTAACCATGTGCCAATCATCTCCTTGAGGGCCTTCCTCTCTTGTGCTGCACCTCTACTTTGCAAAATATGGTGTCCTTCCCCAGGGACTGGTCTCTCCTGACAACATATCCAAAGTATGTAAGATAAATTCTTGCCATCCTTGCCTCTCAGGCGCACTCTGGCAGTACTTCCTTCAAGACAGATTTGTCTCCGTTTGCAGTCCTTGGCAGTTTCAATATTCTTCTCTAGCCCCATAATTCCAATGCATTGATTCCTCTTCAGTGACTTTTATGCAATGTCCCACTGTTACATGAATACAAGCCAATCGAAAATAGCATGGCTTGGGTCAGGGGCACGTTAGTCCTGAAGTAACACCCTTGTTTGTCTATACTCTAAAGGGCTCATATGAAGCAGAGTTGCCTAATGCAATTAGTCTTTTGATATCTTGACTGCTGCTTCCAGGAGCATTGATTATGAGTTCAAGCAAGACAGACAGAAATCCTTCACTACCTCAACGTTTTTTCCATCTAGCATGATGTTACCTATTGGTCGAGTTGTGAGGATTTTAGTTTGTTTTTTTTACATTGAGTTGTAATCCTTACTGAAGGCTTCAATTCTTATTCTTCATCAGCAAGAGGTGTTGCTCTGATGCTGGAAGCTATGTCACTGGTATTTCAAATGCCAGCAGGGTCACCTGAACTGAAAAGCTTTCAGCAGAGCTTCCTGGCAAAGAACAGACAATGAAGAAGGCCTAGGTGCCTCACTACAGAGGGAGGCGATGCTGAAAACCCTATGCATATCACTGACACATTGTCATATACCGAAGGCCTAGTGAATAGAAGCAGAGCACTATCAGAGATGGTCCCAGGGGATCAGCCCCTCATATTAGAGGATACTGAAAATTCTAGGTATCACTTTGCTAAAATGTACTGGTACTGGCCATTTGAATTTGACTATCATGGCTTATTATGCAAGGAATCATAAATTCAAGAGGAATTGAGTTGCGTTCATGATCACAAAGAGCATTTCCAGATCCACCTTGAAATACAGTGCTATCTGTGATAGAATAATATCTATACTCAAACCAAAACGTCTAAGCAATATACTTATTACTAGATATTTTTTATCAACCACTAAATCTAGTCATGAGAGGCTTGGGGGATGTTTTATGAACAAGTTTTGCTTATCTTTTTGTCTCAAACCTGAAAGTTCATCAGTATAAAACATTTAATGCATTACCTTACCAGAAAAAGCATCATCACACTCGATAAAAAGGAAACATTGCGTTGAGTTCAACATTACTATCCAATTTACATTTTATAAAATGAACAAGAATAGAAATTGGTAGGTCAAAAACCACATTTATTTAATATGATATTGAGTCATCAGAAGAATGTCTACTGAAGTCACCAGTAAGGCAATGGCACCTGCTAGTACTACTGCTTATTCAGTATTATTCTGAATAATATAGGCAATGAAATGGGAAAATGTTAAGAAAAATAAATAAAAGCACAGAAAAAGGACAAAACAAACATCATTGTTATTAGGTGACATAATTGTTCATGAAAGTTTCATAAAGAAGCTAGAAATATAATCAATAATTAAAATGCAACAACTTTCCACCCTACCAGTAATGATACATTTTAAAATACTGAAAACAGATCACATACTTACAGGCAATACAGATTTAAATGAATTATAAGATAAATTGGGCACAACATCGATAAAGAAAACAACATTTGGATCTTAGTGACTGAAGTGGGGGGACTGAATACATGGAGAGAGAGATTACGTTTCTTATTAGAATATGGTAAATATATATATCATCCTTCAAATATATGTAGAAATGAAATGAAACACTACTACAAATTTCAACAAGATAATGTATGCCACTTGGAAGACGGATGCGAAGATAATTTAGAAAGGAAATTCAACAAGATAAATTATAATATGAGAGTTTCAAAAATATTAACAATAATGGAATTTTTCCCCAAACTTTTTGAAATCACTTGCATTGGAAAAAGATTTATCTACTACATTCCAATGTCATTTTAAAATTTAATGGCAATAGTAACAATGTACAACACTTTAGCAAAGTGAAATTAAAAGTGCCAAATCTAAGCCATGTTCATAGAGAACTTTGGTTATTCCAAAGTAGTTGAGGAAATAATATACTATTAAATGGATTTCGTCAAGACACCTGGCTATCCTTTGGGGGGAATATATCTCTATTTCTATCTCACACCACACATAAAATAAATTCTGGGTGAATTGAAGCATTGAATATAAACAAAACAATTCATGTACTAGGAGAATATGAAGTTGTCTGACTAATTAGATTCTGGTTTGCTCAAGCTATCCTATCAAAGCAGTTAAGACAAAGCATGGCGGATTTGATTGATACACTATGGCAAATTTCTAAAGGATGAAGGGCAGTTTCACAAAGTTAAAGATAAATGATGAACTGGAAATATAACTGTAACCAATATGAAGTACTCTGATCCAACTGAAATATCAGAAAGCAGTTAGGTTAATCAAGATGAAAACATATTTATTAATGATAAAACAGTGGAAAACAAGGCATTAAATGTGAGGGAAAATGATCTTGGTATAATTAAGCAATTATGACAATTTACTACATCACTCTTAGAATTGGACAAGTTACCTTCCTTCCACCTATCTTTCAAAAATCTCTGGCAAGGAAGATGAAAGTAAAATGCTCCTTTCTGGAAGGCGGACAAATCTCAAATTAAAGGTGGTAAAAGCTTGAAGAGAAGTACACCGATCTCTATGGAGAACTGTTTGGTATTGGGGGGGCACTCATTTATATGTCTATCTATCTATCATCTATCTATCTATCTATCTATCTATCTATCTATCTATCTATCTATCTATATGAATAGGTACTCATTCCAACCTCTATCTGTAAGTTTGTCAAACTGTGGTGGTGACTTGTGCATTGTTATCATGTGGGAAACTATGTACTAACAATTCAAATGTCAATGGGGCCACCTATTATCTTCGTGGAGCTTCTATATTCGGAAAAAACAGTAAGAAATACCTGGAGGTTTACTTCTGAAAATCAGCCTGTGAATCACAGTAGATATTGTCCAATACAACGCTGGAAGAAAAGCACTCTAATTGGAAAGGCACTCACAATACACAGTGACTACAGCAATGGATGTGAGCATACCAATGTATGTGGGATGGCACCTAACCAGGGAACATTCACTTCTACCCACACATCAGATTGCCATGAGCCAGAACCAACTTGACAGCAAATAACAAGCACAACATGCACTCGCTAAGTGTTCAATGAATAGGTACAATATAAAAGTGATAATAATAATTATTCACCATGAAAGGTTCCATGGGTAGGTTCCATCCTAAGAACCAAACCTTGTCCTGTAGTTATTTATGTGTACATAGATATTAAATGAAAATACTTGGAAATATTAGAAGCCTTTCTTATAAAAAAATGTGCCATTGCTTTCTAGTTGTAATACTTTTTAAATTTTGAAACATATATCCAATTATATATATATATATAGCCAAAAGAAAACAAACTCACTGCCATCAAGTCAATGGTGAAATGATGACTCATAGTGACCCTCTGTGGATTTCTGAGACAGTAACTGTTTATGGGAGTTGAAAGCCCAGCTTTTCTCCAGAGGAGGTGAGGGTGGTTTTCAACTGCTAACCATGTGGATTGCACCCTAATGCATAACCACTATACCATCAGGGATCCACATATATAACTTAAATCTGCCCTCCTGATGACTTGTACAAAAAAAGTGCTAGCTTTATTTTCAAATATTTAATTAAGGGATCTTCAAATGCAATGCAAATGTTAAAATATAATATGAATGTAACACCATTTATTTTTTTATATTTGATCAGTATTGCCTGCTCACTGAATTATATCATAAGCATCTGAGTTAGTTAGTTTATTGTGCCAATCTGGCCGATAGACACATGCGGGATTAATTGAAGGGCAGAAAGATAAATGGCTCGGTGAGCCTCGCCTTTCCAGTTCTAGGGTCTTTTGCTTTGTGATGGCCTCACCAGGGTGCAGCTGCCTTAGCCAGTTCCCTGCTTCACCTTGCAAGGCTGACTTCCTGCAAGACATCCCCAAGGAGAAGCCACATGGACCTACCCCGATGCAGCCCTGGGTGTTGGAGCAGCCGTGTGGAGACCCTTGCCAGTGCTGAGATGCCTATACATTCACTGACTCAGCTTCCTCCTGAAGTCGGCATCATTTTGTTTGTTTTGTGAGATGGAGGACGTTGTGGATTGGTGTTGAACATATGGGTTAATGGGTTAATGTTGGACTTGTGGGCTTTGGCAGCACTGGGTTGGGATGTTTTCTTGATGCACACTTAATCTTTACATAAAACTCTCTCTTATACATGAGTTGCTGTGGATTTGTTTCTCTAAAGAACTCAGAATAATACAGCATCCTATTCTAAATCGTACCCCATCTCTACCACTCTACCCTTGTGGTCCTGCTCACATATGGTGAATTCTAATTGTTGGGTTAATTGTTTATAACCCCCTTTTGTACCATTAGAATATAGGCTCTAGGAGGGTAGAGGGTGCTGTATGCTTGTTTTCTTGTTGTATTTCAGTTGCCTGGCACATTAAAGATATGAGATAGTATTTATTGAATAAGCAAATCCATAAGTCATTTACATGCATCTTTCTTTCTCAGTGAGATGCCTGGAGAACATTTTTTTTCCTTCACCAAATGTGCATGTCAACTTAAAGTGTATTTTTTTAAACAAATATGTGTCCCTTTAATTCTATGGAGGAGAAAAATCCTTCCAGCACATGACACCTGTCAACTGCTACACAGCACTAAGTGTAATATATTAAAAACTCCTTTGTAACAGAAAAACACTCTGTATCTCTACAGGAAACCTAGGATAATGCTGAAAGATGAAATTGCCTTGCCTGGGGTGCTTTATTAGGTGCTACAAGCATTGAGAATGGTGTGTCATTCTGTTGCTAGCAAGAGAAGCACAGAAGGAGTGAGAAGGTCAGAGAATAAGAGTCACAAAGATCAGACTGAGATAATCACTTGACCTAATTGTTGACATATTAATTTCTGGAGCTCAAGGGGAAAGTACTGGGGGCACCTCAGGAGATGATGATAGGTTAAAGAATTCTTTCTCCATCAGGGTTATATGTCTTCATGAATAAAAGGTTAAACTGGCCCTTAAGAAGGAGTTACATTTAGAAAAATTCTCAATTAATTCCACAATTATCTCTCTGGTATTCTTTCCTATGTTTGTTGAAATGAAGTTTCTGATCATTACCATAATTGTAATACAGTAATTGCACTGGGTGTTTAAACAAAGGAACTGCTGTTAATTATTTTTGTGACAGTTTTACTGAGTCAATACCAATTGGTGTCATCTCTCACATGTTTCCTTGTGTATCCTGGCACTGCAAAGGACCAGCTATCAGGGAAAGTAATTACCAGGATGGGCGGCCACAGGGACATTTAAAGAACTGCAACGCCACCAGTATCCACCATAATAACTAGCCTTTTAATGTGCACACCCACCTTTGATTGCTGCTGCTATAAAATGAAACAGTCCTGAATGAAGGTCATTATATCAAGTCCTGTGGTCATATGATAGAATTGCAAATTATATGAAAAACTGCAAAATAGAACAAAATAGGAAATTTGGTGGAAAACTAGCATACTACAAAACAATGACGAATGCTAATATTTCACACTAAAATAAATAAAGATCTTTCCAGAAATGGAATAATTGGGCTGCAGTTATGGAAGCTCTGTGCCTCTCAACCTCTTGCTGATCTATTTCCCTGCTCTTACATTGACTCATGTTTGTATATCTGTACTGAGAATCTCTCCCACCTACAAATGCTGCAATTAATGAGTAAAACAATGGTTGTAGCCTCATAAGAAGAGTTAAAAAATTTAATTGAAAGCTGATAGCAAAAGTATGAAATTGTAAATCAGTTTCGAGTCCATTTTTAACTCATTACCTAGATGTCTTGATAGTAAGAGGAAAATTTGTACTTGGGTACTTGTTTATTAGTAAGCATTACATTTGCTTGCATATGAATTTCATCTGAAAATTTGTTTTAGAAATGACATGCATTCAGTTTAAGTATTTTAATAGAAAAGTTAAAATAAAACCAAATAAAAATGTATTGGATCAAAAATCCTGGATATTTCCCCCCTCACAAGCAATAATATGTAATGATCTGTTAAATTTGAGTTTTCTAAAGGGTTTTTATTATGCACACACAGCAGGGCTTGCTTTAGAATGACTTCTCTTGCAAAGAGGAATACGGAGAAAAAATATGTAACGAGCAGGAAGGCTTACTAAAAGGATATGTGATTCCGAATTTTTCTTCAAAGGAAAGATACCTAATAGGAAATTTCAAGTTCAAATATGATTTTCATCTATTGAGTTCATTTGTATACCTAATAAAAACTTATTTTACAAACTTCACAAAATACACATTCCCTTCTCCCTCTTTCACTGCACACAATTAGCTCTTTTTATTTCCTCTTCTCTTTCTCTCTGTGTCACAGAGCAAGATTTTGTTGCTACTGTTCCTTGTGGGCGAGTCACTTCTGACTCATGGCCACCGCATGTTATGGAGCACAGCCTCTTCCGAGGCTTTGCCTGGCTCTCATCTTAGACATGCATATTGCCAGGCCTTCTTCCATGCATCCATGCGGTGGGGCAGCAACTGAGTACAAAGCATCCGTGCCGTCTTGGGACCTTCTAATATACAAATTGATACACATATAGACATCTAATATTCAGTCAGCTTCTTCTGTTGGCTAGCCATTATTCTGTATTCCTTTTATATTGCCTCTTTTCCACTAGGGAATGTCAGGTACAGATGTGATTTTCATCTTTTCTGAGTTCACTCTTTGAACTAGTAAATCTTGAACTTTCTAAATTTGGAAAAATGGTCTAACTTCTCCCTTTTATGTAAAATACATTAGTTCTACTTCTTTTTATGTCCACAAATATATAGAGACACCAAATACATATTGAACTTTTCCTATTTCGTTGTTCTGGGTTCTTTATATAGATTCTTTATTGTTATATTTAATTTCATAACCTTCATAATGACTATCAGTGTTAGGGTACTATTGAGCATTAGTAGTATTATTTACAGGAGCCCTGGTGAGGTAGTGGCTATGCATTGGGATACAATCCTCATGATCGGCAGTTCAAAACCACCAGCAGTTGGGATTTATACTCTCATAAACAGTTACAGACTTGGAAACCCACAAGAGATCACTATGAGTCAAAAGTGACTTGATGGTAATGAACTTGGAGAGATCGGAAATTATTATTGAAGATAAGGGAACTGAGACAAAGCAAGTCAAGTAAATTACCTATGTTATACAGTTCATTGTATGCTAAAATAAAATGTAGATTTTCTGAGGATGCAAAGAGACTTGAATCACAATGGCCCAACAGTGATAAAATAAAATAAAAGCATAGGATTGAGAATGAAAAGAAACACACACACACACCAAATATAAATTTATGGAAGGAGGCACATATACAAGCCTTAGGTGAGAATAAAACAGGTAGATATGGAAGAGCTACAGGACACAGAGCAGAGAGGATGGTGGAGCTCTGACTTGAAGACCCAGATTTGAAAGTAGCTGTGCGTTCCGGAATGAAGGGACAGTACAATAAGGGTGAGTTATATGGAAAGCACAGAGGGAAAATTAACCTCTCTGACAGCAGTTTGAAAATTCCTCCTTCAATACCCCCATCTGTGAGTTTGTTTAAGGAGTCTTAGTTGCAAAATGGATTCCACATGAGCTATTAACAACAGGGTTAGGAGTATGAAAACACCAGCCGCTCTCATGGAGCGCTATGAGGCTTTGTTTCCATAAAGGAGAGCACAAAAGAATCCAAGTGATGGCAGAGGAGACTCTGAGACTTGCTCTTGATTGCGGAGTAGCTAAGACAAATGGAAGACGTGATAAAGTCAAAAATCTAGACCAGCAATTTCAAAGGGCAGCTTGGGTGGATGAAACCAAATATTATGAACTATGCAAAGACATAGAACGAGAAAGCCAAAAGGGAAGAACATGCTTAGCATATATGAAACTGAAGAACTCAATAAAAAACTCAAGCCACAAACTGCAATTTTGCAAATTTTCTATGAGACAAATGTTGAATAATGCAGTAAGCATCAAAAGAAGATAAAAAGAATACACAGAGTCATTGTACCAAAAAGAACTAAACCCATCATTTCAGGAAGTCGAATAGAAGGAGGAACCAAGGGTCCTGAAAGGAGGTCATGCTCCAGTGAAAACATTAGTCAAAACAAGGTTCTAGGAATTATGGAATATCATTTTGAAATGTTTCAACAAGCTGATGAAGTATTTGAAGCACGTACTCATCTATACCAGGACATTTGGAAGAGAGTGGCCAATTGATTGGAAGAGATCCATATTTCTGCTCACTGCAAAGAAAGGTGACGCAGCAGAATAGAAATATATCATTAATAATAACACATACAAAAAATTGCTGAAAATCATCCAACAAAGATTGTAGTAGTACACTGACAATGAGCTGCCAGAGTTTCAGGCCTGATTCAAAAGAGGATGCAGACAAGGAGTACCATTGCTGGTGTCAGATGACTCTTGGCTGAAAACAGAGACTGCCAGAAATAGATTTGCATTTCATTGACTATGCCAAAGCACTAGAGTGTAAAGGCCATAATAAACTATGGATAACCTTGAGAAGCCAGATTGTGCTCCTGCAGAACTTGTGCATGGATCAAAAAGCAGGTGTGTGAACAGAACTAGGGAACACCGCATGGTTTAAAATCAGGAAAGGTGTGCATCAGGGTTGTGGCCTCTCACCACACTTGTTCAAGCTGTCAAGAAAATCATCTATTCTTGTATGAGCCTCAAATTAAAATTGGTTTCATAATTTTAAAAGTTTATGAAATGAGGCATTGAGACATCCATTCTATGTGACCCACAAGGCAAAAAATATTTGCTCCATGACCCTATTCTCAGGAGAAAGATGAAACAGGCTACTTATTCCCTACATATTTACAGCACAGTAAATTCTAGACGATCACTATGAGTCTGCATTGACTTAATGGCAATGAATTGGGCTCTTTTTCTCGGGGGTGGAGCAAGAGGGAAATTTGCTGAACCACCGTTTTTTGTGTTTTCAGACATTAACTATCATTCATGTATGTTCTTTAACCTCTACCCCCATTCACCTTTGTTTCCTTGTTCATTTTACTTTTACTACTGAAAATAATTGGTCATTTTTTCATTTTAATTCTTATTTACAAATTTTCTAAATTGAGGACGTGTGATCTTACATATTTGTTCCATTTTATGATCACTTTTATTATTGTCTTTCAAATATTGCCTGCTCTCTAGCCATTATCCCTTCATAGAAAATCTTTATTTTTCAAAACCAGTTTTTGGGAGTTAATAGACATATCACATCATTCCATAATTCAATCACATCAAGCAGTATTGTAGAATTGCTCTCACAATGTTTCGAAACATTCTTTTCCTTCTTGAACTTCTTGACATCACCTCTTCTTGAAATATACGTGTGTATTGATTTTCGGTCCTGATTTGACACTTTAACAATCTAAAGCACTGAGTATTTAAGTCTGTAGAAAATCATAGAGTGTTTCATCACTTATAAGTTGGCTGTTTCTTTCCTTGTAAGTGCCCTTATGACTTAGGTTAATATATGTGCACATGAAGCCATAAGACTTGAATTTAGATTGTTTTCATGAAAAGGGAATTTGGGCTGTGTTTAGTAGTGTCAATGTTGCTGCCAAGCTGACAGGACTTCAAAAGACCTCCAACATAAAAACAAACTTACTGACACTGAGCGTATTCTGACTAATGCAAAATCTCAAGTCAGTCTGTCCACCTTGTAACAATGCAGGCTTAGACGGTTTTTCTGATCTCAGCTATATCTACTTGCTTAGCGATGATTGCCCCAAGACAGGCCATTTGGTAAGTGCACTATCAAAGTTGTTGTCCACGGTAATTTCTTTTAGTTTCCTGCATGACGAGGAATATAAATGGATATTTAAAAGATAGTTTATCAGTGATCTAACTCACTACCATCAAATCAATTGGCTCATACCTACCTATTATTGCTGTTAGATGCCTTTGAGTAAGTTTCAACTCATAGTGACCCTATTTAAAACAGAAAAGAACACTGCCCATTGATCTTATCTTTGAGCCAATCAGGAGAGCCACTGTGTCAATCATTTTGCAAGGGTATTGCTCTTTTGCATTGCCACTCTATGTTACCAAACCGGAGGTCCTTCTCAGGGCCTGTTCTTTCCTGACAAGACATGCCAAATACTTGATGCCCTTTTCCAGGGCCTCGTCTATCCTGACAACATGTCCAAAGGAAGGAAGACAAAGTCTCTAAGGAATATTGTGCCTGTACTTCTTCCAAGACAGATGCGTTTGGTTTTTGGCAGTCCATGGTAGTATGTTCTGTGCCAGCATTACAATTCAAATGCCTTGAGTCTTCTTCACTCTTTTTTATTCAATGTTGAGTTTTCAGCTGCATTGCAGGTGATTGTCCCCTTGGGGCCATGTGGTGTAGTGTTTACATGCTGGGCTTCTAACATCAAGTCCAGCAATCTGAAACCACCAGTCATTCCTTGGGAGAAAGATGGGGCTTTCTACCCCTGTAACGAGTTACAGATGCAGAAACCCACAGATACAGTCTCTCCTGTCCTATGGTGGCTGTGAGTTGGCATCTGCTTGATGGCGGTGAGTTTTATGAGGTGATTGAAAACACCCTGGCTAAGGTCAGGTGCACCTTACTCCTCAAAGTAACATCCTTGCTTTTCCGCATCTTTAAAGAGTTCTGTTGCAGCTGATTTATCCAATACAATGTGTCCTTTGATCTCTTGTCTTCTGCTTCTATGTGTATGGAAAGTGGATTCAAGCAAGATGAATCTTTCATCCATTTACTATGATGCTGCCTACTGGTCCAGTTGTGAGGATTTCTATTTTCTTTTCACTGAGTACTAATCCATACTGAAGGCTTCAATTCTTGATCATCATACATAAGTATGTTCTTCATAAAATTCTGTGTCTCCTTAGCCCTATTAATGTGCCTTTTTTATTTCATAGAAATCAGTGAGTCTAGCTGAATTTTTACTTTCCATCTCTTACCAATCACATTATAGTATGACATTACTATATTATTAGCAGACATATTTAAAGGCAGGTAATGTTATTCCTACACTTTGCTGGGGTTGAAGGAAGGAAAAAATATAATAAGAGTCATAAAGTCAAAGATAACATCTTCTAACCCTCCCCATTAAATAAAATGTTCTGTGATTAATTGAGAAATCCCAATGTTCCTGAGTGAATATGAGCAGGGAGATATTCATTGTTCCTCTGTGGAAATAAGATGGGATGTTTGGGACTCTGGGATTGTGGAATGAAAACTAGATATAACCATGTTTTTGATTTCTCATTTCACAAAAAGAAAACTTGTATAATGAAAAATGCTTTCCAATTTTGTAAGATGAAACTTGTGTCATGAGAAAATCTGAAAAGATTCATTGATAAGACTTAGTTTTTGAAGACAAAAATTTCTCAATGGCTTCTCATAGCCAGCAAAGCAACACTTTCATTCTGATCAAACTGTTTTATTGTTGTTCTAAAAATGTGCACGCATGTTTGTGCGAGAGAGACAGCATGATGAATAATATGTAGACCAAAATATGTCTGAAATATATCTTTGTGTGAACAGAGACTCACCTTTCCTTAATGAAGACCAAATAATTGTCCTATTAATACATGTGTTTTATGGTTGTCAGTGGGCCAAGGCAGTTCATATGTACCTATCTTTCTTTCATACCACTAAGCACCATTACGCTGTTCCTAGGGTGTGGTCTGGTGTAGACAGTGTTGCTGAACGTCGGCACTAACTCGATAGCACCAAATAACAACGTGTTCAACAAGCTAAAAACACAAACAAGATTTCATTTTGGAGCTGTGCAAATAGCAAGAGAGAATCTATTAAACGACTTCTAGGGGAAAATAGAGCAGACTATTTGAGTAACTGGCCACAAAGGTAAAATCATATGGTCATAATCATATTAATGGAAACTTAAGGCCAAGATTAAGAAAGCAAAGGGAAAAAAAGTCTTCATTGTCTATCTCCCATGTCTCCAAGATTAAGAAAGAGGGCTTAAATGAAAAACAAATGATAAACAAACTCTCACTGCCATTCAGCCAACGCCAACTCAGAGCCACTTCTGTGAGACAGCGCTTTCATCGCGCCACAGGTTTTCAGGGCTGTAGACGTTTGCAGGAGGCAGAAGCCACGTCTTTCTCCAGAAGAGTGGCTGGTTCTTTGCAACTGCTGACCTTGAGGCCTACCACGCTTCCAGAGCTCCGAAAAGAGGATGGAGGGACTCTTTATTCGTAAGCAAGAAAAGTTCAGGGGCTGGAAAAGGATGGAAGAAGTATATTTTAATGAACATGTAATATGCAGTTGATTCAGGGAAGCGGGTGGGTTGGGAGAACGTTAGGCTAAAGAATATGTTACACCGCTTAGACCTTATGCAATTGTGAACGTTGATGAGACAGGCTAGAAAACAGACACGTTTGTAGGGCTGGGCCTACCCTTGCCCCACACGAGCAAGATACTTGGTCATGGAAGCTTTCATTTTGGAGCTGTATAAATAGTAAGAGAGATGGATTAGAACAAAAACCAAGATAATTGTACTTGCCCATGCTGTGACATATTAGAAAACATAAGAAGTAATGTAAACTACTTATTTTGCTCAATAAGCTCAATCATGAGTCTTAAGATGGCAATAGTTCAGTTGATCTCTTTGCAGATGTCTGCAATTTAGAGGATATATATACTTTCACCTTGCATATCTTATGAAAAACTTGCATAATGTCCAATACTAATCTACAATGGAATTCTTTGGAAATTCTATTTAAGCCCCTTAACACAGCACATAGTTGCCATACTTGTTTAATATGGAAAGAGAAGGGGAAACTGTCAGACAGAAAGGAAAGGGAGCCAAAAGGTCTACAGGTATGAAATAAATATCCTGAGAATTCCTAGGATAAAGAAGGCATCAAAAAGGATAGGCTAATACTAGCCAAAGGGTAGAGTAGCAAGACACTAGACTATAGAGGAAAGTAAAGGATCAGTCACAGATCTTATTGTAAGTCATAACTTGCAGTAGAGTCTATACTGAATTTAATGAAAAATGACTGAGTAATTTTAACCAGCAAACTAATTTAATTAACACTCATATGGAGAACACACTACAGGTATCAATACTGGAAGTAGGTTTTGTTTTGCTTTGTAGTGATCCAGGTAATGAGAAAGAGATTGACTTAAAATAAAGTAATTCCTGAGTAAATTCTACTGGAGTGTCTGAAGTCTAGGATTTCCCTCCAATTTCTATACCCTAAAAATTTAGTAAAAGGAGGTTCATAGGATTTCTGCTCCATGTGAGTGCACAAATTCCAGGCTTTAGCGATGAAGAATGTGGAACAAGACGGGAATTTTAGACGGAAGAGGAAAAGTAATCAGGTATTGCATATTGTGCTGGGCCAGTGCTGGCACTCCATGTTAGACATTGGACTGCTGACCAGAAGAATCCCACTGCAGTAAATAAAGTATAGTTTTGACCAGATATGGCATATTTGACATATGCAGAAGGAACTGTCGCAAACTTCAGGTCACTTCAAAACAAAAGAACTTTGGTCAAGGTACCAAAAGTTGGCAGTAAGACATCACCAGATCATCATTTGAAAACACTGAAAATATTTGAAAGCAAGAGATCCTAAAAGCCATTTCCTTGTCAAGAATTCTACCCCAACCTAATGCATACTCATAGTAGTTCCTTAGAAAGATGTCACATATTCATAATCCCCTCGATTTCCTGCCTGGTGCATACTTATAAAACTGTAAATCCCCTTATATCAGGCACTTCTCTTTGCGACTCTTCCAGGCTGTTCCTTTTTTAATTACCTAGGCTTATCTCCAATTATGCCTCATGAATGTGCTCCAGCCAAAATGGTCTGCTTTCTGTTGATAGAATTTCTAAGTGCTGTCTTAGCCCCTCTATCTAAACAACAACAACAAATATACTACCATTTTTGCAGATACTATGCATGTTATACCGGGTTGACTAGAGAAACAAATCCAGAGACACACACATGTGTGCAAGAGAGTTTTATCGAAGAGCAATTGTATATTGAGAAAACATCCCAGCCCAGTTCACATCAAGTCCATAAGTCCGATATTAGTCCATGAATTCCTTGACAGACTCACGCAGCACATGCAATGATGCTGAATGCAGGAAGATCACATGCCAGTGGGTGAAAAGCCTGGTGGAAGCATTGTAGCTCTCAGCTCCAGGCCCTGGCTGCCATCAGTGTGGCTCAATGTGGCTAGTCACAGGCCAGTGAAGCAGAGAGAGAGAG
>NW_022111369.1:58114877-58116746 GCF_000313985.2 Echinops telfairi
TTCATCTATAATTTATAGGAGAATGTTAGCTTATTAAACAAACTCTAAACTTTCGATTAAATAGTAAAATAAAAAGCTATATCTTGCCACATTATAGTTTACTACAGGTTTCTAAGTTGGGCTGTTGGTGTGGGATGAGGTGGTGGGTGTCAAAGTCTTTCACAAAGTCATTCAGGCTTCCATCTCCAACATAAGTCTTTTAAGAACAACCTGGCATGAATGTCCAGCCAGGAGATGGAAGAAAAGATTTTATAGCAAGGAAAGATTTTTAATTACCCTGCCAAACAAGATCTTAAACATACATTTCCTTGGTAAGAAATAGTCACATAATCTCAAACTATATCAGTGGGGTTGGGAGAAGTGGTCTCCAGCTATTGGCAGTTCTCCATGATCAGTGGAAGCATCAATAATATAGGTGCCAGGGAGATGGCTCCAACTCATAGTGATTCTGTACGACAGGAGAAAACACTACTGGTCCTGTGGCAACCTCACATGCTTTCTTATGTTTCAACCCATTGCGGTAGCTTGTTGAGCGTCTTCCCTTTTGCACTGCCTCTCCACTTTACCAAGCATGATGCATTTTTCCAGGGACTGGTCTCTCTGGATAACATGTCCAGAAGAAGATGAAATCTTACTATCCTTATTTCTAAGGAGCATTCTGGCTGTACTTCTTCCAAGTCAGATTTGTTTTTCTTTTTGACAGTCTATAGTATGGACAAAACTCTTGGCAAGCGCAATAATCCAAACTCATTGAATTGTCTTCTCTAGAGACTTACAGGTACATAAAATTGTCTCCAGTGGACCAAATGAGGAGATTGAAAATACAATGGCTTTGTTCAGGAATCAAGCAGAGTTGGCAGATAGTTCATCTCTATCAAGCTACCTGTGATAGCCCATGTCTATGTTGTTATATGACTGAAAATTTAATGTGAGTTATTCTGATCCTTTGTGACAGAGTAGAACTGCTCCCATTGAGTTTCCAAGGCTCTTTAAGAAAGCTGACTGCTGCACTTTTATCCTTTTTATTTTTTGAAATTATTTTATTGGGAGCTCTAACAGATGTCATAACATTCCAAAGTTCAATCACATCAAGTAGTATTGTACAATTGCTACTACATTCAATTTCAAAACATTTTCTTTCTTTTTGAACTCACTGATATCAGCTCCCCTTTGTCCCCACCCTCCCCCAAAGGAACCCTTATTTTACTATTATTCTTTTGCTGTATCTTACACCATCCAAAATATCCATTTATGCACAATTCTGTTGGTTCTCTCCTTGTGTGTGGCTATACAGTCTTCAGTGCTATCAGTTGCAACCCCCTGCCCCCCCCCATCACTCCCCATTCCTTCAGGGAAGCATTATTCCTGTTACTGTTTATGAAGGATTATCTATCTTGGCTTTCATATATTGAATATTCTTAATTATACAAATGAACATAAACAAGTTCAATAAACTTAATGTGGTTAACCAAGTAAAAAGCATAATAGTAAGGGGAGGGGATATTAAAGAACTAGAGCAGTGGTTCTCGATCTTCCTAATGCCACAACCCTTTAATACAGTCTATCATGTTGTGGCCACTCCCCAAACATAAACTATTTTTGTTGCTACTTCATAACTGCAATTTTGTTACTGTTATGATTTGGGTGACCCCTGTGAAAGGGTTGTTTGACCCCCAATGGGGTCGCAACCCACAGGTTGAGAATCGCTGAACTAGAGGATAGTTATATGTTTCATCAGGGCTATGCTGAACCCTGGATATATCATCCCTTTCATGTGACCCTTCTAAGAGGGTGTGTTAGACAGGGTTCTCTAGAGAGATAAAACCAAATTCTTGATAATATAATATATTTATTTATAAAGGTAATTAA
>NW_022111369.1:58121713-58122881 GCF_000313985.2 Echinops telfairi
TGAAACCTTTGTTTACTAGTAACTGCAAAAAGGTTGTGTTGGATTTCATTTTTAAATTCTCTGTGCTGGAATATTTTTATGAGTAAAGCATCCAACAATTTCTTGTCCCTGTAAAATTAAGGCACTTTTATAAAGCAGAGAAGAGATTCAATAAATGTTTCCTGAGAGATAGCATTCCTGAAGTGATGATAAAACTTAACCTAACCTTCTCCCATTGAGTGGAGTCCACTTACAACTCATAGTGACCCTATGTATTGTTTTTGTGGTTGTACATCTTACAGCAGTAGAACACCCCATCTGTCTTCTATGTCATGCCCAGTGGGTTTTAACTGCTGGCCTTGCAGTGAGCAGACCAGTGGTCCAATCACAATAGCATAAGGTCTCTTTAAATGAAGGTAAGTTTCTTAGATCATCCTTTCTACAAATACATTCTAATTTTAGAATGTATATTATGACACAAACCAGAAAATATCACTGAATCTCGTAATTTAATTTCTATTGGACTTATTCTCTGGTACCCTTATATCATTAAGAACTAGTTCCCACATAAACAGTGCTGCTATGAACCCGGTCTATTAAAGGATTTATGTCCAGATAAAGTTTTGTACAAGCAAAATTTGGATCCAGAAACTATAATGCCCTTCCCAAAAAAGGTAACCCAACAGAATGTGGAATGTATTGAACAGAACCATTAATATGACATTCAAGTATTTTTAAAACTGAAGATAATTCAACAGTTGCATAGTACATTGACAAAGAGTTACCAAAATTCAAGCTGGGTTCAGAATAGGATGTGGCCCCAAGTATATCATTATTGATTTCAAGTAAATCTTGGCGCAAAACAGATAATACCAGAAATATGTTTATTTGTATTAACTGTTCCATGTTGAGAGGAATGGTAATTCCTTAACACTTCATTGTGCTCAGACAGAACCTGAAAAATGGACCAAGAGGAAATTGTGGGAACAGAACAAGGGAATAGCATGGCCGAAAATCAGGGAAAGTGTGCATCAGGCTGTATCCTCTCACCACACTTATTCAATCTGTATACTTAGAAAGTAATCAGAGAAACTAGATTATATGAAGAAGAATTTGGCACCGGGACTGGAGAAAGGATTATTAATGACCTGTGAGAAGCAGATGAAGAACAGTGTTTGCTGCAAGTGTG
>NW_022111369.1:58123939-58128738 GCF_000313985.2 Echinops telfairi
TGAGTGGGCATGGCTATGCTGCCAAAACCACCTTAGTTGCAAATCAGACAGCAGACCACTAGTCTATACTCCACATACTGTAATTTGCCAAACTTATTACTCTTTGAAACGATTTTATAATAATACATAGCTTTTGGTCTTGACTAGGTATAGTGTGCCTACCTCATCTTTTGTTCAATCCATAGATCCCTTCACCTATCGATATATTTAAGCAGGGCAAAGTGACAATGTATATGCAATTACATTAGGTCAAATTAATTATCCTAGTATGTTAGAAAGGTAACATGGCAAGCATATTCTATGATTGTGTATCAGTACTCTCTTTACCTATGTAGTATGACAAATAAAAGTATACATTAAATTGTATCATTTTAGTAGAAAAATATTAAACTGAAAAGCCGAAGAGTGAAGTTGATTCCATTCTTTCTTTACTATTAAGATGCAATTCCTTCATGAGTTCTGTCACAGAAGTCTTGACGAGGGCGTCCATAGAAGTGTTCCTGAAATATATCTCAAATCTCTCTCTAGTTCATCATCCCAGGGCTTATAACCTTGTTACCAATTACCATCTTCTTTCCTCTGACCTACTGCAAAGGCCTGCTCTCCCTCTTACCTCCTTCTAAAGAGTCTTGTTTAGAAGGAAACCAATGATTGTTTTTAAATGAAAGTCATAAAATGCCACTAGCCTGTTTAACATCCATTATTGGCTTCCCATTGTCTTTCAAATAAAATACAACTGCTTGTCAGCACAATCATGACCTGACCCCTATCTGTCTTCCCTCACCTCGTACCACCATCCTTCTCATTCGATAATATGAAAAACTATTGGTTTTAGCTTGTTATTCAAACACACCGAAACCATTCCTGCTTCAAGGATTTCACTGAAAATGTGTCTTTCTGAGATACGAATGCACTTCTGCTGCTTGCATATCTGGCATTTTTCCCTTTTGTTTTCATTCCCATCATACGTTCTCAGAGAGGATTTCTCTCACCAACTAATCCAAAGTGTCACCATTGCTCACTGTAATTCAATCAGTCTATAGTAGCTTGTTTATAGTCTGGTTCCCACTTTAAAATGGATCATCCATTAAGGTACTGCTCTTTCCCTGCTCACTTAGAGATTTTATTCCTTTATGGAGTTTATAGCAATTGAAACAAGCTAGGAATTAAAGAAATCATTAAGTGATTTGATGATTACTTTTGTGTTATATGAGATGTATTAAATCATCAAATATTTTATAAGGTTGTCATCTTTTACATGTAAAATATAAGATTCTTAACTAGGGTAGAACCCTGTCCTTGATAATTCCGAGTCTGACTTAGGACAAGCTGAGTGTCTTGTTTACTGAATGATGCTGTAAGACACATACGACAAAGGGGTGGCTTTGAAGAACAGAAACGCATTTTCTCTCAGATTTGGAGGATAAAGACCAAAGTCAGGGTCCCAGGAGTGCAGATTCCTCCTTGTTGGTAGTCCCAGGTGTTTTCAGTTCTTTGTCTTATACAAGACCATCACTTCATATTTGTTTTCCCCGTGTCTATCTCTGTTTGTGCTAAAACTTGTTAGAACTCAGAAGTGATCCACTCGGCCGTGTTATGTCCTCACTATCATAAAGAAAAGAAAAAAAGGGATTTAAATATTTCTGAGAGGCATTAGTCACTCCAGAGCTTTGAGTAACCTCTTTGTTATTCAGGTTCCACGTCTACGAGATGGGGCTATTTATACATATGGCACTGGATTGTTATAATAATTGAAGAAGTGTATATGAAGTATTTAGAATTGCAACTAGCATAGTAAATTCTATGTAAATAATTTCTATGATTACACTTATTGTTGTTTATGATATTCAAGGTATAGTACTAATGACTATAGTTGATAAAAAGATTCAGACCATTTTCTCTGTCTTCATGGACTACAGAAGATTATTAGATTGTTGAAATAAAATTCAATTTACCAATTTAAAACAATTGAGTTGATACAAGTATATTTTTTTTCTATAATGATAATGATAATAAAGGAAAAGTTTTCCATTCTTATACAGATATTTAGCATGGGTAGGCTTCACTGAGATGTTGTCAAGTGTATGATACTATTTAAAACAATCTGTTGAGGACTGATTTTACAATCTGGACTATGAACCACTATACCAAGAAGCTCTTTTCAGAAGAAACTGTTTACTGGGGTTTACAGATGCTCTCTTCTGAAGTATTTCTAAAATACAAGCTGTCTTTTTTATGTTGGAAGAATCTTGTGCAGATTTCAGAATGGTTTAGAGCTACACAGCTCATACTCAGGACATAAGATCAACATGTTCTTGCGCCCTTAAGAGGTTTATTTCTCATGGAGAAGTTCTTGAATCAATGTTTCAGTTCACTTTGCCATTAAAATATCTTAATATTCAAAGTTTGAGTTCAGGATTCAGAGATGACATTAGTACATACCATTTTAAAAAGCTCCAAAATGGGAATATCCAGACTTTCAAACATAATAGGGGTGTGTGTGTGTGTGTGTGTGTGTGTTAGTCCTGACCATTGTGCTAACATTTCCAAACACACACAAAAATGATTTTGCTAGCAAAATTATAAATTTAATCATAAATGTTCTGTTTAAAGTTCCTCCATTGGGCTTTAGAGACGTCAAAATATGTGTATGCGACTTTTTCACGGTCATTTAGAAGCTAAGTGATCATGACAAAGTCAGATACACACATTTTGAATTATTTCGTATTCCAAACACGTGTGCCCTGAGTTCATTGTGATGATGTTCTCCCAGCTATCCCACTGGAGTTTACAGGTTAACTCCCGTTATGTAACTTTTTTTACATGGGCTAGGCAGAGGGCATACATTTCACCCAATAATTCTCCACAGAGACACTATGATTTTCAGGTCTTTACATAATTACTTCCATCAATCCTATAACACACTAAGTGTATATTTATAGAAAATCAGTTCAGCACTCTATAATTAGCAAGCACTGTATGCCTGAATATGTTTATGCAAATCATTTAACTCCAGGTAAAAATGTATTTATAAAAAAAACTTTTATAAATTCACCTATGACATTTACTTGTATGGACTTTATTGATGTTCAATCTTGGTTTTATCACTGTTTATTTGAGATACTGTTTATCATAACCTTTCATTTTTTTTCCTCAAAAACAATGATGGTGAAGTCACCTGAAGCTATATTTCATGAAAATAGAATTGTTATCTTTGAATACATAATATTTTTAGTGCTGAATTAGGAGGACTGAGAAATCCATTTTTGAAGTCTATGTGTGAAATAATTTTATTAGAAAGTCAAATTGAAAAAATTACACTTTTTCATGTTAGTTTTTTATTTTGTTGTTGTTGGTTGCTATAAGATCGTTTCCAAATCACAGTGACCCCAGCAAGTAGCACTACCTTGTTGTGTGCCATTTTCACAATTGTTTGAGTTCACTGTTGCAATCGCTGTGTCGATACAACTTGTCAAGCACCTTCCTCTTTTTTGCTGGCCGTCTACTTTATTAAGCATGCTGTCCTGCCCCAGGGAATGGTCTCTCCTGACAACATGTCCAAAATATATGATGAAGTCTCACTATCCTGGCCTCTAGGGAGAATTCTATCTCTGCTTCTTCAAGACACATTTGTTTGTTGTTTTGTCAGTCCATGGTACTTTCAAGTGATTCTTTGCCAACACCATAATTAAAATGCATCAATTCTTCTTCACTCGTCCTTATTCAATATCAATTTTCACATGCATATATGATAATTGAAAATACCATGACTTGGGTAAGGCACACACCTTACTCCTCAAAGTCACTTGCTTGCTTTTCAATACTTTAAAGAGGTCTTCGCAGCAGATTTATACAATGCAATGCATGTTTGATCTCTTGACTGCTCCTTCCATGAGCACTGATGACGGATTCAAGCAAGACAAAAACCCATGAAAACCACCTTTCCTCCACTTATCATGATGTTTCCTATCTGTCCAGTTGTGGGGATTTTGGTCCTCTTCACATTTGAGTGGCAATCCATCCTGAAGGGTGCAATGCTTGGTGTTCGTCAACAAGCACCCTGTGTCCTCCTGACTTTTAGCAAGCAAGGTTATATAATCAGCATATTGCAGGCTGTAAATTGACCAATCCAGATGCTGCATTCTGCTTCATATAATCTAGCTTCCCTGATTATTTGCTGAAATAACTTCTTATAGAGAATTTATAACTGAGGCAATTACTCTTGCCTCTCTCATAAAATACCAAGTTAATATCAATAAAGGCTACCGTCTGTTGATATTTATTACTGAAGTGGTTTCTATCTGCTGTGAAGTTGGATATTAAACTATAGATGTTGCAAATGCTAACATGGCCATGAATGCTGGACAGGTTTAGTAGAAGCCGACTTCCTTATTAAGGCAGACTACATAGGAATGCCTGTCATTTTTTTCCCCAAAACATGCCAAGTCATATGGATCACAACAAACTATAGTGTAACTTCCTTGCTTTGAACAGATCATCAGGAAGGAGCAATTGCTTTCAGAGGGTATTATTTTTTATTAATATGCTACAGTAGTTGCAAAGTTTGACTTAAAAAATACTTGAGGTTGTGAGGATGACTGAGAACCTATTGGTGTTTTATCTATTATACACCTACTCATCATTTATTGACTATTAGCTATCTATTTTATACCTAATCATCATTTAATTCCAATTAGCTAATATTTCACATTTAAGAAAACTAGGTTTGGTAGTAGGGTGGCAGGTGGACATTGGGCCTCCTCATGCGCACTCCCCTAATACAAGAGCACCTTGCTCAG
>NW_022111369.1:58130712-58159946 GCF_000313985.2 Echinops telfairi
GGTTAGTTTATCAGCAATAAATAACTTCAGAAAAGAAAATGCTAAGTACCCCACAACAACATGAGTCATAGACTCTATGGCAGTGGGTTTAATTTGGTTTTTATATGGGATGAAATTGAAAACAAATAACAAAATACTAATAGTAAGGAACGGTGAGTTTCTATTAATAGGGGAAGAGCAACTCCCAACAGGAGGGTAAGGATGGCTGCACCTATAGAAGAATGCAATCCATGTCACTGAATTGAACACGCAGAAACTAGGTTTAGTTGTACATTCACAACATCAAAATAAATAAATATAATGAGAGGGGAAGCCTATAAGGGTCATTAGCATGCACAATTATGCAGCAACTTTTCAAGAAAAGTACATAGCATGAGAATCAATGAGTTGTTACATTTCTAGCTGACTTACAAAAGAAAAGGAGTTCTTCAATATTCACTCTGCTATACTAGATGAATCAAATCTTAATTAGTTGTATCTTCTGAAATATGATAAAAATAGATTAAGCCACTACATTGTTAGCTTAATAAAAAATATTAAACAACCAAATTAACTATGGTTGTTTCTTGATGGTTATCATCTTTATTTTTGAAGTTGAGGCATAGATTCATTACACTATTATTTATGTATCTTAATTTAATTAGTTTTCAAATAAAATGGTATGAAATGCTACATACATATGGGTAAATGATGAAACAAATAACTGAATCAAAAATGAATGTGACTAAAAAGCTAAATGTTTGGATGGGATATAGGGACAATATCAGGGAAACCTTGCTATTTATGATACGTTTGGACATGTTAATGTAGATATTCACTATTCACTAAATGCAAACTTGAAATAAAAAAACACTAATTAGATTAGTGTTTTTGATTTTGGGTTTTTAAATTTTTACTAATATTGTTTTCTAAAGGAAAGCTAATTAGTTTTGTAATCATGTTATAGATCTATTTCTGGAGAAGCAGACAAAAAGAAATTTGTGCTTTCCTTACTGACCATCTTGTGGTTATATTTACACTATCTTGATCTGGATGTTGTTTTGTGAGTTTCTTGGTATGCTTGAATACTTTCTACATCTGTATCTTTTAAAGCCTCAGAATATTTTATGATCAATTATTTCTAACTTTCGTTTCAATTCGATATTTCTGTGAATAAGCCACTTATGAAGCCTTGATGGGCACTCTGGAAAGACTCTATTGGCAAAATATAGAATCATGCCAGAGGCATCCAAAGAAGATGGAGAGAAAACACCGAGTGACTGTTTCTAAAAGGACAGATTAACAATCAAACATTTTAAGAAGCAGCGTATGAGCAAGAATCGACAGTACTGGTGGAAGAAGCTCAAGATGCATTGAAAATATTCAGCGAAATCAAGGCTCCAGGCATTGATGGAATACCACTTGAACTAAGCAAAGGTGACTTTGTGGATAATAATAAACTATTGAAAGCCTGGAGAAATATGGGAATTCCATAATACTCCATTGTGCTTCTGAGGAACCTGCACACGAACCAAGAGGAAGTTTTACAAACAGCACAAGGGCATACCGTATGTTTAAAATCAGGAAAAGTGTGTGTTGGGATCATATCTTCTTACCATACTTACTCAATTTGCATGCTGACCAAATCATCAGAGGCTCTGGATTATATGAAGAAGAATGTGGCATCAGAATTCAATATTCAGACGCCACAACCTGGCTTGCTGAAAGTGAAGAGGATTTGAGGTATTTGCTGATGAACATCAAGGAGGACATCCTTCACTATGTACTGCAGCTCCACGTAAAGAAGATCAAAATCCTCACACCCGGAATAGGTGCCATTATGATAAATGGAGAAAGTATTGAAGTTATCAAGGATTTTTGTCTTGCTTAGATCCACGATCAATGCTCACGGAAGCAGCAGTCGAGATCAAATGATACATTGAATTAGGCAAATCTGCTGCACATGACCTCTTTAGAGTATTGAAGAACAAGAATGTTACTTTGAGGACTGGGGTGCAACTGACGCAAGCCAGGGTATTGTCCATTGCTTCAGATCATGTGAAAGTTGGACACTGAATACAGAAGACCACAGAAGAATAGATGTATTTGAATTGTGGTGCTGTCAAAGAACATTGTGAATACCATGGAATGCTAAAAGGAAAAAAAATGGTCTGTCTTGGAAAAAGTACAACCAAGGTGTTCTTATGAAGCATGAATGGTGAAACTTAATCTTATGTACTTTGGTCATGTTGTCAGGAAAGACCGTGTCCCGAAGAAGGACATCATGTGTGGTAAAGTAGAGGGGCAGCAAAAGGGAGGAAGGTCCTTAAGGAGATGGATTCTCACTGTGGCTGCAACAATGGGCTCAAGGACAGGGACGGTTGTAAGGATGGTGCAGGACCAAGCAGTGCTTTTTCTGTTTTACACAGAGTAACAAAGAGTGGGAATCAATTTGATGGCACCTAACAACATCTGCAATGCAGAAAATATAGTTGCCTGAAGGATAGAAAACAGGTTACTGTGGTATGGAACTATCCTGTGCAGTAGGCTGCTTTGTTATTTTTTTAATTTGTATATAAATTCTTTATCTTTTGGAAGATCACAGTTATCAACATTTAGAATAAGAATATAATTTGACACAAGAATCCTATCATTATTAGGGGAAAAATAAAAGAATGCATCATGCAGTCCTTGAGATTTTTTTTCTTAAGGAACAGTTTTTTAAAATCTTCATATTATTTACTTTAATTACAATAAAGACCATTTCAATAAAGGCTCAGACAGTCTGTAACATATTCTGGAAGGTCTCTGTGTAATACAAGAAGTTAATGTAGTGATCTGCTGACCAAAATTTGGCAGTTTGCTTATCTCAGAAATCTAATGATTTCTATTGGAAAAATGAGCCATTGAAAAAACCATGAGACACATGTCTACTCTGATACGCATGGAGCCACTACGAGTCAAGGTTGACTGAAGTACAACTGGTTTTCTACACACACGGTGGTTTTGTACACTTTCCATTTATTTAAGGAGTGCATTCACCAATCACATGACCATGGAGAAGTTGTTTAATTTCTCTGTGCCTCTGTTTTCTTCTCTGTAAAATGAGGCTAAAATAGAATCAGCAATATAAAATTAAATTATTTAATAACAATAACAGTTAACACATATTTAACATTTTCTGTGTGCCAGATCCCATTTTGGACCACTGTGTATTATAGTTATTTGATCCTCCAAACAAAAATCAACACTGGCCACTGTTGAAAAATAATGATGATGATGATATACTATACTAATAATCTTAAAAGATTACTGTATAGTCCCTTCAATATGCCAGACAGTGTACTGAGGGTTTTACATAAAATATCATGTATAACTCTTCAAACATAACATCTGAAAAATTGGAGAGTTGGGAGGGTTAAGTAACCATTACAAGGCCACTCCTCATCAAAGAAACAATGAAATGACAAGACTGGGATTTAAGTTCTTATTTCATGATGTATTTTGGAGGCCTTTAAAATGTGGGCTTATGTGGATTAGAAATAGTTTGCATAAAATCCACTATGTAAGCAGGTGAGTGACAACATGACTGTTGGAGTATATATTTTTATTTCAGATTTTGTCTTTAATTATGTTATATAGGCATACAAAATCGAATAGGAAAGTAATACTATGTGTATTTCAGTGTGTGATACACATCTACCCTGTTTCCCTGAAAGTAAGACATCCCCTGAAAATAAGACCTACTTACAGTTTTGCCTCTCGCTGAAATATAAGGCATCTCCCCCAAAGTAAGACCTCCCCAAAAATAAGGGTTTGGCTTGTTATGATGATGTTCCAGAAGATGATGACATGACTGTCATTGAATAAATGAGTAAATTTACCATAAATTATTATACATGGAAATAATGGTAGTAACAAGAAATTCTTGATACTGTAGGATTCAGTTTGTCTGGTTATGCTGGTTTGTGATGACAACTACTACCATACCATATACAGGTAATAAATTTCCTTTTTTGTTATTCAACAATAAATGTGTACCATATTCTTCTTCATGGAAAAATAAGACATCCCCTGAAAATAAGACCTAGTGCATCTTTGGGAGCAAAAATTAATAAAAGACACTGTCTTATTTTCGGGGAAAAAGGGTATGTTCATTCGGGCAGTCTGATGAATCAATCCTCCCTAAAACATATAAGCAATCTGCACTTCAATTTTACACACACTGTTGGTCTTTATTATGACGAGTCCTTGTTTTAATCAAGGTCTTAGCAGAAAACAGCACCGTCAAATGCATAGATTGAGAAGTTAATGGGAGATTATTGACAAAGACAAGGAAGGAAAGGAGAAGCAGCAAAGGAATCTCAACAAGAATCTCAACAAGAGATGCTGAAGTGCCACCTTGCTGGCAAGAGAACTGAGTCTGTTTAACTCCAGGCGGGAATTGCGAAGGCTCAGCACCTTTACCCCAAACTGACGTGAAGGTTTCTTGCAGGTGCTCTGACACTTGCTGCCATCAGGTATATTTCAACCCACAGCCACCCTTAGACCTTTCCTGGCGGGCTTCTGAGATTGTTGGTTGATACAGGAACAGAAAGCTTTATCTTTCTCCTTTGGAGGGGCTGGTAGTTTCAAACCAGTGACCTTGGGCTTAGCAGCCCATTGCATAATTACTCTGACACACGTCCTGGAAAACAGCCTGCCTAACGGAAGTCACAAAGGAAGAAAATGGAGCATAAATGAACTTATCTCATTTTCCTCTATTGTTGTTTTTGCTACATGTCAAGTGGATTCGTACTCATATTGACAGCATGTGACAGAGTACTATGCCATGATATTTTCTTGTCTGTAACATTCACAGAAACAGATTGCCATGTTTTTCTGAAAATACAACTTTGGTACAAATCCTTTATCTCTTTCTTCATGCCAGTTCAGCACAAGGGCTTCTGACTGCAGTGCCTCCAGAGGCCAGAGGAGGACTGGACCTCAGCCGGTTTACAGCAGTTCGCCTGGCTTTCTTCCGTGGCACTTGCAGGTAGATCTGAACTGCCAAAAATTTAAAGAGCAGCAAAGCACGTTTTCACTCCGCAGGGGCTCTTTCTTTGTGCCCTCTCTTACTTCATTTCTCAAAGATGGACCAAACGACTCTGCTGACAGGGGAAGCATTCAAGAGTCTCTCACTTTTTTGCTCTTCTTCCCATTTTCTTCCACAAGACACTGGGGAGCTTCTATTCCTTGGTAGGTTCAACTTAATAGGAAAGATTCTAATGCTACAGTTTGCTGTTTAGTAGTGACTGTAATTCTGAGCAAACACAATAAATTCATGGGACCGCATTGAGAAGACCACATTTAACCGTAGAGGTAAACTTTATTCTCCCATGCAGACTTAGCACTAGAAAAACAAACATTTTGATCGCCATCTGTCTAACACACTAGTCATCCCAATTGGTTTGCAAGTGAGAAAGAAATGAGAAAATAATATTTACTACTTTGAAAACACCAAAAGCATGGCAATGCTATCTGGAAAAAGAAAAACATTATACAATACATATTTCTCTCTCCTGTTGATACTATAGCTCACCCTGAGAATATGCACATTTTGTAAGAACTCTAATCCACCCACTTGTTTTGAGCAGGCACTTCATGAAGGAGCAAAGGTGACTCGTTTAATAAATCTCAGGGTCTGGAGGGGGAAGCAAGACTGAAATTAAGAAGAAACTAATAAAATGTCTGAGGTTCACAATTTCACAGTTTTAAAATATGGATTCCTCATACACAAATCGTCTGCTTCTCTGATCCCTTCCTAACAAACAAACAACATGAATAAAGAAAGTCTGTGATATCTGCACGGCTTTCAACGAAAGGACAGAGATCTCTGACAGGATGTATGGAAACGAATGAGAGATCTGGTCTTCTCCTCTTATGGACGTTTTGTGTTTGAACATCTTCCCTCCATCGTTTTTTCCTCCAGTTCTTCCCTTAGCTCACCTCTCTTGCTCCTGCCCCAGAGACTTTACAGGCACTGTGGTTTCTGCGTGTAACATTCAGCTCACTCTTATCCTAGTTATTGGGTTAATACTGACTCCTATTTCAGCTTACAGTTCCATTCTCAGGGAAGATGACACTGGCCAATACAATTTGGTGTCTCAAATATTAGACTTTTTTTCTGAGTATTCTTGACCTACTGATTCCAAAAGTGGCAGCAGTTTTCCATATCGGCTCCAGTTGTTGAGATACAGAAGATATGCCGCAAACTATTATTCACTCTGCTTGCAAAAAAACAATCAGGATATTTTAATGTAATGTTAGCTTATCTGAGATAGAGGGAGTGTACGCTGGCTTTCTTTAAAGCAGTTTAAGTTGGAAGAAATATTTAGGTCAAGTTATGTTTCATCTGGGGTCCCTTGATCCAAAGCTGTATATGAACAGTTCAAATTTCATGAACTGGGAAGTTTCCCCCGGAATCACTTCACCTTTATTAGAAATGGAATAAAAGGCGATCTCAACTTGTTATCTCAAAGGGGACCGGAGATAAGAGTTACTGTAAAATAAATAAGAGCAGTGGGTTATGTGCTCAACTGCTAACCACAAGGTCAGCTATTAGAGACCACTCGCTGCTCTCTGAGAGAAAGATGAGACTTTCTGCTCACATAAAGATTTGCAGCCTCAAACTCACAGAAGAAGTCCCACTCTATCCTATGGGTGACTATGAGCTATAATTGAGCGACTGGTCATTGGTACAATAATTAGATAAATAGATGCAAATGTTCTGAAACCCAACCTCGGTCTGCCAGAGTTCAAGCGCCTTTATGACATTTTTCAGTGGTCCACACGTTGCTATGTTTTATCCCATTGTTGTAGCCACTGTGTTTCCATATTTGGTGGGTATGTGTGAGCTGCTGAGCCAACACGAAAAACCTCTGCATATGTGACACCTGAGCGACATTTTATCAAAGGGAATATAACTTTGCCAATTAGAATTTAATCAAGATGGCATTTATCACTGTGAATTAACTACGTATCTTTGCTGTCTTTGTGTCTCACTTTTACTGTGTGACCTTTCCTTATTCCCACAATGAGATGCATGCCCGATTATATTGTTTAGGGAGCACCCAGAAGCTCACAGATTGTGGCAGTAAATTTCAAAGTGTTGAGGCCTGGCATCTTGTTAGCTGATCTCTCTTGGTCTTAATTTACCTCACTTCTACCCATCTCTGTCTTCTAGTTGTATCTTTCATACAAGTTTCCTGCCCACATGGATTGGTAAGAAAGTCATCGAAGATTCAATCTAACATGAATTCCTAAAAGAACCCTTAAAAGTTTAGCTAGTGCCATTTATTATGACCCCACTGCCACTCTCCATTATGTGAAACAGGTTCACATCGAAGCCTGTTTGAATCAATTTGTGAGACTGCCTCAGATGCTAACAGATAATTCACAGAAATTGAGATATAACTACTGCCACAAATGATGTTCAGCCACAGATATAACAGCCACAAATGACGTTCCTCTATCAAAACAGTGCTCTAGTTAGTTTGGCATGATTTGTTTTTAAGAGATCCAAAGTCTGATTGTTCACATGTGTCTATGTCTCTCGATGCTGGCAGCTCGTTTCTCTATCCCTTTACTGTGTGGAGCCTAAAGGAAGACAGACGTAAGAGGCAGTGACTGCCAGCGGCATGTCGTGCAGCACCACACACACATTCATCACCACTCTGTATTGCTCCCGACATGCTTTTCAGGTCCTTCTTTAACTCCACCCATGCATTAGAATTATTATCAACCCTGGGATGTTGTTCTTGATTATGTTCTCGAATGATTTCAAAGTTCTTTGAAGTCCTCTGACAAGAACCAAATATCTTCAAGAGCCCAGAGCCAAACACATCCCCACAGCAGTGTGTGAAATATTTCAGAGTAATATTATGACGATTCTAATGATCAGCAAGCCATTGCCAAACAATGTATCAGGGATGTGCACAACCTATGGAGTCCCATTGACCATTGTTCAATTGCAGTAAAATACACAGAAATGTCTTTCCTCACCTTTCAAGGGTCACTCCAAGGAAGACATGAATGGTGCCTGTACAACCTACTCCCTTCCCCATGAGCTCAGGCATCTCTTCACTGTCTCTTGAGTTCAAAACTTATCATTTATCATGCTGTTGCTTCCATCATACTAACTCTTCCTTCCGTAGTTTCAAGACTTCAATGTTGTTCCTGTCCTCATTGTGACAAATAATAAAATTACTAATCTGTTTCAGTCACATTTTCGTAAACTGGGTGCCAAGCATGGATTATAAACTTTATATGCATTTTTCTCTTGTTAGCTAATAAAAATAAAACTATATTACATTTAGAACATTGGTATACTTTATAAAACCCTGTAGCTGACTGAATAAATATTTACCTTGACCTTGTTATTATGTTTTTAGTCTGAAATAAAATCGTGGATTTTCAAAAATAAAATCAAGATCTTTTCCCTAAGTGGTAAGGAATAAATACAACAGGGAATATTTTAATATTTGTTATGCATGTATTATATGTCTAAACATAGTAGCTGCAAAAGTGGGTTCCAACACTGACACACAGCACCTGTCAGTTTTTCATACTGTGATGACTTGGTGTTGGTGTTGCTATAATGTTTGAAGATATGGCATGGATAGTTCTGATACCTGCAGGGTCACCCATGGTGAATGGATTTCAGCAGAGCTCCCAAGGTAAAACAGACTAGGAGGGCAAACCTGATAATCCACTTTTGAAAAATACCATCACTGAAAACCTAGTTGCATAAAACCACCAGCTACTCTGCAGGTGAAAGATGGGGCTTTCTACTCCTGTAAAGAGTGTGGTCTCGGAGACACACCAGCGCCAGTTTGCACTGCTATATAGAGTTGCTATGAGTCAGCATTGACTCCCTGACTGTGAGTTCTGCTTTGCTTTTTAAACCTTATAAATGGTCAATATTCTGAAAAATGAGTTCCTCATGATGAAAGCACTCAACATGATTTATCTGCACTCAAGCACTCAACTTTAACGATCAGGAGGGAAAAGGCTTTTAGGATATTTACTTGCTGTGGTGACATTACTTAAAGTGATAAGAAAACATGAAAATTAGAACATGAAATGTATGACGTATGAATCTAGGGTAATTGAATGTCATCAAGAATGAAATGGAACACATCAAGATTGATATTCTAAGCATTAATGAGCGGACATGAACTGATACTGTCCACTTTAAATAAGCCAATCATAGTTCACAAAGCTAGAAATGACCAACTGAAGAAGGGTGGTGTCACAATCATTCCTATAAAAAAATATTTCAGGACCTATCCAGAATTAAAAATCTGTCAGTAATTGGATATTATCCATAATTTTTTAATAAAAACCAATCAATATAACTATCATTTAGATGTGTGTGCATACAAGAAATTTAAAAGATGAGGAAATTCAGTATTTTTATCCAATTTTGTATCTTGAAGTTCATCAAATATGCAATTAAGATTAATTGATAATGAACAGTGATTGGAATGCAAAAATTGAGAACAAAGAAAGATACAAAATGGAGAAATACGGCACTGATAATAAAAAAGATGTCAAGGATCTCATGAAAAAAATTGGCAAGACCAATGGCCAGCTCATTAGAAATACCTGTTTTTGAAAATCCTATAAGGCGAGTATGCATGTGGCCCTAAGAAATGGAACACATGGGAATAAGAGCAATTATATCTGAAGCATGAACTACTAGAGACTCCCTACTCTCAATCACAGCAAGGTTGGGGCCAGCTGTGGAAGGGGCCATGAATTGCCCGTATTCAAATTGGACAAAGTTGAAGCTGAAAAAATATAAAACAAATCAAAGATAACCAAAATAAAAGTTGAGCACGATCACCTGAATTTTGGGACCCTCTCAAGAAGAGATTCACATACTGAACATGCATGACTGAAGATCAGGAAAGTCGTGGAATCGTATCAAGAGCATGAAGTCCAGAGAATAATTGAAAGGAATAAGAATAATTGAAAGGATCTCCTGTGATCTTCCTTATTCGTGTTTTAGTTTTCACATGCATCCATGAATGTGTGGGATGACATGAATGCATGAACTAAATATAGTATTGAACGAAAGTGGGTCAGCACACAAAAAAGGAACGAATGCATCATGCTGTTTACATAAAATACAAAAAGATAATTTTATGGTTATAGAAATATGGATAGTGGTTACCCTGTGGGTAAAGTACAGCTGCTGTTAGCTGTATGTGTTGGTGTTTGACTTGTGGCAAAACTGTGCATAATGAAAGCAGGTCATTAAGATTTTCTTCCTGATCTATTTTAGCTTGGATGCTCTGAGCAAACATGTTTGGATCCTAACAACACAAAGCGCTACTGACAGACAAGGGGTGGTTTTCCTTGATGTCCACAGACCTGGAATTGAACCTCTCTCACTTACACAATGTAAAATTCCACCACAAGGCTATCACTGCTCCCAGAATACAGATTTACAACAAACAAACACAACACATTGCTATCTAGTGGATCTGAACTCACATTGACCCTACAGAACAAAGTAGAATTGTCCCATAAAATTTACAAAACTTTATAATTTTCAGAAGCATACTTCCACACCTTTATCCCTCAGAACTGCATGTAGGTTTGAACTGCCAACCTTTTCATTAACAGCCAAGCACTTTAAACACTTTGTCTTCAGGCGATATGGAATACAGACTAGCAGGGGACAAATAAGAGTTTTTGAGTGATGTTCTATCAGTCCCTTTACCTGGGTGATGATTATATGAGTATTCAGTTAGGGATAAACATCACTTATTTTGTTGTTGCAGGTACTCTTTTCTGTAGGTACTTTACATTTGAGTAAAAGAGTTAAAAGTAAATTGTAAAATGTGACTCAGAATTTTCCAATGATTGACAACATTAAAGCTTAAAAACTGAAAAATTACATTAAAATTAATGATTTCAATTTTTGGATAAACTCATTAAAATATTAGGCCAAGGTCTTTTTGAGGTCTTATTTACAAATCTACACATCTTCTCTAAGCCCGAGGGCCTAATCACAGGCTAGGATTGTCCGTAGAGCATGCTTGTAGGTCATGCATATTTAATTGAACAGCTAATTGAAATATACACAGGGAAAAAAAATCCCCAAAGCTGATACAATGGCAAACATTTCCTTTCTAATTATTTTGTCCTATGCACATAGTGAGACTAAAACTTTAAATACAGCTTGTACTTTCATCGGTTGTCATTTCTAGATAGGTGACATACTTCCTAGGATACCTTTTGTATAAATAAATTCTGGTTTACAAGCAAACAGATGTCAACAGGCTGGCTACTTTCTGTTCAAAAGCAGATGAGTAAGGAGACAAGAGAGCCACAATGCAGATTTTAAAAGTGAGTTGCGAGTAATGGACAAGTCCCCACTGTGAAGATATGTCTTCTATCAACTTGAGTTTGCATTTCATAAGAGCCAACAGGGTGTTACTATTCATTTTGGAAAGGAAGTAAGAGTTTACTTCCTAAATAGCAGCTTTGTAAACCCCATCCAGTTCAAGATTTCCTTTTGGACTTTCGTTAAACAATATATTTGGAGTTGTCTATTGTGTACAAAGGTGCCTCGTGGCACAAGACTTAATCGAAATTTTTTAGTTGCCAACTGCTATCCAGTAGCAAAAAAAGAAAGTAAATAAGATTGGAGATCTGCTCCAGGAAAGATTACAACCTAGGAAATCCCACAGCGCATTGTGGTAGTTAGATAATTTTATGTCAACTTGAGGTTGTACAAAGATGCAGGGGTAGAATCTAATATGTCAATCGGATCATAGCCTGCTGGTGTCTCATGGGGGATGTGGTATTCTTAAAAGGAGGACCCTGGGTATTTCTCTCTCCACCTTTGCCTTCCTCTTTCTGAGACTCTGGTGGCCACCAGGATTATTGCTGGTACCCTGCTATGTTTCCACCAACCTTGGATCCAACAACTCGGCACACACCCGCCTGTAATCTTCCTGCATTCTGTATCATTGCATGTGGCTGTGTGAATCTGGAGAGGGATGTATCCACTAGTATTGGATTTATGACCCTGAGTTTGGCTTGGCTGGGATGCTTTCTTGATATATAATTACTTCTTGATATAAAGTTCTTTCTTGTGCATATATGAAAGTCACTAGATTTGTTTCTCCACTCCACCCAGCCTAACACAAGCAGTTTTACATTATTGCCTAGGGTCAGCAAACAACAACATTGTGCACAAGTTACGGGTTTATAAAAGTCAAGAAGTAATATATTGAGTAAAAAAATCCTTGTTCTCAAAGAAAGTTGATATCCACAGGAAAGATAATTTGATCAAGAACATAAATGTGGTACTATATAATTTTTAGTATTTATAGTACTATTAATATTTACATTTAGTGTTATTGCAGATCTTTTTCCATTTTATTCTAAGCTTTATGAAATATGTCTAATATCAAACATATGATTTGAATTGAGAGTTCAAAGACCGAGCATTGAGTAAACAGAGTACCCCACTATCTTGACTCTGCTTCTGTGAACACTGATTGTGGATCCAAGCAAGACAAAACCATTGACGACCACAATCTTTTCTCTGTTCATCAGATATTAGCTACTGGCCTGTTGTGAGCAGTTTTGTTTTCCTTAAATTGAATTGTAATCCATACTGATGGCTGCAATCCTTGATCTTCATTCGCAAGTGCTTCAAGTCTTCCACGCTTTCAATAATCAAAATTGGGTCATCTGCATATGGAAGCTGTTAATAAGCCTTCCTCAAATCCGGATACCATATTCTTCTTCATATAAACCAACTTTTCTTAATATTTGATCAGCATACTGGTTGATTAAGTAAGGTGAGATGATAAAACCTTAATGCATAGCTTTCTTGATTTTAAACTATGAAATCTCCCCCTGTTTTGTTCACACAGCTGCCTCCTGATCCACGTACAAGTTCTGATTCTGCACAATGAAGTAATCTGGAATTCCCAATCTTCTCAAGCATATACATAGTTGGTTATGATCCAAACAGTAGAATACCTTAGCATAGTCCATAAGACACAAGTAAATAAATTTCTCATATTTTATGTTTTCAGTCAAGATCCATCTTCCATCAGCAATAATACCCCTTCTTCCATGTACTTTCTGAATCTGGCCTGAATTTCTAGCAACTCCTGTCAATATATTGTGGCAAGCTTTGTTGTATATTCTTCAGCAAAATTTTATGTGCATGTGACATCATTCTATAGTTTGCGCGTTGTGCTGTGTCTCCTACCTTTGGAACAGGGACAGATACAGATCTCTTCTGGCCAATTGGCCAAGTAGTTGTATTCCAAATTCCTTGGTACAGACAATTGAGTGCTTCCAGTACTCAATCCATTTATTCATACACTTCATTTGATATTCCATCAATTGTAGTCTTTTCTTAAATTTTATTTTGGTTAATGGCTTCTGTGAAACTTCTTCCTGTGGCGTCATTGGTTCTTAATTGTACATTGACTCTTGACCTAGCAAAAGGTCCACCATTTGGCACAATGACGTTGTGTATTCTTCCATTTTCTTTTGGTGCTTCCAGCATCATTCAGTATTTTGCTGATAGAATCACTCAATATTGCAACTTGAGGCTTTAATTTTTTTTCTTAAGTTTTTCTAGTTTAAGATAAGCTAAGTATGTTTTTCCATTTTGGTTCTCTAACTCTTGGTCTTTGCATATTTCATTAGAATATTTTGTTTTATTTCTTCCAGCTTCCTTTTGAAATTTTGTTAGCTTATTTGTTTCATCATTAATTAACTATTCTAAGGATAATTGAATCGATTTCAGTAGAACTTCCAGATCAAGAACAGACTAGAAGAAAAGAATAGGCTGTCTACTTTTGAGGAATTAGCTACTGAAAATTTGTGAAAAGCAGTCAAACATTGTCAGACACTGAAAAGCCCATACTGGCTGTAAAAATATTGTTAGATATAATGGCAATTAAAAGCCTCTCAGCTTGGAAGACATTCAAAATATTACAGAGGAAGAGCTGCATTCTCAAAGTAGAGTCAATCAATAACATGGATGTAGCAAACACTTGTTTGCTGATGGTTGTGACCCAAAATGAGAAGAAAGTGCTGCAAACAACTATTAATCTTGGGAATTTGTAATGTATGAAATGAATCTAGGAAAATGAGAAGTCATCAAAAATGAAATGGACCATATAATGATCAAAGTCCTAGGCATCAGTGAGCTAAAATAGACTAGTGTTGGCTATTTAAATGAGACAATTATGTGGTTTACTATTTAGAATGACAAATTCAAGAGGAATTGCTTCATGTTCATCATCATAAAGGACATCTCAAGAGCTGTCTTGGCATAAAATGCTGTCTGTGACAGGATTTTATCTATCTACATTCAAAGAAATTTAGTCAATACAACTATTATTCAAATTTATACGCAAACCATTGGAGCTCAAGATAAACAAACCAAAGCAAACAAAACAAATTCACCCGTATCCAGTCAATGTCAACTCATAGTGACCCTACACTATGTGAGTCTCTATCACTGTAACTCTTTATGGGATTACAGAGCCTTGACTTTCTCCTGTGGATCTGGCTGGTGGTTTGGAACACACATAAATACTATGACACCTTGGGTCTTGATGAATAACATTAAACAGTGGTTAATAAATCCTCATGAGTGAGGTAGTGAATGTGGTGGTGAAGGATTGAAGGGAACTATAATCCATCTCTGTAATGTGCAACTGAACTATTTATACGAGGCTGGCATAAGGAGCCTGGATGATGTAGTGGTTATACATTGTGCTTCTAACCATGAGATCAAATGTTCCAAGCCATCAGTCACTCCGAGGGAAGAAATGAGGTTCTTTTCTCCTGTGAAGACTTCAGTTTCAGGAACCAACAAGGGCAGGTCTAGCCTGCATTACAAGGTGGTTACGAGTGAGAACGACTAGATGGCAGTGAGTCTGTAGTTTTAAGACTGTGTTTGTATTTTGCAAATTATTGGGATGTAACTTCACATTATTTTGTATATGTCTTTTGTTATAAAACACTTAACTTCTGAATGATAATGTTTCCCTTCAAACCAAGGAACTGTCCTTGAATTTGGCCCTATCATGTTTTCCATTCCTGGCAACACTTCCTATAATTCACTTTGATTATAAGAAAGGTGGTTATTTAATGTCTATAATGCAATAGAAGTCAAGTGATTTAAATGTGGTCTCCATAGCAATTCTGTTTCACTGCTCACCAACTCTGTGATATTGGCACATTACTTTTGCGTAAAATGAGAATTATAAAGACAACTACCTTGCAAAGTTGATGTAAAGCATAAATGCATTTTATACTGCCTGACCCAGAGTTATATGGATGTAAGGCATTATATACTGCCTGACCCACAGTTATATAGAAAAATGTTAATTCTTTGTTGTGGTAGTTATATAATCTGGTGTTGATTTGGGACTTGAGAGGATTAAGAGTGAAGGGGTGGAGTCCAATCTGTCAATCGGATCATAGCCAAATGTGGCCTCTGTGTGGGCATGGCTTTCCCTTGAGAATTCAGGGAACTCCGGCATTTTTCCTCCTTGGAGATGGGAGACACACTCTGTCTCAACTCTCTTGCTGTGAAACATCCCTGAGGAGAAGCCACATGGACCTACCCTGTTGCAGCCCTGGGAACTGGAGAAGCCTTGAGGAGACTCCTTCCAGTGCTGAGATCCTTACAATGTCACTGGATCCAAAGACTTTCTACCCACTGGCCTCTGATCATCCTGCATTTGGTATCATTGCATGTTTCATGAGTCTGAAGAGGACTTTATATATTGGTATCAGACATATGGGCTAACATTGAACTTATGGGCTTGGACTGGACTGGGATGAGATGGTTTTTAATGTACAATTAACCTTTATATAAAACTCTTTCTTTAACACATATGAATTTCTAAGGATTTGTTTCTCATGTAGTCTACCCAGACTAACACATCCGTATTGCTCTTTTTGGAAGCAACACTTTTATGTATATTTGTCATGGTAAATAAAATAAGAAGGGAAATAAAGGCAAAGCAATTTTCAAAAATACAAATGATAATACATTTTTCATCTTAATAATTTACTTTAGTTATATGTTAAGTGTACTCTCTTTTTTACAATGTTTCTTGGGTTTGGTTTTTACCTGTTTGCTTTGCTTGTCTTGTCTTTTTTTCTCCTCATTCAAATTGATAACAGATGACCTTTCTTGTGTAGAAATCTGGTAGAAAGATAGTAATTAGATGATTCTTTCCTGTAGTGTGATGAAATAATATATCCCTCAAATATCATCAGTAGGTCCTTTACATAAATCAAATTTAAGCCTGTCTAGTAACATATTGAATCTTGTTGTAAAGTGTCTCCCATTTCCATAAAAAAATGTTCATAGGATTATAGAAATGAAGATCCAATTGAAGAAAAAAGGATCATTAAATATATTGAATCCATCTTCCTGCATCCAAATCACCTAAACCGTTCCAAGAGGGAAATACTATATTAATCTCAAAAAAACCTTGAAATGGAAACACAATCTCACTCATCAGCCTGCCCTAGTTTTTATAATGCATAGGGAGTCAAATTGTTGTAAAACGATTTCAGCAGTGAAAAACTAGACCACATTTCTATGTTCACTTTGGTCCTATAAATATTTTATTCTTTAGAAGCTACTTTAATGTTATTATTACTTTTGTAAAACATTTGAAGTTACTAATGCAAGAAAATGTTGATGACAGTTAAAATAAAGTAAAGATAAAAATGTTTTCTATTCTCCATTAGTTCAAAAAAAAAACAATGAAAGAAAAGAAAAAGACATTAGCTCTTCTCATTTTTGTAAATCAAATATTTTCTTATGCAATGATTGAAAGTCATATCTTATATTTAGCTTTCACAAGAAGCCTCTGTTTAGACAGGAAGACTTATTAGATGCTAAGAAAGTACCCAGAAAAGAAAGACAGTGAATTACTACCTATTCAAATTCTGAAAAGGCTAAAGTGGTGATAAGCAGAGAGAGATCAAATAAAATATAAGTATATATTACGTTAAATTATAAAAACAATCATGAAAGCAAATAAAATGAATAATACAAAAGGAAGGAAGGTAAAATCTTTCAGAAAGCAGGTAGACACATAAATGATTAATTTAACTTCTTCTACACTAAGTGGATTGAAAACTTCCTGTGGCCTAGGTACTGCAGATTTGACATCGGATGAAACAGGAAAAGTGTTTGTTTTCATGACACTTAGCTTTTCAGTAGGAAAACTGATAATACCAACAAGGAAATAAACAATGATACATTGCATATAATGTCAGATACTGATAAGTGCTCTGCTGGGAAAAAAATAAAACAAGATGAGAGCAGAGTGAGGAGAGGTGCCACTTAATATAGGGTGTTGTAGGGAAGTAAATATCCTTCAAATAGTCTATGAAAAACTTTCATTGCTTTTTAATTCTACATCTAAAACCAACAGCTGAATAACGTGAGTGGCCAGTCATGCAAACAGCTCCATGGAGTATATCCCAGTTCAGTAACTACCAAGAGGAAAAAAGACCTCAAATATTATTACATTTAGAATATTTCAAGAATAAGAAAAGGTGTGTCTAGAGTTAGACCTAGTAAAGATACGAGTGAGGGAAAATCACTCTGAGAGCTCCCAAGAGCCTAAGGCACATAAATAATGAGAGGAAAGAGGATCATGAAACTCTCTGGATGATAAGGGCAAGAGACCATGGGAGGAAAATAAAACTACTGTGGTCCTAAAATAATTTCTGTAATTGTTACATCCCATCTGCCCTTGAGTTAAAAATAATCATTAAGTGGGATTAGCTCGTCACAAAGGAGAGCTGCAATCAGGTAGAATGATGAACGATGAACGGCCACCTCACTCTCCATAGAAAGTGTAACAGCTTGTTCAAACATTAATATTCAGGATTCTCAAGGGTGTCTCTCACACTTCAAAGTGAGACTTTCTAATGTTGTAATTTGTATCAGGACTTGAGCAAAGTGGAATAGCTGGTATTATGAAGTGAGACATATGTTGAAGAGCCGTAATTGGAGATCATCTAAAGGCAGGAAAGTGCTTTCTGTATGAGATTTTTGTGTAACTGTTTTTACTTGACCCAGGACAATTCTAAATTTCTCAACTACGTTTTTTCTTCTTCCATTGCATGAAGGGGAAGCATATAGTACTTTTGCTGTTTAGTTTTTATTCTGATCATCTTTATTTTGTAACATTTTAGAAATAGCAACTATGTTGAAAACCCACTTCTTTGTATTCTAGCAAACATTCATTTGGTTTCTGAAAATCTAGGTAGATAAGAGAACTACACTGTCTGCAAAGGTTAGATTATAAAAACTATACCATATTTATTATCTGTAAGATATATAGAACACAAAGGTTAGAGTACTTAATAAGGTTGCCAATACTATGACAATATTCAGTGGAGGCTCCCCTCTGTGAGATGGTACTGCTTGGGGATCCAAAGTTGCCTAACAATGGTTACATTCTAAATGCTTGCTCTTTGCTTCAAAACCCTTAGATTCTATTATAAATAGTTCTCTGCTCACTAATGGATTACCTACCAATTGATTGCATTTCACTTCAAATACAGAGAACACAGATTAGTGAAAATAGAAGAGAAAAAAGAGGAGCAGGGAAGAAAGAGGAAGGGAGGGGAGAAGTGGAGAGGGGAAGGGAGGAAAAGACAGAGGCTGACTTAGTAGAGGGGAGGAGGGAAAGGGAAAAGGGGGAAGGGGAGGACCTAGTAGAATAGAGAAGGGAAGAGGAGAGAGGAGAGAAAGGGAACAAAGAGAAGAGAAGAGAAGGCGATATTCACTTTGAGAGAAAATTGCTTAAAGATAATGAAAAGTGTTATTAAGATTAGTGCTAATCTGGTATGTCAGTATCCTTCTCATGACACCTGAAATTTAATCCAATACCAAGGCAAGACGTGAAATTATTTAACTATGATTACACGTTCAACATCCAAATATATCTATGCTGCTGTTTTTTGCAGAAGCCAAGGCATTCCAAGAAGTTCCTTTCTGTTCCTGACTGGATGATATTAGGAACATTTATTTTCTTTCCAAAGAATTGTTTCCAACTTTCCTCTACTGTTTCTAAGAGACTGGAATACACGGCTACCTTGGGATATACATACCCCATAAAAGCCTTATAACTCAGAGCAAGTTATTTATATTTCTAATTTTTTATCTGTACAGTTGCCATTGTCAGTATCTATGTCAAAAGTATTGTGGAGATTGAATGAAGTAAAAACACTGAGATGCGTGGCATTTTATCCAGCAGAATTTAAGTGCCCAATAAACATCTAATGAACATGACTATTATTAGTCCAAAGTGTCACTGAGAAAACACACTCCTTCCTTCATTCTTCAAGATCAGGAAACAAAAGCAACAAACTTCCTTCTACTCTGTTCTAATATTTGAGTTACATGGGAAGACTTAGGACCGACTCTCTTTCTTAGGTGCCATAGAGTCGACCCTGACCATGGTGACCCGATGTCAGCAGAAGGAAACACTGCACAGCCCTGTGCCATCCTTGCAATCGCTCCTATGCCTGAGCCTGTTGACGCAGCCAAGGTGTCAATCCATCTTGCTGAGGGCCTTCCTTTCTCACCTCCATCTTTCTGAGGGCTCTCCTCTTTGTGCTGCCCCCCCCACTTTACCAAACATGGTGTCCTTCTTGAGGCCCTAGTCTCCTGACATAGGTCCAAAGTATGTAAGATGAAGGAGGATTGACTCGAGACTCTAAAGTCATCATCATGTTTTCTTATTTGCTTCATATCGGTGCTTTTACAAGCCACATCAGTGTCTGAATTAAATTGTTAAAATCCTTGAAGGTAGTGGTACACTTTTCTTCACAATTTCCATTGTCTATGTATTATGCCCATGGATCTGGGTTCACAGATGTTTTCAGAGTGGTTGTTCCAAAATATATAGAATTTGGGGAGAGGTGAGGAAGAGAGGAATGTGGGTTATATTTTCTCCAATAACTTCTTTTTCATGAGAATTGCATTTATACATATACTAATGTTTATTTAAGGAGTCCAGGTGACAGAGTTGCCTATTCATTTGGATGCTAACCCCACAGTTTGAAAACACTAGACACTCCCAGGAGGAAAATGGGCCATTCTTCTCCTATAAAGATTTGCCAGAATGATTACATTGGCAAGGATTTCAGCATGCTTGAATCCACAATCAATGCTCACGGAAGCAGCAGTACAAATTCAAACAATGCATTGCATTGGGCAATCCGACGCACACGTTTTCTTCTAAAGTGTTAAGGAGTGACTTCAAAGACTAAGGTGTGTGCCTGACCTACGCCATGGTATTTTTAATCATCTCATATGCATGTGAAAGTTGAACATTGAGTAAGAAGAATCAATGAATTTGCATTATGGTGCTGACAAAGAATATTGAAAGTACCATGGACTATGGAACAAACAAAAATCAATCTTGGAAGAAGTACAGCCTTTAAAACTCTGGAGAAGTGTGGTGAGACTTTGTCTCATACAATTAGACATGTTGTCATGAAAGATTGATCTGTAGAGAAGGGCATTACACTTGGTAAAGTGGAGGGGCAGTGAACAAGAAGTGGACCATCAACAGAATGAATTGACAAGCACAAGTGGCTCCAACATAAGAGCTCTTGTGAGGATGGCACAGGACCAGGCCATGTGTCCTGATGGTGTACACAGGGTCACTTTGTGTTGGAATCAGCTTGAAGCCAGTGAGTAACAATGACCAAGTTTTAAAGCTTTGGGGAAAAAAAGGGGGGAGGCAGTTATATTCTGTCCTACAGGTTAGCCTGTGTTCAAATTGACTGGACAGCTGTGAATGTTTTGTTTTGGTAACGCAGTGTGTTAAGAGTTAGGCTACTAACCTCAAGGCCATGGGTCCCTCTTTAGGAGAAAGATGCAGATTTCCGCTCCTGTGAAAATTTACAGCCTCGAAATGTCAGTGAAAGTTCTACTCTACTCTACAAGATAGCTATGGGTAGTAATTAATTCGATGTCAGTGGGTTTGATTGTGTGTGTGAGTGTGTGTGTGTGTGGCACAAGGGCTAAGCAAACAACTGCAAACTGAAAGGTTGGTGGTTTCAATCCCACCAGGGAAGAATGACCTGGTAACATAGTTTGATAAAGATGAAAAAAAATTCAAACTATAACTCACTGCCATTCACTCAATTCTAACTCACAGCGACACTGTAGGACTCATAATCGCCCCGTGGCTTTCTGAGACTGTAAATGTTTGCTGGAGTAGAAGCTCTACTCTGTGAAGAAGCTCAATCCATCACCCTCTCTGCCACTAGGGGTCCTTTCTTAGAGAGCATGCTCAGGACAACTGTGAGACAGTTCTAGTCTATGATACAGGGCGTCCAGGATTCAGAATAGACTTGGCCACAGGGAATGAAAACAACAATGCGTATTAACTCCATGATATGTCTATGTCAGAGTTATTAGAATTTTTCTCCAAACCTACACTTTCTTTGAAGAAGGGGAAAAAAGACAATCAATAATTTTTCCCAATGTGCCTCCCCTGGTGTTTTCTTCTTGGGTTCCTACTTTTCTTTGTATCCTTTCGGAAAGAGGATGATCAGATTGTCCTGTTCAACATATAAGTCCTACAATAATTTGTTCAAAGAATAATGAAGATTGTACACTGCTGTCTTCTTTATCTAATGTTGTGATAAGAAAAGTACTACAAGAGCATGGCTGTAACAAACAGAAATGTATTTCCTCACTGTTCAGGGAACTGGAAGTCTGAATTCCGTGGGCCAGCTTTCCGTCAGCTGCGGGGCTGGGCCCATGGCTCTTCACTGTCCATGTCTTGAGTCCCTGGAGCTCTCCGTGAGGCTTTGTACCTGTGTTCCTCCACCTCAGCTGCCTGCTGATTTCCTTAATCGCATTCATATCTTATTAAAGTTGACTCAAGACACCATACACCTGTCTAGTCTTATGAACGTAATGAAGGAAATGCCTTCCCAAAGGAATGCTAAGATCTATAATTTATATTATTGGGGAACATAATTCAAATCATAACATTTATATATTCTTCTCACATATAAGGGCATAATTTTGGGGGTCAAATTGAATCTATGGACCAAGAATTAACAAGTAAATCAATGTCATTTTTACACACAGTTAATTCAATAAGATTTTAATTGAGTATAACCATGATTGCTTATCAGAAAAAATAATAATGGACTTCAAGTGCTTCCATTTGGGTTCATTCTCAATCAGTATATGTATAAAATCACAGTTCTCTAGAGAGAGCATTCAAACTAATGAGGAGTAATCCATCGTAATGGAGATATATTGGGCATATCAGATAATTAATTTACTAATAATTATATCATTATGAAAGGTAGAAGAGTATATAATGATTAGGGTATACAGCATCTGGACTCACATTCCTAATGTGCAAATCCCATTGCTTACTGAGTGTGTAACCCTGCTAATTTTTCTATACAATAAAAATAAATAAGAATACCTACATTCATGGGCTTATGTGCTGCCTTACATTAGAGAATACATGCTATGTATCGGTACATTGTTATGGTATAAAAATAACTACTCATTATATTACTTATAATATAAATTGATTGAGTCATGCTCTAATGTTATTTTGCCAATAGGTCAAATATTGGCAGTTTCATAAGGTTCAGTCTGACAAAGTGATAAATACATATAATGAATCGCTACATAAATTTAAAAAAAAACCCACCAAAGTTAGATGAAAGGAATATTTTTCCCTATATTTGCTTTTCTGCATGATAAATGAAGTACAACACAAATTAATTTTTTAAAAGTTACATCCAGGAAATATTACAGAATCAGCGTAACTGTTTTTAATCTTATATAATCAATTCTAAAACAATATATGATGACAATTCATATTGGACACATTATGGGCTTGAAAAGTGGAAATTCATCTGATCTTAAAAGTAAACATTGAATGAAGTTTCTGAAGCTTTTTATATAATTAGTATATGAAATGAATATTGAATCCTTAGCACAAAGCATACATTACCATAAACTCACATATATACTGTATATACTCATGTATAAGCCGAGTTTTTCAGCACATTTAAAATGTAGTTTTTATGGTAAAATTAGGTACCTTGGCTGATCTTTGGGTTGGCTTATACTCGAGTATATATGACACACACACACGTGCAATATGTGCTTATTAGTTATAGCAATGATACTACAAGTATAATTATTTGAGTCATTCAAAGGTACATTGTGCATTTTGATCCCTGCACTAATAATGAATAAACATAACTAGTGTTTATCCATCACGCACAAAGCCTGGTGGCAGGCAGGAGGGGCAGAGTGGTGAGTGAGAGAGGCAGGATCTCTGCTCTGGACCATGTAAAAGAGCGTCGGAACTGTGGAATTTGAATGACTACTGGAGCCCCAAGTGATGGAGTGAGTTACATGTTGGGCTGCCAGATATAAGGTTCATCATTTGAAAACACCAACCCTCTGAGGGTGACAGACCAGGCCCTCTACTCCTGTAAAGAATTACAGCCTCAGAAACGCACAGTGGCAGTTTGCTCTAAGTTGGAATAGACTTTGATGGTAGTAAGACAGCAATGGCAGAAAAACAGAAACAACACTTTATTTTTCATATACATACAGTACATTCCCTTTTTGTGCTGCTTTTAAGCATTTATTGAAGCCAGGGTTGTTGATATATTTTTTAAGGATGAAGCAAAAAGATCTATTGTATAAGATGATCCCTTTTCACTTATGAATCACATTATATATTAAAAACCACAAAAATTCTGGTTTGAAAAATGGAAGAATAATAGCTGAACCACAAATCAGTGAAAATAATTTCAAATGTTCTGTAACAGTTCATTTTTTCAATGGCTTTTTCCCCCAAAATGAAATGTTCCAAAGTAAAAATTTAAAGAGCAAATGTTCATATTTACATTTTTAAAAATATCACTGTTAAAATTTGAAATACATGTGCCAAATGCCAATTTTATAGGATACACTAAATCACCTAGATACCTGATTTTTTAAATGATAAAAATAATAATCCAATAATGTTATGACAATAATTTATGTTATAATCATCTTGTCCATGTAAGCTGAGCAAATGTTAGGTTGAAATTAAAGCACTGGGGGGGAAAAATTCATTGCCTTTATCAAAGAACTGCTGTTTCTGTTGGTAAATTTTTGTGTTGGTAAATTTTTGTGTTGTTTGAATTCAGATAGAGTCAACAGCAGAAAAAGAAAGAACTTAGTGATTTTTTTTTTCTAAACTGAAAAAGACTATCAGTTTCTCTCTCATCTATCTGTCAGTGCCAAAATTCCCTCTACTCTTACTGTTAACTCCAGAATTTTTTTTGCTAAAATTGAACATTTGACTAAAATTGAGAGAAAGAAGCAAAGATTGCATAGATGGTTGAGACATATTTGCTAAATAAATCATTTTAAATGCTGGCTTTGCTCCTTAGACTAATTTAAAGAGACTTTGCCTTCTATCCTCAGGAAAGATTAAGTCTTGCCGTATCATTATTCTTTTCAGTGATATCATATTTTTTTCAGGGAAAGCTACAGATATTTTATCTCCATCTCCAAAGTCAGTCAAAATAATGTCATCCATTTGTAATCTCTGTAGTTACTAAACAATTTTAGTTCCCTCAGGTACCTGTAAAATTCAAAACTCTGTATCACATGCAATGATAACTAGTAGCTTCTACTGAACTCGCAAGTTAGCTCCTGCAACTATTCTGACCCTTAACACTATTTCTAAGACACTTCATTATCAAATTATTTAAACACATTGTTAATTGTATCAGGACTTGTGTGAAATTGTCTTGCCTTCTTCATGAGAAAAGTTCAAGGTCTGGTCTCAGAGGTGTACCTTAATGTCAACTTTGCCCTACTTTCTAAAATAGTTATAACTATAATTGAATTTGACAGGCAAATTCTATAAATCATAAAACAACTACACCCTCCCTTTGGAATGGATTTAGACACCTCCCCAAAAAACTAATTATTCTTGAGTCTGTTCCAACTTACAGTAATTCTATAGGAAAAAGAAGAACTGTCCCACAGGAATGAAAAATTCAACAGGAATGGTGTTGAATTAATAATCAAAAAGAACATTTTAAGATCTATCTTGAGGTATAAAGTTGTCTGTGATAGGATAATATCTATATATTTATAAGGAAATTATTATTCAAATTATACACCAATCATAGTGATGCAGAAGCTGACAAATTCTACCAGCTTCTGTATTCCAAAATTGATCCAACAAGCAGTCAAGATGCATTGTTCATAATTGGGGATTAAAAGAAGATAATTGGAAAGAAAAAGAATTAATAATTTGAAAATGTGTCATCAGTGACAGAAATGAAGCTGGAAATCAGAATACAGATTTTTTAAAACTTCATTGAAAATACTTTATTTCAATAACACAAATGACTATATATATACCTCAACAGATAGAACACGTAGAAATCAAATTGACTTTATCTATGGGAAGAGACAAGAGCACAATATCATCAGTCAAAACAAAGCTAGGGGCCAACTTTAGAACAGAACATCAATTGTTCCTATATAAGGCTGAAGTTAAAGAAAATGAAAATGAATCCACAGAGTCAAAATATGACCTTAATTATAACCTACCTGAGATCTGGTGGTGTACCAGTTATTCATTGGGCTGTGACCCAATCCACAAGATCAGCAGTTCAAAACCCCTAGCTGCTCCAAGGGAGAAAGAGAATGTTTCAAACCCTATTAAAAGTTACAGTTTCAGGAATTCACAAGGGAAGTCCTATCTTGTCTGATAGGGTTGCTATGAATCAGCATTAACTTGATGTCAGTGAGAACTTGTTAGATATCCTCTCAATAACAGATTTGGGGCCCTGAACACCAATAACAGAAGGCTGGGTGAGCGGTGGGATGACATCAAGAACAGCACACACGAAGAAAGCAAAGGGCTTTTAAACACCCAAGAAAGGAAGAACGAAAGGACTAAAGTGTACTTCATCAGAAACGGTAAGATTTACTCTTGACCGTAGAGTCATCCATTAGTTCTTCCACCTAGTGGAAGAAATGATGACTTGAAGGGAAAGGATAGAATATTTCAAAAGACAGCACAAGGAGACAAAGTAAAGAGTTTTAATGAAACGTGTAAAGACAGCATTAGAGAAACAAAAGGGAAGAACAGACTACACATATCTCAAGGCGAAAAAAATCCTAGTCACTGCGGTGCAGTACTGAAAGTTCTATGGGCAAAATGCTGAAAGAGACAGGAAGCATCAAAGAAAGTGGAAAGAATAGGTAGACTTGCCGTACCAAAAGTAACGGGTGGTCATTTCACTAATTTAAGAAGTAGCACATAACAACCAATGATATTGGTGGTAGAAGTCCAACCTACACAAAGCTATTAGGATCCACAAATGAATAGAATACCAACAGAAATGGTTTAAAATTCTCACTGGAAGCATTCACTAGTCAATGCCAAAAAGTTTGGGAAACAGTTACATGCTCAACTGAATGGAAGAGATTCATATTTGTGTTCATCCCAAAGAAAGAGAGCACAACAAAATGCAGAACTTACAAAAAAAATAATATCACATGTAAGTAAAATTTTGGTAGGATAATTAAAATATGTATACAGCAGTACACTGACATGGATCTGGTAGAAGTTCAAGCAGAATTTAAAAGAAAATTTGGAATGAGTATCATTATTGGTGTTAGGTGGATCTTGGTTGAAAGCAGAGAGATGTTTATTTGTGTTTTATTGACAAGCAAAAGCATTTGACCATGTGAATCATGAATATGGATAGCATTGTGAAAAATGTGTATTCCAGACCACTTAAATATGCTGTTTTGAATTTTGTAAACAGACTAAGAGCCAATTGTTCAAAAAGAAATAAGGGAACTGCATGGTTTAAATGAGGAAAGGTATGCATGAGTTCTATCTTTTCAATGTACTACTCAGTGTGTATGCTGAGCAAATAATTGGCAAAATTGAAGAATACAGTATTAGGTTGGGAGGAAGGCTCATTAATAACTTTTAAATGCAGATGACATGCCTTGCTTACTAAAACTAAGTAGACTTTATGAAGAAAAGCTGTGTCTGGTCAAGGTTTTCATTTTACTTAAATGCACAATCAAAGATCATGGAAATAGTAGACAACAATCAAATGACATGTTGAACTGGGCAAGTCTGCAGCACAAGACCTATTTCATGTGGTAAAGTGCAAAGTAGGTGAGCCTGACTGAAGCTGTGGTATTTTCAATCACCCCATGAATTTTAAACACTGAAGAAGAATTAATTCGTTTGAATGAAGATGTTGGTGAAGAAAACTGAAATTCCCACGAATTGGCAGAACAAAGGAATCTGGATTGGAGGAAGTGCAGCAAGGATATTCCTTTGAATCGAGGATGGCAAGACTTCTCCTGGACTTTGAAGATGCTATCAGCAGAGACCTATCCCTGCAGAACATTATGCTTGGTCTAGTCAATGAAGAAAAGGAAGACTTTCAAGGAGATGGACTGACACTGGCTGCAACAACTGCTTAAGCATTACAACAATCATGAGGATGGCACAGGACCAGGCAATATTTGGTTCTATTGCACACATGGTCTCTCGGATTCCAAGGAAACACAATGCCCCTTAACCACAACAACATGTATATTTAAGGTGAAATGTTTTCTTAATACCTATTGCTGTTAGCTGCCACTGAGTAGGGTCCAACTCATGGGGATTTCTAGCTACAACAGAAGGAAACACTGCTCAGGCCTGTGCCATCTCATGATTGTCCGCAGGTCCCTCGTTACAGCCGCTGTGTCCGTCCATCTTTTCAAGGTTCTTCCTCTTTGTTGTTGCCCCTCGACGTGACCAAGCTCGAGGTCCTGCTCCAGGGACTGGTCTCTCCTGACAACACGTCCGAAGTACATTAGGTTAAGTCTTACCAGTCTTCCTTCTAAGTAGCATTGAGGCTATATTTCTTTCAAATCAGAATGATAGAAGTGGATTCCTACTTTTATTGGCCTTACATAGTTTTCAAACCCTTATTGGGAGCAAACAGCCCCATCTTTCCCTCACAGAGAGTTTGGTGCAAAGTTTATTGTTTGCAGTCCAAAGCTGATCCCAGAGAATCTCTGGGCTCCTTAGATGTTTGAGTTTGTTTTTGCCTTCTCAACAAATTGAGTTGTGACAAGTTCTTTCACTGTAAGTTACTTCTGGAAAGTCTTGCTAAATAATAAAATGTTCATCCTAGATTGTGTGGGGAACCTAAAGTGTGGAACAAAGAGAGCAGTGCTTTAAAATAATTGCATAAAAATGAGAAAAGGATCGTTTGAAAAAAGAGAAAAAAAGAAAGGGTAGGTGGCTTCTCTCCTCCAGTTAGAGTTGGTAGAGTGAACATGAATGCGGGTAACGGACTCTCAGAGTAGCATGTGACTGTCCACCCTCCACGCGCTCTGCCCCTCGTCAGGTAAGTAAACAGTTGTCAGGTGCTCTTAAGGTAGTACTGACTCAAAGTGATCTATGTGCACCAGAACTCTAAGCAGATGAACACATGAACTATAAGGAGTAGGTTTTGTTTTTTGTTTAATTCTCTTTCTCCTTTTCATTTTTCCTTCTCCCACCTGAGAACCAAATGAGAAATAGTGTAAAGCACCCACAATAGGCATACAGGCAGGAAAGCACAAGATCAAAAGTCATTGAGAATCTCTAAAATTTTGTGAGGAGACTTTTAAACATTCATAAACTATGCAAGCTGCCTTCATGTTTACATATATTATATTTATGAATTAGGAAAAGTTTAAACATTATTTAATCAAAGCCAAGGATCTATTAAAATGTGGAGCAGCATCTCAAATATGAAAGTAGCAGACCTTTGTGTTGTCCTTTATCTCCCCCCTGCCCCCCACCCCTGCCTCCACTTCCTGTGGCCTGGCATGCTGGTTCTATGAAGTGACAACTGCTCCTCTTTGCATGCATGTGAACAACAGTACTTGGCATGCAGAACAACAGTACAACAGTGGTGCTGAGATTGTGTGTGTGTGTGTGTGGGGGGTGTTCCAAATTAAGGGTATGCTAGGATTAAGTGAATGATGAGGAAAATACAACAAGAAATGGCCCCCAAGAGAAGATCTAAGTAACTTTTCATAAGCCATTATTTTGTCAATTGCTATCAGTTACGGAAATTTTAATAGCAGGATTAAA
>NW_022111369.1:58160458-58161951 GCF_000313985.2 Echinops telfairi
TTAATTCACTGAATCCCCAGCAATACAGATGGCCCCTGACCCATGTGGACTCAGGAGTATGCATTCATTTGGAAAATACATTCTTAAGAGTTCAAAGTCATTCAAATTTGCTTAGAATACATGTTTATTGTTTATTTTATACCCTGTGGAAATACATATTCTTACTTATAAATATTATGCTAAAATAAATAATGCTGACACAATGAGTGTAAAATAAAGAAACTGGATGGGTTATTTGCATCTGGGCATTCCATGTGAACATATTCTCATATTTTATTTATTTATTTATTTTTATTTATATTTAGCATATATAACAATGAAGCAGAGTAAAAACTCTAAATATTAAATGCAAGTTTTATTTTACACATTAACCACTGAATTTGGATAAATTTAAAATTGATTATTCTTTCAAAAATTGAATTGTTTTAAAATGAAAAAAGGATTTGAAAAAGGATTATAATTTATTAAAACATGATCATTAATAAAGATATTTTCAAGCAGACAGGAGTCTGTTAAAAATTATCTTAGGCAATGTTTTAAATATAATCAATCACCTATGCCACGGGGACAATGTCTGTATTCTAATCCATGTGAATTTGGGTGAGACATTAAGTTACTTTATCTTAAATATTTGGATAAATTTCTTTTCAAATTAAATGGTTGAATATTTGATGCAAGTAAAGTTCTTAGACCAAAGCCTGGCAAATATTAACAGCATGAAGGGTTCTAGACATTGAGAGTCACACTAGAACACCAAGTACATCATCTCTGAAATTGAACACCTCAGAATGCTAATCTCAGGAAATATTCAAAAAAGGTGGCTATAATAAAATCCCAAATAGCTTCAAATTAAGCAAAAGAAGAAAAATATTTATGTAAGTGTACTCAACCTAAATAGTTACTATTTACAGTGACATAAAAAGGACTTCTCAGTAAGGGAAAGTTTTAATTTGTTTAAGTCCTACCTTTCTCTTATCCAGACCATGGTATCTTTATTCAAAAATATGTACTTTTTAGAATATCACAGTAAACAGACCCACAGAGTACCAAGTCATTTCACAAAACTCACTGAACAACAAGGAAGAGCACATTATGCCAGGCTACAAGCAATCCAGGGGGGCTCTGATGCCAGTTATTTTGTTTTTTAAATAAATTAATACAAAGTAATCTGTGGAAGATCTCACCAAACTTTTAAAGGGAAAAGATAACATTTTTAGGAGTAAGGCATGGCTGACCCAAGCCATATTATCTTCAATCTACTCATATGCATGGGAATGCTTAACAATAAAAGGGAAAACAAAGAATTGAAGTATTTGAATAATGGCATTTACAAAGAATGTAAATATAGTGTGCACTGCCAGAAAATTAACACATCTTTCTTTGAAGAAGTACATCTGGATTGCCCTTTAGAATCTGAAGCTGGTGAACCTTACTCATACATACTTTGGACTTCTTTTCACCATGACTGGTCCTTGGAAAAGAACTTAATACCT
>NW_022111369.1:58164076-58186053 GCF_000313985.2 Echinops telfairi
GTAACTGCTGGGAATATTAGAAAGCATATATCATAACTATATACCAGCATTGTGTCACTCACTAATAACTCCTCATTTAACCAAATTATGTTCTCAATGGATGTCAAGGTTCTTTTTTCCCCTCTTATTCCTAGTTTATTTCCATTCCAGTGGCAAGAAAAGAAATAAACTCGAGAAACACTTTTTGTAGGACAGAAAGCTTACTAATAAGTCAGAATATTGGCAGTGTATAATAATAATTACATTCATATTGATTAAAAGGGCAATGATAAAAAAAATGACGGAGGCAGCATATTTATAGAGGTGATGAGGAAATAGTAGAGAAACTGTAGAAGAAACAGTCAATAGTCATTGGGCCTCTGGCCTCATCCTGGGCAGTCATCCAAGCATACTTTCAAATTCTGTTGGAGCTGAAAAAGGTATCACATACACATCAATCAATAGTACTCAAGTTGAAATGAAAGGCGTCTGAAATAAGAAATAATGAATGCATTGGTGAACTGTTTCAGTGTTAATACAAGGCCTCATCTCGGATAGCATCGTTATCACCTCTCAAACATCACTCCTCAAGAGCTGACCATGCTGCCTCCTTTATTCCTCAGCTGTGGAGATGACACACTCCACTGGCTACCAAAACTTTCTTCACATTTTTCTTAGTATATTCTCTTCATTAATGTGCCACAGTTCCTTCCTTGACTCTTTGCTATCAATTCTTGGTTCTTGAATATGCTTACTCCAGGGAGCCATTCTCTTAGTCTGTGAATGGAGGCGGAACATAGGCGTTGGAAACAAGCATGGCTGACTCCCAGTTCCCATTCACTGTGTCACGAGTACGATCCTACACATGCTGTCTCTATTTTTAAATTAGGGTTTATCTATAAAACATGATGATAAAGCCTGTCTCCTGAAGCTCTGGTGTCACAATGGCTGAGTGAAAGGCTGCTAAGAGAAAGGTTGACAATTCAAGCCCATCTGCCACTTCACAGGTAGAAAACACCCTGCAAACTGCTTCTGTAACAATTACCAACTAATGAAACCCTCTGGGACAGTCCTACTCTGTCATATGGGATCAGGAAGAGTTACATTATCCTCAAGGGCACACAAATAACAATAGCTGCATCAATAGTACAGTAGTTTTCTATTGCTGCTATGGCAAATTTCTATAAATTTAACAACTAAGGACAACATTTCTTATCTTACAGTTTCTGTGAGTCAGATGATCAGGCATAGCAGGGTTCAACTGGGCTCTCTGCTACCGGTCTCAAGACTTGAACTCAAGGTGTCAATAGAACTGTGTTCCTTCCTGGAGGCTGAAGGGAAAAATGTCTTTCAAGTCACTCAGGATGCTGATGGAACTTAGTTAACTCTCATGCTTTATATTTGGCTACTATATCTTCAAACTAGCAGTGCGATGTGAGACCTCATGTCTCAAATCTGTCTGTCTTCCTCTCTTTCCCAAAGCTTGTAGAGAGATCTATTTTTTAAATATATGCTATTACTTTGGGACCATCAGTATAAAACATGATAATATGTGTGGTAGTTACATCAGTTGGTGTCAGTTTGAGAGGATTGCGAGTGAGGGCATGGAGTCTGGCCTGTCAATCAAGATATTACCAATGAGGTCTCTGTATGGGCATGGCCTTTCTGGGATGTCCTCCTTGGAGGTGGAAGTCACACTCTCTACTCATTCCCTGGGAGACACTACAGCTGACAGGACACAAGGAACTACGCTAGTGCCCTGAGCTGAAGAAGCCACATGGACCTACCCTGATGCAACCAGACCTCAGAAGCCGGAAAAAGCCATGTAAAGACCCCTGCCAGCGCTGAGATACTTACAACACCACTAATCCAAAGACTGTACCCACTGGGCTTTGATCATCCTGCATTCAGGGTCATTGCATGTGTTTCATGAGTCTGAAGAGGACTTTATAGATTCGTATCAGACATATGGGCTAATATCGGACTTATGGGCTTGGACTGGACTGGGCTCTTTCCTCAATATTCAACTGTCCTTATATATAAACCTCTTTTTCTACACATATGAGTTTCTATGGATTTGTCTCTATAGTCCTCCCAGACCAACACAATATCTCTAGCTTCTTGTTATTTCTAATTACCACCATGCCAGTTCCAGTTAATGATAAACTTATGGTGCCTGGTACGGTATCAGCTTTAGAATCATTTGGTATATGTAATTCCATTGTTGTGGGTATTATGTAAGCACCCTTATCTGAAAGTGTGTATACAAGGAATTTTAATTACATCTGTAAAATTCCTTTGGCCATATGACAAAAAAATCATGAACATAATGCCAACAGGCAAAAGTAAAGAAGGCTGAAATTTTGCCTACTTTAAAGGATTTTTTTTGAGACCAGAATAAGAAAAGTCATGTGTAGGACCATCATGATACAAACATAATGATACATTCCCTATAAATGTTTACTTATTTATGTATTTATTTATTGCTCATGTCACACACACACTTTTCTTAGCCTTCATATATTGGCATGTACATCTTCTTAAAAGGCTAGAGACCCAGTAAACCAAAATTAACACTTTATCTAAATCTTGTGCATATCAGTATCAATTATCATTAGCTTAGGATTTTCCTTATTGTTTATGGATAATTTATATTATACATCTTAGCTCCTGAGTTCATCCTGGACTGATCAAGGTCTTGGAATTTTTCAGTCTCTTTGTAGCAGAAATCATTAACCTGACAAAGGTGTTGCCTTAAAGGGCTTCCACAGGAGAGCAATTACTGGAGAAACATAGTTTTCTCGCATTTATGAGGAACTCAGAAATGACCAAACAGGCCCATTCCCAGGCACACTTAGGTCATGAACGTACAAACTAGGGACAATCATGGGGCATTTCTGCTATGATCCAAAGGCATCAGGCAACACTCGGGTTTTCCCCAAAACAATTAAGAACCACAAGACAATAAACACCTTATATGGCAATACTTTAGACATCTTTTCTATTTGCAGGTTAATTTGTGTAAGTAACATTGGTTATATTTCCCCTTCTCCAAATATTCAGTATTTCTGCTATTGTTGAAAATAGCATCATTTCCTATGCTGGACCTTATTAGTACCAACCAGGAACTGAACTTCAGTGACTGCAATTGCCATTCTAGTGACTAAGTGCTGAGGAATCGAATGGGATGTTCCAAAATGAGGACAGATTCACTGTCTCCACTTTCTGCCATCTCACAGTTATCCTTGACAGGAAAGACTACCTCAGGGAGTTCTGGATTTTGTGACAGATATATTTCCTCCTACCTTGCCACTCTAATACTGATGACTCTTTTTTTGCTGTCGCATAAACTTTCTCTATGCTACATTTCAAATAGTCTCCTTCAGGTATGACCTATAACATGAGAAACTGAGATGCAGTCCTTACCAGCTAATGTTGATATGGTGCTTTCGCTGTTCTTCTAGGGTTCCACTGGAAGTTATGTACATTTGCATCATCTTTGTATATTGAGAGAAAATGAGTATGTTGTTAATAGTAACATAGAAAGTAAGATTCTTCCCTGAAGACAATGTAGAAAATAGATGAATATTTCTTGATTCTCAAAAAGGTGTCTGGGGGGTTGGGGGCAGGGGAGACATGTTCATAAGACAGTGGACGTTTAGACCTACGAGGTTCACTATGACATTAAAAATGAATAAACAGTATCAGAGAAGTTAAGTGAAGAGCCTAAATCATACCATATAATTAGAGTTGGTAACAATCTAGAATGCACTGCAATAGTTGCCAGTTCATGAAGTGTACATATTTTCTAATTAGATTGATAATCAATGTGTTTCAGAGCTGCTCACTTCCAGCACTTTCCTTGGACCCTACTCTACACATACTGATATGGACACTCATTAAACACTAGGCTTTGATGGATAAGAATTTACCACGTCTCTGCTTTTGCTTAATGATATTAAGATAGAGTTCCCAATTTGTCCCTTTGGTGATTTACTATTCCTGCTCCCACGTAATGATGGAAAGTGTTTCCACTATCATTTAATTATCCAAGCAATCCTAGCAGAAATTAGTCCTAGTAGAAATGTACCAGTGGAGAAAAGATTGAAAGCAGCTATAAAGAACTTTACACCAAGATTGGACAACTTTAATAGCACAGCATTGGTATTAAACACCATCAATAACGAGAGCAATCCTTTACCATCCATGGTTAAGACCAGAGGTTCTCAGGCTTTTGTGGCTTATAGTGCAAAAAAAACCAAAAAGGCAGGTCTAGTCTAGCACATTCCAAATCTTCCTTCTGGTTCTAAGACCATAAAAAGATGGATTAAAAGAAAATGTTCCTGAAGATGAATAGGCTGGTGATAAATATGGTAAAGTAAATGTGTAGTTACTTCATAATAATGAATTAAATCTGGCTTGATAAACTACTTTTGTTTTACCACATCATTATTTAATGAATCTAAATCCTCACACGCTCAGCCAAGCATCATATGCTTTAGTGATTGTCAAGAATATTTGGGATTTTCATCTTGATTTTCATATAACAAATATGAACTCATGTAGAGTGGTTGAGAAATGATGCTGACAAACAATATTGATAAATAAAAAATAATTAACAATATTTGCAGAAGCAATATAACCTAAAATACTAAATAGTAAAGTCATAGTGAATATTACACACTCTATGGAGTTTTAGGATTCATAAAGAATTTCTGTAATATTATGGAAAAAAAACTTGATAAATTATGGTTCAGAGAACTTGTGTGTATTTCATTAGGCAATCAAGATAGGCTGAATTCTTTCAGTATACATGTGCACGTTTTTATATAGATTATTCCATTTTCCATTCAGCAAAATGGAAATAGGGAGAAATTTGTTGGATGTTATGCAAATTAAAAGGAAGTAACTGACAAATTATATCTGTGATTCTAAGGCATATGAATGCAAACACATAACAAAGGTTCAGTGCCATGTATATAATATTCCCTTCAGAGTTGATTTACTAACATCGATTTATGAAAATAAGTTTGGGATAAATTTGAAAGTAAGAATATCAAGCCATGTATCTAAATTGAGGGGAGAAATATTTTCAGTAGAGCAGACTGAAGTAGAGGGATTTTACATTTTTTAATTGTATGAATTCCCGATTCACAGAGAAACTAAGAAATTGCAGCAATTAATAATATTATTTTTCTTTAAACTGACTGAACAGGCTTGGGGACAAGAACATAAAGATCTAAAAAATGATACATTTCTGACTAATCTAAACATTCCATAAATGACTACATGCTGGAAAGCTGGTTCCGGCTCAGAGAACCTCTTTGTACAATACAACACTGTTGGGCCTGGCCCATTCTCCCAGCTGAGGGCATGTCTGAGCCACTGTTGCAGTCCTGTGTCTATCCATTCACCAGCTTCCCCTTTCTCATTGCTCTGCTACTTTACCAACATGACCTCCTTCTCCAGGTCTGGTGTTTCAGGATGCATGTGAATCTCTCCCCATATGTAACAAGTAACAAACAGATTTACAATCCCTTCTTATAAAAAGGCGATTATACATTCAATGTCTAGCAAAGCCATAATGTGAACTAGTTAGAAATAAGAATTCCAGGGTACTTACAAGATTTCTTAATTTCAAGGGTGAATGTATTTTATACTGTGTTAACTTCATTTATAGACATTGTCAGGAGAGCAATGTTTTTGGTTTTTACTATTCAACAATCTGTGTACTGCTCAATTTACAATGAATAGTATCATAGTACTTCAGATGACACACTGTAAACAGGATAAGGTCAATCTACTGGTTTTGTTTCTCTGGACAATCCTCATTGATATAGCTTACATAGAATATTTGAGTTTTCAAAACAATTTCCTTTTACTTTTTCTCACTTAATCTTCTTGAAATCCTCAATTTTATAGAAGGTAAAATTGAAATTTTCAATTTTAATTTAATCAGTGAATTGCTTTGTTTTATATTTCTATGAGAGAACTGGAAAAATCAGAAGAAAAAAAATTCATAGACTTCCCCATTTCATAGCTACCCATTTATGATCTAACACAGTCATCTTCTATTTCTTCACCTAGATGAACCACCTGGGCACGGTTTAAGCCATTTTCACTACCTATGTTCTAAACCCTATTCTATCTGACATCCCTTGCTCATGAAGTCTTTGCCAACTCTCTTCCTAAGAATTATTTTTAGTTCTGCATTTCCATCAACACACAAACACTACAAATATGCTGCAATTCCTTTTATCTAATAAAATATGAACAGAAAACAAGAAAGAGAAACTTGATCAATTCCAGCTCTATTAAGGACTATAGATCTTCCATTTTCCTGAGCAGCAAGATTCCTTACGAGAGTTATTTATATTTTCCATCTCCAGTTGCTTTTCTTCTATTCTCTCTTAAAAACAACAATAATCTATTGCATCGAATTGATTCAGACTCCTAGCAATACTATATAGGGTTTCCAAGACTGAAAATCTGTATTGACTGAGATAACCTTAGCTTTCTCCCTAAGAGTGTTGCAATACTTGAAACACTTCACTGCCAGATGGCATCGCCAGGGATCCTTAACCTTAATTCCCTATAAACTTTCAACTCCATTATTATTCAACCAAAACTGCTCTGAACAAGGTCATCAAAGACTTTTTGCTGCTCAATCCAATAGTAAACTCTGAGTCTTCATCTTATGTGTTAATCCCGGTAGACTAGAGAAACATATCCATAGAAACTCATATGTGTATAAGAGAAAGTTTTATATAAAGGGTAATTGTACAGTAAGTAAGCATCCCAATTCAGTCCCATAAAAGCCCTTAAGTCTGATATTAGCCCATATATCTGATAGCAATCTATAAAGTCCTCCTCAGACTCATGAAACACATGCAATGGCACCGAATGCAGGATGATCACAGGCTAGTGGGTAGAAAGTCTTTTGATCCAGTGGCATTGTAAGCATCTAAGTGCTGCCAGGGGTCTCTACATGGTTTCTCTGGCTTTAAAGGTCTGGTTGCATCAGGGTAGTTCCATGTGGCTTCTCCAGCTCAGGGCACTAGTATAGTTCCATGTGTCTTACCAACTGCAATTTCTTCCAGGGAGAGAGCCCAGAGAGAGAGAGAAAACTGTGTCCTGCCTCCAAGGAGGAAAACCAGGAATTCCCAGAATTCTCAGGAGTAAGCCATGCCCACACAGAGGCCTCATTGACTATGAACTGATTGACAAACTAGACTCCACCCCTTCACTCTTAATCCTCTCAAGTCCCAAATTGACACCAGAGTATGTAACTACCACATCTTGTTTGATAACTTAGTTTCTATGTCATAATGAATCTTTCCAATTTATTGTTACATGTTGTTTTACTAGACTTTCAAAATGCCATCTTCTTTTTACCTCACGGACCATTCCTCCTTCTCAGTCACCATTGTAGAATTTTTTCTCTTTTCCTGAATTCCTTAATATTCTGATGTCTTCTAGCTCATTATTGGTCTAACATTTTTATCCACATTCACTCCCTTGACAAATATAATAAGTGGCATTGCTTTAAATACCATTTATATTGCAACAACTCATAAAAATTTACATTAACTCAAAACTCTCCTCAACTTCACAGTAATGTATTCAAAGCTAAGGTATCTCAAACAAAGCATCTCTAATACTGAACTCTGATCCTCTCTTATAAACACATTCAGATTTGTATTCTCCTATTTACATTAGGGATACTGGAGTAGGGGTTTCACAATTGTTACATACTTAGCTTAGAACTGAAGAGTTCAACTGTTTGTACTCACTAGCTGCTGTGCAGAAGAATTATATGGTCCCTCCTTCAGTAAACATTACAGCTCTAGATAACCCATTTTATAGTTGCATACTGTCCGACAGAGGCACTATGAGTAAGAATTGATTGGATATCACTGAGAACTTTGTTATTGTTTGTTTTTATTTTGTAACCTTCCTGTTACTCAAGCAAAAACCTCGTCAAAAAACTAAAAACAACAAAAAGCCAAACTGAACAAATCCAACCCCATTGCCATCGAGCCATTTCTTACTCAGTGCCCCCTTAAGGCAGGGACCGCCCACTATGAGTCTCAGAGACTGTAGCTCTTTAGTAGAGTAGAAATTCATTTCTATGTCCCTTTGGGGCTGACTGGTGATTTCAAATTGCTGACCTTGGGGTTAGCAGCCCAACTTGTAACCACCACACCACCAGAGGTCCTTTTAAAAATCTTGTATTCATTCTTAAATCCTATTTTTCTCTCAAATTACAGCTGGCAGGAGTTGCTGAGGCTTTATATTTAAATGCATAATTGGTACCCACAATTACCATGTAGAATCACCCACCCAGTGCTCTTGTTGATAGATCAGAAAGTTATGAGGTAAGGAGGCCAATATTGGGAGGTTGTGTGCTAAAAATAGTTTCAGTGTACTAGGATCTGATTCAGACCTTCCCCTGTGATTTTAGCCCATGGACTGATCTGAGAACTTGCTGAAATGCTCTAAGTTTATCATGTCTGCCTGAATGCGGGCTGCTAATGTTTCATCTGATCCAGCTGGAGAGATTACGACGCCTTCCTACACTCATGGTGTGCAGAAATTTCCCCAGGCTGCTTTCTAAAAGATGGTCATAATCACAGGCTTACAGAGAACACCCAAGAACTGAGCACAAGATCTCACTCCAGAGTTCCACTCTTTGCTATCCATCCCACTCTCGCATTCTCAGGCTTTGCATCCTCCCACTGCAGCCAAGAATAGAGTGACTACATCAGCCATCACCTTTCCCTCTCTCGTCAAGTCTGAGCCTGCCAGCATGGGTAATGATAGATAATTAGTCAATACTTTGCAGCAATTGTGGAGTCCCTGGGTTATCTACCCATGACATAGCTGTGCAGGAGAGTGGGGAGTGACACAGGATTGCTGCTGGAGGGAAATTCAGATCCAATTGACCCCAAAACCCAGCCCTGATATCAGGGTATCCTGAAAGCCATTATATGTAGGGGGAATACAATTAATGCTTACAATTCCAGCCTCTTTTCCTTTATGTAAATTTGAATGTGAGTTTCCAGAGACTTGGTCCTGTTCTATTAGAATACTATTAGTATCACATGACAGGCAGAACTCTAATCCCCAGATCATGGACTAGGATTTTAACATAACAAAACAGGAAAAGCAAGGGAATGAAAGCCAAAGCCCAAGGCAAAAATTGGCTCTTCCAGTTCTGGGTTCCACAGGGAGTATCTAAAAGACTACAAATTATGGACAGCCAGTCCAGATCAGATCTGTTCCCATGCTGCATGCCAGCCCCAACCTGGTGAGTGGCATACCTACACAGTCACCAGATTCAGCATACTCTCCAAGGCCCCCCAAAGCCTGCAACTACTGAGTTGCCAAAACACTTTGCTTACACAACTGTCCGAGCCACTACCATAGAACATCACAGGTAGTCTCCAAATCACTCTTACCAGTCACACAAAAAATGAACACAAGGCTCCTTGGTCTCCCTGGAACATGGTTCCTAGTTGGTCCAAATGGACAGCAACATACCTCAACATCCTCAACAAGTAAACAAGAAAAACAATGCAGCAGCAGAAGAAATTCTAAACCTAATGACCCATATAGAGGCAACAGAAATTCATCAGCAACAAAAATAAATCTTCAGAATGCTGCTTTGAGTAATACAGGATATGAGGAAAGCAACACAGAATAAGGATGCAAAAATAGAAGAGATGAAGTCCACAATAAAGGGGATGAAGTCCATGCAATATGGATATATGAGAACTAATGGATGAGGTAAAAGAAGCAAAACACAAGATAGTGAACCTCCCCAACAGACTATATAAGAGGTGGAGAATCATACCTGCAACCTTGAGGACAATCAGGCAGATTTCAACAAACAGGAAAAACAGTCCAACAAGATAATCAGACAGAATAAAACTTGAGAACACATACAGATGCTATGAATAGGAACAATATTAGAATAATTAGTTTTCTAGAACAAGACATAACAGAGAATTCTACAGCTAAATTAGCAAGGGAATTCCTGGAAGCAAACTTCCCTACATTAATGAATAAGGATCAGACATTCATACAGGAAAAAGAGAGGATACCAATTAGACTAAACCCCAGGAGGAACTCACCAAGGCACATAATAGTTAAATTATCCAACTTCAAGGAAAGAGTGAACATTTTAATAGCATCAAGAGAAAAAAGAAGAGGTCAAATGCAATGGTGCTTAGGTAAGAATATGCTTAGACCTATCAGCAGATACCATGAAGAGGAGAGTCAAGTGACAGCTTCTGAAAGCTGAAAGAAAAAAATGTCAACCTGAGAATTCTCTACCTTGAAAAACTATCTATTAAGCAAGACAGTGAGGAAAGAGTCTTCCAGACTAGGGCAACCGCAAAGAATATACCATAAGACACCCAACCCTGTGGAAGTTTCTTGCCGACTCACTGTGACCAGAAGACCAACATCCATCAAGCACAAGCAGGAGACCACCATATACCTCAACTCCGTCTAGAAGTCAATGCACCAAAAAAAGTCACCAAGATAATTTTGCCTCAGATCGAAAAGAGGACAATAACAAAGCAGCCCCCCGCCCCCTCCACAAACACAGCTCACTGATATGAAGGGAAATAGGAAAACACCCAACAGAAAAGTTATGAGATGACAGCAATGAATCTACAGATGGTGGTAATATCTCTGAATATCAATGACCTTGACTAGCCTATTAAAAGACAAAGGTTAACAGACTGGTTCAGAAAACATAACCCAACAATCTCTTGGCTGCAAGAGACATAAACCCACAGGGGGAAAAAAAGACTAAGATTAAAATGCTGGTGGGAAATATCCCAGGCAAAGAGCAATTTTAAAAAAATAGCAGGGGTTGTAATTCTAATCTCTGAAAAAATTGACCTCAAGGTGCAAACCATAACAAGAGACAAGGATGGGCACTATATAATGCTCAAAAGATAGGTAGAGCAGGAGCAAGTACTAAATATATACACGCCTAATGAGAGACTTGCAAAATGCATCAAACTATTCAAAAGATGAAAAAGTAAATCAGATTAAATAATCATAGTAGGTGACTTTAATACATCACTATCAGAGCAAGCTATCAGAGCACTGGGAAGGAAGCTAAGCAAGGACACTACAGAGCTAAACACTACAATTAGGCAATTGGACCAGATAGACATTTTTAGAGCTTTCCATTCAAATCCCCAAAATATCACATTATTTTCAAGCGCACACAGCTCATTTTCAAAAATAGACCACATGCTGGGACACAAGTCGAGCCTGAGTAAATTCAAACACATAATGATAACTCAGACGACCCTCTCAGACTACCCTGCCATCAAGCTGGAGATGAACAAAAAGATAACCAGAAAAACAAGGGCAAACAACTGGAAGATGAATAACAATCTTCTGGGACATGAATGGGTACTGGCCAAGATTAGAGAGGAAATTAGGAAGTCTCTTGAAACTAATAAGAATGACAATACAACATACCAAAACCTTTGGGATATGGCAAAAGCAGTTATCAGAGGAAGTTTGATAGCAATTAATGCATATATGAAAAAGGAAGAGAGACTTATGATTGATAAACTATCACAAACCCTCTAACTAGAACAGAGTTAACGGAAAAACCCCTCCAATAGCAAAGAAAAGAAATAATAAAAATCGGGGCAGTTAAATGAGTGGGAAGACAAGAAAGCAATGCAAAAAAAAAAATCAATGGAACAAAAAGCTGGTTCTTTGAAAGGATCAACGTAATCGACGGAGTGCTGACAACCTAATCAAGGAAAAGAAGGAGTAAACATCAATGGCCAGGAAAATGGATGAAACCGGGGAAATCACAACAGACCCCAATGAGATTCAAAGGATATTCATAAAGTACTATGAAAGTCTGTATTCTCCTGAGTTCAACAATGTGGAAGACATGGACATACACCTGGAAACAAATCCCCTCCCTAAATCATCCCAGATAGAGGTCGAAGAACTCAACAGACCCATCAGAAAACGAGACATGGATATGCTTTTCAAGAAACTACCAAAGGAAAACGATCCCAGACCAGATGGTTTCAAAGGAGACTTCTACCAAACATTCATGGAAGAGCTGACATTGATCCTACACAAATTATTCCAGAGCAACAAAAAAGATGACAAACTCCCAAACTCATTCTATGAAGCCTATATAACTTTGATACCCAAACAGGGCAAGGATTCACGGGAATAGAGAACTCCAGACTGATGTTTCTAATGAACATAGATGCCAAAATCCTTAACCAAAAAATATTGGCCAATGGAATACAAAAGTATATAAAACCTATCATCCATCATGATAAAGTGGGATTCATTCCCAGAATACAGGGATGGTTTAACAACCCCCAATCCACTAATATACACCACATTGATAAGAAAAAGGATAAGAATCACATGATATTATTGATAGACACATGAAAAGCATTTGACAACATCCACACCTATTCCTAATTAAGCACTCAAGAAAATAGGAATGGAAGTGGAATTTCTCAATTTAATACAGGCTATTTATGAAAAGCCAATAGCCTATGTCATAATCAATGGCAAAAAGATGAAAACAATTCCACTGAAAAAAGGGACCAGACAAGTTTGCAGCTTGATCCTACTTCTTTCAACATTGTACTGGAGGTCCTAGCTAACAACATATGCAACAGAAGGGCATTAAAGTTATCTGTCTGGGGGAGGAAACTATCACTATTTGCAGATGTCATGTCTGAGAGAGGAATCTATCACTACTTGCAAATGTCTTGACTCCGTACATTGACTCTATACATTGACTCTATACAACACCCCAAGGGCTCCACAACAGGAGTAATGGCAGTAATAGAGGAATATGGAAGAGTAGCAGGCTACAAGATCAACAAACAGGAATCTATTGGATTATTATATACATCAGACAAAATAATGGAAGAGATCAAGAAGGCAGTAACCTTTATAATAGCCAAGAACACACTGAACTATCTATGGATATATCTGATCCCCCAAACAAAAGATGTATACAAGGAAAACTATTGAACCCTACTACAGGAACCAAAAGTAACATCCACAAATGCAAGAATATCCCATGCTGGTGGATCTGGAGTCTCAATATATTAAAGATGTCTATCTTATCCAAGGCACTATATAAGTTTAAGACAATCCTGATTCAAATGCCAACAACCTTCTTCAAAAAATTGGAAAAACTGACCACCAATTTTGTACGGAGAAGGAGGAAGCCCAGAAATAGCTGAGGACTTCACAAGAAGAAGGACAAAGTTGTAGGGTTCACTTTACCTGGCTTTAAAACCTATTCCACAGTCACAGTCATCAAAACAGTGTGGTATTTGAATGAGGACGGATACTCAGACCAATGGAAAAGAACAGAAAACATAGAAATAAAACCACCAGCATATAGACAACTGATCTTCGACAAAGGGCCAGAAAGCATGACCTCTTTAACAAGTGGTTCTTGAAACAATGGGTATCCACTCATTGAAAAATGAAACCAGACCCTAACCTCAACCCATGCACAACAACAAACTCATGGTGGGTCACAGACCTGGAAGTAAAATCCCAAACTATCAAAACCATCAAGGAAGGAATCGGGACAAACTTACGAACCTTGGCGCAGGGACTACATAGGCTAACAGTAATAGGGAAGGGTACACACACAGGTGAATCTGCTATTGCCAAATGGAATATACTAAGGATAAAACACCTGTGTGTGTCTAAAGACATCACCAGAACAGTTGCAAGAGAACTCACAGATAGGGAGAAGATTTTTAGCAATGACACAACAGACAAATGGATTACTACTAAAATCTATAATACCCTCCTAGCCTACAAACAGAAGAAAAGTTAACCCCCGGTGCAAGTGGGCAAAAGACCTGAACAGAAGTTTCACTAGGGAGTAATTGCAAATGGCCAATAAACAAATGAGAAAATGCTCCCAATCATTAGCCATCACAGAAATGCAAATTAAAACAACTATGAGATACCACCTAGCACTCTCGAGGAGAGCCCAAGTCAGAAAATCAGAGAAATAGAAATTTTGGAGGGTATGTGGGGAGATAGGACCCTGTAGATATGAACAGTATCTGTGGAAAGCCATCTGGTGATATTTAAAGCAAATGGAAATTCAGTTACCTTAGGACTAAGCTATCCCTCTACTGGGCATATACCCAGAAGAGGTGTGAAATAGATCAGAACAGGCGTCTACACTCCAATGTTTATGGCAGCTCAATTCACCATCGCCAAGAATTGGGATCAACCTAAATTTCCATCGATAGATGAGTGGATTAGAGAACTCTGGCACATATGTACAATGGAGTTCTATGTGTCAATAGTCAATATTTTAAAATAAATAAATGTTGAGTAGAAAGAAAAAAATACCACCACCATGCTACTCAATTATAATAATGCAGTAATATATTTATATTAAAAAGGTAAGATTTGGCTGGACCAGATGGATGAATGATTTAGGGACTATCAGAGAGAAAGTCCAAGAACAGATTCCTGTAGAACTTTTAGGTAAAAGTAAGAATCTTTGATTCTGTATTACTTTGATTTAAAAAAAAAATTGGACTGTTTCAAGGATAGAAAGTGACCTTGTATGATCTGTTATAAGAGAGTTAACTTTGGTTCTATGAGGAGGATGGGTGGTGTGGGAGCAAGGACTGAAAGAGACCCAAACAGAAGGCATTCCAGTAGGTAAGGGAGAGATGGTAGCAAGAGTGGTTATGGAGAGAAGAAATTAGTTTCAGGATGATTACTGACCACAAGGCTGGCTGACGGCTTGACTAAGGGGAAAAGAGGAAAAGAGAAATTAATGTAATGTCCAGAGTCTTAGATTTGGCACCTTCATAAATAGTAGTGCTATTTCCTAAGTCTAGGAAGCCTGAAGGAAAAACAAGTTTTGAGGAGGAAATCAAATTTCATTTGAAAGGTTTTATTATAGCTAATGTAGTTAAGAGAACACACACTCTTTAATTTATCCCCATTTAAATATTTTAGATTTAGATTCACAAATATTTTCATGGGTTCAATACAATGTGAAATTCGTCTTATATACCTAATCATTTTTCTATGCTTTAAAATTAATTATTTAACTGTAGGTTGGTCAAATTGATAAATTATTCTTGCAATCTTAGAATCACAGATTTAATGTATTTATGATATTTATATTTCTCAAATATTTGGAAAACTTTTGTGTTAAAAATTAAAAGAAAAGGAAAATCACCTACCCCAGGGGTCTCATTACACAACTCAATTTTAAAACTAATTTTAAACATTAAAGTAGCTTTCTTAATACAGAACTAAAATACCTCTAGCAACATTTATCAAACAGTCCTGATTCTGCCATCTGTGGTGAATAAACAGCATTTAATCTAGGAGAACAATATTTGTCACTTTTGCCACCACTTTTAATTCTTCAGTTCAGAGTAGACATTGCCAATTAATTAATCACTGTACTCTTTCCTGCTGATCTAGCAGTTGCCGTAAAATCACGGTATTCTGGCAGGCAATGTAAATCAATCGAAAACTAATTCCTTCAAATCAAAATATATTTATGAAGTGCTCATTGTGTTCCTACACTTCTACACTTTAGGAATTCAGGCTTAGTGAATCACGCAGATGATTCTAAAGCAGACTAAACAATGCTACAGAAAAAGTCAAATACAAAATACTATAAAACTCAGGCAAGGGGCTGCTGGCCTATATTAAACACTATAAAAAATCTAGCTTCTCCATATTATTTTAGTAAGATAGATTTTACCCTTTTTCCCATTTCATATATAGTACCTATCTAAGTAATACATACTCATAAACAATATGTAGTCCACTTATAGAAAGATAATGAATAGTGAGACCACCCAGTTTGAAAAGTGTATAGCATATGCATTGTGTGCATGAATACATAGTATATCCACTTCCCTCTCTCAAGTCTCCTTTTCTACATAAGAAATGACCTTACAATCGGAATCTAAAATAGAATGTTAAATCGTATTAGGGAAGGATTTCTATCTAAGGTAAAAGACATTTATGAGTTGCGCATCATTTTTATTATAATGCAGGTGAAAAATAACTACACAAATTCAAATGTGAAAACATAAATCAAGAATCAGATAGTCAGCTACATTTTCCTTCATCTATAATTAGCAGAGAGACATTGGGAACTATGCAAAAGAGTATGTAATTTAACAAGCAGTGCCTTCCTTTAAAAGTATGCATAGACAAACTGACAATAAAATATAGTCCATCAAGAGATGAAATCGAATAGTTCTGCAAAGGAAAAATATAAATAAAATTAAACCGACTGCCATTGAGTTGACTCATGGTAATCCTAGAGGACAGACTAAAAAACAAACAAACAATAAAAACTAGCTTCTAAGATTTTCAAGGCAGTAATATTTAGAGAAGCACACTTCCACATTTTTTTTCCCAGAAATGGGTGGCTGGGTAGAGCTATTCAGCTTTCAGATAGCAGTTAAGCTCTTTAACCACCACACCACAAAAGATCCAGATGGTAAAATTGTGATAAATATTAATTATACAATGGGAAGCATTGTATCTAATTAGATACAAAATTTAAGCAAGTGTAGGTCTTTTAAGGTTACAATAATCAAAAACATATTGATATCAAATCTCTACGGTTGTAGTCATTTTCTTAAATTACAGGTATTTTTTAATATTTATGAGGAGACTTTCATTCATTACTTAAATTTAATATTTCACTATATATAATTAGGAGAGTTTGTTATAATATAGCAATTAAAACATTAGTACCTAGTGTTAGGAAAAAATCAAAGCATGAACAGATGTAAACTAAGCAAAAGATTATTTTAAAATATAATATTTCAATTTTCACAATTTCTTATTTTCCCATGAGTATGGCACTTTGAAAATTATTTCGAGTGCTATTTTTCTCCTTAGTTGGTGATGTTTTATCATCATTCTGATTTGTCAAATACTGTCTATCAAATAACTGATCTCAAATTATTTCCAAAAATATGTTCACCTTGCCCAAGTTTAAAAACAGATTAATTTATTCCCTATACTTACTGGTAAATATAAATTGAACTGCTGCTAAGATTCTGAACTCAATTCTGAATTCCACATCTTAACTCAAATTTTATTTGAACAAACAATTATAAGTAGTTAAGGATTTGAGCTTTGAAGTCTAAACGTGTAATTGTTGCCAGAACACAAAGGACATAAGCAAATCTGATTCTATAAGAAGATATCAGAGAAAAGCACTATAAGCTATTCCTTCACATGCTGTATTCTCGGCCTTTGATGTTCTTCTAGGTGTGGTAGGTCATTTAATGGTTTTCTGATGCTTGATGGAACAACAGGAAAGTAAAAACAGACAAAAATCCCAGAAGAATCTATTTTACACTGGTCAAAATGGAACAAACTAATAAACATATTAAAGAATAGCCACTTGAAAATTCAGCATTTTTGAATTAGAAAGGAGTATCTAACTTGAAAATATTGTTGAAAATTTTCAGAACGCAAATGAAAAAGGAAAGTTCTTATTAGGATATTGTAAAAAGAAATATCATTTTGAGAATGAGTTTAATCTATTGATCAATTGATTATTGAACAATATATATTTTGTTCAATAATAGATTATTATTCAATAATCTTTAACATCTCTATTTTAATTACTTAATAATGAATAAAAACAATTTGAAACAAATATGCATATTTTTCAAAAAAGTTAACAAAGAATAAGAAAATGATGTTTATTGTTGGCAAGAGTTTAATGAAATTGACACTCATGAAACTATAATATGAGTAGCAGATAGTAATTAAATTTTATTACAGAGCTAAATCATAGAAATAATTTGACTTATGTAAAAATTAATTAAGTATACAGAATGAATAATAGACAGTTAAATTACTACTTTGGAGATAGGCTTCTCCTACTTATGAATTTTCATGTAGTCCTGTGGCACTAGAGACAAAACATGTCAATATGACGTGTAGGGCGTTAGTTTTACTAGTCTCGCTGTACTGACCCAGAAACTAGAAGCTGTTTAAGCAATATCTGATACCAGTTAACATGAGAACATTTGACCAAAGCTTTGATAAGTCCATCCCAGATTTTCTCATTGAACGGAAAAGTAATTTCTAAAAGAAATAAGTGAAAATGTACCCTTTCTCATGCCATCCAATTTAAAACTCCTTTCGTCTCATCTTCCAGCACCATGGCAACTACTGAGAGCATCTTCTTTTGATTCATGGAAAGCTTTGTTCCACTCTATCATAGAGCAGCTCTTCATGGGAACGAGAACACGTTTGCAATGTAGGTGATTTCCCTGAAAACCTGTCCCTTGAGGTTTCATCTGGGTTCTCCCCAAAGAACTAATACGGTAAGTTCTTTGATTTCCACTGAGTTCCACTGTCATGGAGAACTTAGTCAATAAAGATACAGAACTAAGACAATGTTAAGGTAAATTTTAAGACCAAAGGAGATAAGAGGTTAGCAGTGAAAAAGAAACTAGAGGGTTATAAATATATCTTTTAATGAGGCTCTCAAGAAGTAAGATATTGACAATTTTAGGCTTATCCCTTAAATATGAGGCCCAGAATAATCCACCTTCTAGCAGCACTTTGATGTTTTTCTTATCATGAAATTATAAATGTATGGGAAAAAGAGGGCAATTAACAAACAAAGAAGCAAAAACCTTAAACATTTTAAATGTTAAATATAAGGATATATTATTACTTGAAGATGGGTGGTATAATTGTATTTCTTTAAATTTGTAAATAAGCATTATGTTCCACCACTTTGACAAGACATTATTAATATTAAAAGACTAGAAACCAAATTCACAGCCAACGAGTCAATTGTGACTCATAATGAGCCTGTCGAACAGGGTAGAACTGCCGCCTGTGGGCTTCTGAGACGGTAACTCTAGGAGAGTACAAAGCCTCATCTTTCTCCAGCGGAGAAACTGGTAGATTTGCGCCGCAGACTTTGCAGTTAGCAAATATAACTTTGATTTTCATAATTTTATTTTTATTAGCGTAGTCCTTTGTTAGGTAAGATAAAATTGTAAATCTAAGTTACTTGATAGTACTGAACCCACCCCTTCTTAATGTATTGGCCATTAAGAATGATTTTCTTTGGTTAAAATATTTATAGTATATATCTAACTGGCACTTTTGCTAAAGGGATTTTTCTGCAAACTAAAGTACACCTGCATCCTGCAATTAGAGAACGGGAAACATAGCTCAAATCAACTTTATGTAGGCAATCTTTTTGAAATCAAGATAGATATTACATGAAAAGATTTAAAGTTTCTTTGTGGGCAAGAAAGAGATACATGTTTCCGCATTTTTCTGATCTTCACTGTAAACTCATTCTGAAATTTCTCTGCCTTTTTATCACCCTTGCTGGTTTTATTGTAACCTTTTTCTTTCACATAGTATGGCTTTATATTTCTAAAAAAGAATATTTTCATATATAAATAGCTTTCTATTCTTAACATAGCATATTTTTGCTCAGAAAGGCTGTTTTTTTAAAAAATGTATACCTTCTTAGAAACCACAAAACATAGTATGTTTGCATATTTCCTATTTTTAAGCTAAGCAGTAATTTAGCACTACCTTGTATTCATATATATCTTTGAAAAGTAAATAATCTTCCTCCTACATGGGTACGCTAAAGGCATTGTGAATATTAATATATGAATAAAATACTGTTCCTCCCAGTGCAAAGATTTCCAATATTCTAAGTAGGGATTAAGATATATTTTGGATTCTTTGTAAACCATGGGAACATGTTTATCTTACATGCATATTGCAAAATATTAGAAAGGTCAGCTTCTCTCTGGTGAATTTCACAGCCCTTGGAGAATGCCTTTCAATTACGTCTGAATAATCCCATGTGGCAAAATACAATCTGTGGCTCTTCATGGAATATCCTACTTCTGATAATTAAAGCCTACTTTTGAAGCTTTCAAAGCACACAGTTGATTTAACATTTTTAAGAATCATATGCATTATAATTGCCTATATCTGCGCATGCCATTATACTGTACACATGCTAGTGATAAGAACTGCCTTAGTTATCTCTCTGTCTTTCACAAGCTGCACAGTGCTAGTTGCTAAATATATCAGCACTCAAGAAAATCTGTGGAATAAGAATCATAATGGAAGGCATATCCCACAAGAATGTGCTGCTGCACTAGTAAAATAAGGCTGGGCCAAAGTTTACCTACCTTTCCCTGTAAGTTTTGATGGGATTTTGTAGCTGGCTTTAGTGATCCTCCCAGGGCTGTACACTACTTGAGTGGATTCCATGTAACAACAAGGTGGCAAACTCTCTGCCTTTCCTCTCACAGAATTCCAAATAAACACCCGGTCCTTTTTTTCTATTTTGCAAAATATAATTAACAGGAGAATGAATAGGGAAAACTGAAGAAAATCAATGCATTTCCATTGTGATACTGGAGAAAAATATTAAATGTGGGAAGGGGGAGGGAACACTAAAACTGATGCTGATTACACAACTCATTTTAAAAAGCAATTTAACCATGGGGGTGGGGGAAGAGAAAATACTCTAAAATTTATTTTGCTGATGATTGTACAACTCTTTTTCATATGATTGTGTGATATGTGGATGAAGTGCCAATAGAGCGGTTTAAAAAAACATGCCACTGACTGCCAAAGGAACAAGCAACTCTGTCTTAGAAGAGGGACAGCTAGCATGCTCTTAGAGGCCCGGATGGGGAGACTTCGTTTCACGTACTTGGGGCCTGTCGTCAGCAGAAGGCATTCCCTGGAACAAGACATCACGTGTGTTAAAGTAGCGGGGCAGTCCAAAAGAGGAAGGCTCTCAGCAGGATGGGCTGCCGCACTGTGAGTACTGCGCAGTACCATGCAGTGTGTCATTCTGAAGTGTCTACAGTCACAGTGGGTCACGACTGGATGGCACCGAACAACAACAACAACAACAACAACAAACAAGCTTAATTGGAGGAGTGGGCAGAGGATGTGAAGGGGAAAAAAATGTATCATGATCACCACTGACTCAGCCTACATTTTTTGCTTTAGCATCAATGGAGTGAAAATACATATTAAAATCACCTCAGGGAACGATTTGACAGTTCATCAAAAAAAATTAAAAATACCTGAAGAACTCCCTTAAAACATGCTTCTCAAGTGTCATCCTGACACCCCAGACATGAAATAACTCCCTTGATGAACTGAAAATTTTTTTTTTAAGTTTGGGAATAGCTGTCTATCAGGAGTTCACAGTCACTGGGTCTATAACCAAGGGACAAGATTGTTAGTCTGAATAAGCCTCACTGGATCCAGAATAACAGAAGAAAAGGAATATGTTTGATAAATAGTTGTTAACTAAGGAAAAAATGAGGATACCTTTTTCAAATGCCATTTATCTCAATATAAATATATCACGTCACATACAATTGTGATAAAAAATAATCCAAAATTGTAATGGCAAAAATAATATACTTTACTAATTAGTTAAAGTCTTTGGAATGACTGCCATGAGACTAAAAATGTCTTTAAGGGCATTAAGGAGGTATTAGTTTCACCCCTCATACAAACTCCTACCTGTTTATGGGTGCATCTAAAAATAGGAAAGATATGAAAAGTATATTAAATAGCAAATTATTCATCACAAAGATAAACATTATTAAGTAGCATGCATATATTCTTACCGAACACTTGAACAAAGGTATGTCACAGTCCTCTGAGCTCATTTTTTCAAAGAAAACTCCTTCGTCTTATCTGTTTAGACTAGATATTTAATCATGTTTAGTTGACCACCAAGTCTTCTTTTATATATGCATTCTCACGTAATGAAAGTCTAGGGTATAAGGGTTTTTGGGGCGCAAAGTAGAATTAAAGATCCAATTGGTAAAGTTTTAGAAGCAGGCTTTATTGAGAAGCTTGCGGACGGGGTTCAATAACTCACGTATTGAGCTAATGAAACCGCG
>NW_022111369.1:58186722-58195254 GCF_000313985.2 Echinops telfairi
ACATCACGCTTAGTAAAGTAGATAAGGAAAAAGTGGTGAAAGGATCGGTCCAAGGATTTCCATGACTGGGAAGATGGTACAGGACTGTGCCTTGTTTCCTTTTATTGTGCACAGTCACTATGAATCAGAATTGACTGATGGACACCTGAAAATGAACATATATATTGGCCTATAATGATATTCAGTGTTTTCAGAAAATTATCTATATATTTGTAAGATAACATGCTTTTCTTATAATTACTTTTACATACTTATGTATGCATTAGAATAGATTATAGCCCTCCAAAGATCTCATATTTATCAAAGACATAGCTTTTGTTTCATCTTCCTATTCATAACTTTGATTACTAGTAATATAATATCAAAATACATTTAAAATTTTTTTCACAATAGATCTAATTCAAATAATACTAATGAAAAATAATATATGTAAATAGTGCATGAAAAATTATTATGTTTTTTTTTCATATTATTTATTACATTACAAACTTCTTTCAAGTAGTCTGCTCTATAAAGAGGGGGAAAGGCTTTATACTCCCACAAAGTTACAGACTTGGACCCACAGCGGCATTTCTACGCTATCCTATCATGTTGCTAGGAGGTGTAATCAACCTGATGGCAATGAGTGAGTATGAGTGACTACCCAAAGAGATTGCAAGACCTATTGTGACAAAGGAAAATTACATCATAAGCAACAGCTAATGTGCATAATTTGTGGTATTATTTTAGCTACCCAATTCAATCTTATCCCAACCTATGACAGTTATCAGTCCAATTTGTTTAAAAAATGACATACACGTGGATTTAGCATCCAGTGAATCCCCTCTGCCCACAAATGTGAACAGGCTTGCTATGATGCAAAGTGCATTGGCAAGTGGATTATTGCAGATGCAGTTAGGTTACAACTTAACATTGTGTCATTTGACCTCCTTTTGACTCAGTTATGTTTGGTAGACTACTTAATATTTTCTGCCGTCTTTTAGATGGAAGCTTTTCTCCTTTTACTTTGTTATTTTCATTAGTTGTTTTGTTGCTGTGGTGGTGGTGGGTTTTTGTATGTTTTTATCTGTATAGGAAATCCAGGAAAGGTAAATTTGCTGAGATAGTAACTAAAGTACTGTTTTCTTGACGGTGTGGCAGGTGAGGTTGGAGGTAAATGGGAAACTAATAACAACGAGTACAAGAAAAAGTAAAATGTACATATTGATTGTGACAATGATGTGCACGTGCAGCCCTTCTTGATATCATTAAACTATTGAACTCTATGACATGTGGACTATGTGCCAATCAATGCTATAAAAATAAATAATAAATGACATACAATGAGAAGTAAAAAAATACTAATAAATAAGAAAAGCCAAGATGATCATTCAAGCCTCCAAGATGATGCTCACTTCTTATAACAAACATCATATATTAGACCCCTCATGTTCTCATAACCACTAAGTTGATTCTGACTCAGGGACTTTATGGGCCAGAGGACAGAGTAGAACTGCTGCTGTGGGGTTTCCAGGACATTATGAGCGTAGAAATCCTCACCTTTCTCTTTGGGGCTCCTGGTGGCTTCCAAATGCTGACCTAGTGGTTAGTAGCTGTGTTAGACAGGGTTCTCTAGAGAGATAAAACCAAACTGCTGATAATGTAATATATTTATTCATAAAGATAATTAGATATATAACACAAGAAATGAACTGTTAAATTACATAGAGATAAATATATAATACAATAAATGAACAGTTAAATTATAAAGTAGTGCAAATGGCTCAGTGCAACTCACTCTCAAGAGAGATAGTTGTGAGGCACAAGCAGTCCTTCCAGTCTCATCTGCAGCCAGGTCTTCCTCTATATATAGAGAGAGCTAGGCTATCTCAGCACAGCAGCCAATCACAAGGCAGGTCACCAACTGTCAGCCAGGTCACCAACCGCCAGTCCCCAGCCCCAGAGATGTCTTAAAGGGACCTCAATTTACAATGACACAGTTCACAGGCTAGGCATCCCACAGGTAGTGTAGCCTGTAAATTGAGGCACAGAACAAGCAAGGCAGCCGCACACTGGTCCGATGATCAAAGTGAGAAACAAGAAAGGCAAGGCTCACCAAGCCATTTATCTCTCCATCCTTCAGTTAATCCCACTTGTGTTTACAGGCCAGGCTAGCACAATAAACTATCTCAGTAGCCCAACACATAATCCACTGTGCTGCTGTGGCTGCCCTCTCCAAGGGAAAAGACAGGAAAATGTACTCACATACAGCAAAAGCATTCTAAATTAAAACAAGATTAAAGATGATTAAAATTCACCCTAAATAAATGGTATAATGTAACATACCCTTTTTGAAGTATCATAGCCATATATTGGAAGGATCCAAAATTAAATTGCATGTAGATCTGTATCTTATTGTCAATGCTATATTTGGGAAGATGAATTAAATATTAAGATTGGGATCCTAACACTAGCTTAAACAAGATATATTTTTTCTTACATCAAGAATTATTTAGAGATGGCGTGCTCTTGGCTAGATCACCTGAGATCTACTGTCTTAGGTATTTCTGTTCATTCCTCTTAAGTGGTGCCTGCTGGGTCATTGGTAGAAATGGCTGATTTTCTGTGTTTCAGACAGAAAAAGAGCACACCAGTGGGGGCAAAAGGCACCCCCTGTAAGTAACTCTCCTGTAGAGGCTTTTTTTTTTCTTTTTCTCTTTATTAAAAAATCATTTTATAGGGGGCTCTTACAGCTCTTATAACAATCCATGATCAATTGTATCAGGCATATTTATACATATGCTGCCATCACTGTTTTCTAGACATTTACTTTCTATGGAGCCCTTGATATCAGCTCCTATTTTTTCCCTCGCTCCCCTTCCCATCCTCCTGACCCCTTGATAAATTATAAATTATTATTATTTTCATATCTTACACTGACCACTGTCTCCCTTCCCCTACAGTTTCTGTTGTTCAACCCCCTGAAGAGAGTGTGTGGTTATGTGTCAATCATTGTGATTGGTTCTTCCTTCCTCCCATCCTCTTCCCACCTTCCCCCTACCCTTCTGGTATTGCCACTCCCACACTGTTCCTGTATTCCATATGTCATGACCTCTCATCTCTTATCTTTACCTGTGCACATGGTCTAGCCTGCAGTGAAAGGCAGGAATGGGGTCATGATAGTGGAGGGTGAGGAACTCTCAAGGAAAAATCCAACAGCTTCTACTTAGATTTGACTGATCAGAATTTAGTCAACTGGCATCTCAGGGAGCTAAAAAATGTACATTTTTATTGGAGTTGCTTCCTATTAGAATGGGTTTCAATGAGAAAGGAAATACTGAATATTCGCAGTGAAATCATTTTTTCAGAAGACTATGTTTGAAATTTAGATACCAGAAGGAAATCGGAGCGGAAAGGAGACACAGAGGAACAAGTCGCTCCGTAACAGAGTATGTGCAGGACGATTTGGTTCTGCGGGAAGAAAGGGTCTGGGAAAGAAAAGAGTGTGGGTTAAGTTTCCTGGGATTTATAAGTTGGAGAATAATGTTGCAGCTGCCTTTAAATGTATGAGGCCACTATTGGGAAAATAAATTTTAAAAAAAGGCTCACACTAATGGAAATATTCTTTGATGATTAACAGTGGAACAAGGGACAGGTGGTAAATCACTAGCTAAAAGATAGATGTGCGTTAACTTATGTGAAGGGGAAGGCGATATACAATAAGAGGGAGGACAGCAAAGATGATCTAGCAAGAGAAAGACACCGGGAGGAATACAAGAATTACAGTATCAAAGTAAATACTGTTATTTACACAATACTGCAATGATATTTATCTATGAGTAGAAGGTCGGATAGACATGCAGGCCGAACAGGTTTGCCATGGAAAGTGGGCACAGATCGATTTAACAGGATGTTTGCTGCAAATATCTCTGTGAATGAGGAGCATAGAGGGAACAGCTTACATAACCTCTTAGACCTGACCTAGCACCTTGCGGGCATGAGACTCTGGGCCAGGCACTCACGACCATGATCTCAAGGAACACCACAGTCAATTGATGAGACATCGTCCTCAAAGAAAAAATTCTACACTACATTTTGTATCAACTGGGGTTGTAAGCTTGTGAGCATCCATCTAAATTACAACAATTTATCTTTCACTGACTGAGGAAAACTGAGTGAAGGAAATCAAAGTTTCATGGAACAATGGAAAAATCTAATGGACATGGTGAATATTCGTCTCCTCAACCCTGAGACTGAAGAACTGAAGAGGGGACCCAGCTACCACCACCAACTGCTCTGAACAGGATCACCTCAGAAGGTATTGGACAGCAGGAGAGGAAAATGTGGAACAAAACTTGAAATCAATGAAAGAGCTGGCTGATTGGACAAATACTGGTGGAACACCTGAGACGTTATTCCTCAGTCACTTTTTGGGTCTGAAAATATAATAACACCCGTGGCTCAATTTTCAGTCAGATAACAGGTCTGTAAATGGGGCATTAACATAGTGAGTGCGGTGAGGTGAAATTTCCTCACAGGGCTCTTTCCCCCAAGTCTCTGTAATTCCCTCCACTTAATTGGGTTGTTAGTGTTGTTAAGTGCCTTCTAGTAGGCTCCCATTCTCAAATTTGTTCTTAAGTTTGAACCCATTATTGCAGCCATTAGGCCGATCCATTTTAGCATAGGTCTTCCTCTTTTGCAGCTCTTTAGCTTTACCAAACATGGTGTCCTCTTCCAAAACAGCCTCTCCTGACAACATGCTCAAAGCCCATGAGATGAAGTCTCGCCATCCTTCCTTCCAGGAGCTCTCCGGCCACCCTCTCAAGAGACAGTTGTTTGTTCTTTTGGCAATTCGTGGTACTTTCAGTATTCTTCTCCAGCACCACAGCTAGAATGTGTCCATTCTTCTTCAGTCTTCTGTATTTTATGTCCAACTGTCACATGCATAAGAGTGGACTGAAATGCCATGCCTTGGATCAGGTGCACCTTCGTCCTCGAAATATCCTGATAGTATCTCATAGCTTACCAGGTCTTTTGTTATTAGTATTTGCTGCATCAAATATGTTTTTGAGATATTCCTCAAATTCAGGTGAAATATTCTCAAGGCCTTATTTTGGCTCTAGTGAGCTTGTTTTAATTTTCCCCAGTTTCAACTGGAACTTACATATAAGCAATTAATGGTATGTTCCCCATTCAGTCCCTGGCCTTGCTTGTTTTAGCTGCTGCTATTGAGCTTCTCCATGGTCTCTTCCCAGGATGTAGTTCATTTTATTTCTGTATATTCCACCTAGAGAAGTACACATGCATAGTCACCATTTGTGTAGCTAAAAAAAAAAAGGTATTTGCAATGATGCACTCATTGATCTTGCAAAAATCTGTCATGAAATCTCCAGCTTCATTGCTATCACCAAGACTATATTTTCCAAATATTTTTCCTACTTGTCTCCAACTTTTGCATACTAACTACCAATAATTATCAATGCATCTTGATAGCGTGTTTGTGTGGAGTGTGCAATAGGGTGTGCATTACAGTGAGAGGGGATTGGTCAGGTTTTCATTACCCTCTCCCGGGGTATAAGAGGACTAGCAGTAGAGAAACAGCAGTAGAAAGAGAAGGGAAACCCAGAGGACCTTGAGAGATGATGTTCAAAAATCTCCGTCTGCAGTGGTGGAGGCCAACCAGTACAGATGGATCACCGATGGTGGCAGACAGAGAAACAATGCTGACACCTTCTTACCAGGCCTGAATCTATGGAAATATGGGACGGACAAAGGGATAGGTAGTCTGATTTCTGTTCCATGTAGGCAAAGGCCAAAGAACCATGTAGCTGAGAAAGTAATAATCTGGAGACAGATTTGACTAAAAAGTGGCTGAGAAGGGAGAACGAGAGAGAGACTTTATTGCGGGCTAGGAGACCAGTAATGGACTTTATTGTCTGCTGACCCTGTATTGTGGTAACCTACTAAACTTCCCTACTAATCCCCCTTAAATATGAGGGTCTGAGTTCTGTGTAGCCATTTCAATGAATTATCAAACCCAGCACTGATGGAGAGTGGTGTGGGAAGAATACTTGGTGACAGATGAAGTTAAGAAGAATGGATGATGGAGGTTGCCTGACTCCTGCCTTGTGGCAATAGGGAAGCCAAGGGAGTCAAATATGCTCGTGTCCTTGCTGTTTATCGCAGTGAGGTATGAACAAAACAATCATTTAATATCAAAAGAGCAGCATTACCCTAATGACAATGTTCAGAAGGGATAGGAAAGGGTAGTAATGAAAACAGAAAATACAGGGAGGGTGTGATGTTACACTGCAATATATGACTCAAAGCAAAATGTGTATTAATTGTTGAATTTCCAAGTGACCTGCTCAGTAAAATTTCACACAATTCATGAAAAATGTGAAAACAACATACTTATATTATGAAATATTTCATCAAAGCAGTTAATAACAATATCAATATTTAAGAGTATTGAAGAAACAAAATTAGATTGGATATTAAGGGAAAAAACATTTTGTAAGGAATAATAATAAGTTACTCAGCCAAAATATGAGCCAAGTCAATGAAGAAAGAAGCTCTGTCTCTAAAGAATGACATCAATCTGGATGAGTTCTAAAAGGAAAAATCAGTTTAACAGACACTGAACAGGTCTTTAACATCCATCTTCAGGCTCTAGATCACTTGCTTTCTCTAACGGAAAATAACTAAACAGCCTAATTGTGAAGTAATCACAAAACTGCTTATAAGTGGAGGAATATAATTTCAGGAAAAAATCCAGGTGAAGTAAGATCTTCAGTGCAGCTCAACATGTAGTTATATAAAGTCAGAGCACAAGCATAATGTGAACCTTTATTGTAAAAGAAAGATTGCTCAGAATAGCAAAAGATCACCTCTGTTGTCATTTATTCCCAAATAACTGTATAATTAAATCTCAATCCCCAAGAGAAAACATTATAATTCAAGCCTTACATCAGTCTATGGTTTTTATTACGTTAATTGACATTGTAGACATTATTATAAAATCACCAACAATGTATGCACAACTTCCTTAATAAACACATAAAATAAAAGGTGTATATTCAGTGCATAATATTTTAAAGAGACAGACAGGAAATTGATTAATAAATGCATATAGAACTGAAATTGTTTCATTAAGCAATTTACAAACACAGGGATACAGCTCAATATTGGATTTTTTTCTTATTTGTTCCTAATATCGTGCTCTACAAAGTTAATCACTTGACTGCTAGACTACTATCGGAAGGGCAGGCAGTATGAACCTATCTCAAGTTACCTCCAAAGACTGGTTTGGCATCGGGCACTCAGCAACCCGAACGTCATAGCTCTGAAAACCCTATTGACTAAATCTACTCTGCACAAATAAGGTCACCGAGAACTGGAATTGATTCCACAGTAACTAACAACAATGCTTCACAGTGGGTTTTCTAGATAAGCAGATCTAGTATATGAATATGTATATGTGTGTGATAGCGCAGAAGGAGACATTCTGTCCTGTTACACATGAGGTCATCATAAGTTGAAACTAACTCAATGGCCAAAAATAACAATTCACAAATCATATATTATGCTATTATTTATTTGTTAAAACATATAGTCATTAAGTTGAACCCAACTAATAGTGACCCTTATATAGTGTTTTTCCATAGCTATAAATATTTACAAAGCAGATTTTAATACAGTTTCATATTTCTCTGGCATAATAGCAGGTGGGTTTGAACTGCCAACCTTGAATTTAACAGTCTGATGCTTACTTAACAGTAATGCCAGCACACCTTAATTAAACAGAAGAACATTTCCTGCATTAGATTCAGCTGTGTCTTTAAAGATAGCTCAGAGTGCTTTATTTCTTATAAACTAAGTAAAACTTTTCATGGGATAAATGAAAACAGAGAAGATTTCATTATTATGTGAAGTTTCATAGTTAGGGCAACAGAACTTTTGAAATGATATGTTAGTGTAGTACAATCAATTAATCAATCAAAGTATTTTTTATATACAAAATACCAAACTTGCTCTCACTTGCTCTCAAATATATATACAAAATACCAAACTTGCTCTCACTGAGCTGATTCCAACTTAAAGAGACTCTGTGAGCAGAGGATCCTTTACTTTCTAAGACATTCAATCTTTACAGGAGCAGACAGATTCCTCTTTCTCCTCCAGAGAGACTCACAGGCTAGAATCAGTGACCTTACAGTTAGTAGCCACAAACCTAAGCCAAACTCGCTGTCAGAGTCAATTCATGGTGACTATCTGTGTTTCCTAGTTATAAATCATAATGAGTAGAAAGTATCCCCTTTCATATGAGGAGCAGCTGATTTGGGACTGCTGAACTTGCAGTTAGCAACTAAATGACCCCTGTCCATCCTGCAGATATTCAAATCGCTCATTACACGGCACTAACCTACCCAAGGGGAGGGTATTGTTTATATCTCCACAGAGAAAGAGGGAGCAGACTTCAACCCAGGGCTCCAAGATGTGAATGCAACATGCCAGTGTGGAATAGGGAACCAGTGGAGAGGCCTGGGGGTC
>NW_022111369.1:58198234-58228804 GCF_000313985.2 Echinops telfairi
ACCTAGACTAATACAGGACTGAAGCATGATAGTGGGACAGGAGGAAAGTCAAAGGAAATAGAGGAAAGAGCTGGGAGGCAAAGGGCATTTATAAAGGTCTAGATAAAGACATGTACATAGGCAAATATATTAATACATGAGGGTGTGGAAATAGATTTTTGGGCCTATATTTATAGGTTTAGTATTAAGGTAGTAAAAGGACACTGGGCCTCCACTCAAGTACTCCCTCAATGCAAGAATGCTTTCTTGTATTAAATTGGCACTTTATGATGCTCACCTTCCTGACACAACCGCTGCAGACAAAGCGGGTGAATAAGCAAATGTGGTGAAAAAAGCTGTGATCACGAGGTGCCAAAGGGGCCAGCTACCAAGAGTCAAAGAACAAAAAATCATATCATTGTGTGCTCACCTCAATGATAAGATCACTGAAGACAAATGGGTACATAAGCAAATGTGGTAAAGAAAGCTGATGGTGCCCAGCTATCAAAAGATATAGTGTCTGGGGTCTTAAAGGGTTGAAGGTAAACAAGCGACCATCTAGCTCAGAAGCAACAAAGCCCACATGGAAGCAGCACACCAGCCTGTGTGATCATGAGATGTCGAAGGGATCAGGTAACAGGCATGATCAAAACAAAAACATTTTACCATAGTGAATGAGGTGGGGAGTGCAGATTGAATAAGTATGGTGAAAAGATACAAACCTGACACAACCTTTCCTGATTTTAAACCATTCACTATGGATAAAGGCAAAATAAACATACATGAATTGAAATTGGAATGTAAGTGAATACACTAATCAATAACTAAAAAAATGCAGACTTATAGAAATACAGACTGAGCCAAAAGAAGGTTTAAATTGAAATATGAGGAACTAAATTTTGAATGACCCTCATATATCTTTCACAGTTTTGATATAAATTAGAAATTCCAAGAGTTTGCCTTCAAGCATCACATTAATCCTAGGCTGACAGCATTGGAAGTCATTGATATATAACACCTAAAGGACATAATGTATTTAATAATTATCTTAAATAGTTAGTGATACATATAATAATTTAAAGATGGTTCTTTTACTCATGTTGAAAAATTAATGAAGAATATTTAATCTAATATTTTAAAGTGATTAAATTTATCAATATCACCCTCCCATCTAGCTTATTTACAATAATTTCAAAAATAAAATAATATTTTATTATTCTTGGAATGTATAATATTATGGAAACCCCACAAAATCTTTCAGCTATATTTAATTTGCTTTTACACATAATTTAGTAACCCTATTAACATTATATAGCTGAGGTAAAACACAGTTAACATAATTGTTATAATTGTTCTAAAACATAGACGATATATTTATATGACTATTCCCATAATTTTCTTTTCCAAATTCCCTACAATTAATTTTAAATACTGTTATTCAATTTTTATATTGATTAGTATAATAATCATATGATAGACCATTGGTTCACAGAGTCGACTTTGCAGGCAGTCTTTTCATAGGGCTTACATCACTTCAAGATCTCTAAAAGTTATACATCGTGCTAAAAGAAAAAAAAAAACATATGCATGTTCTTTAAAAAATAATATTTTATGCTCCTGAAAAAAATTAAATTTAAAAGTAAATTTTGTTTACATGTACCATTTAGAAATAATTGACATTTTAGAGATAATTCAAAGCATAATGTATGTAGCCCAATGAAATAAATAGGTCAATAGTATAGCTGCTGCTTGCATACAGGGGATGGTAATAAATAATCTAGCTCTTAATTAAGGAATGGCCTTAGTCATATAAAATGGTCTATATAATTTATAGACCAAGAAACATACAGTGTAATGACGTATTGTTCAATTATATGATTTTTAGAGTGACAATAAAAGGCAATAGTAAAATTTTCAAAGGTAATTGTCAAATTGTAAAAATTAGAATACAAACAAATTTTCCTAGCTCTGTCTTCAAATTATTGATTTTGAGTATTGGTCACTTTCACCTGATAAAACTGCTGTAATATCATAAATATACATTTTTTAAAAATTACAATGTTTTTTCAAGCATTTTATTGTGAATTATGTGAAGGTTTACAAAACAGATCATAGCTTTACATTCAACATTCCTATGCACTCTAGTTGAGCTCATCTGTTGCAGTCTCCTCCGTGTACCATCGCTTAACCCACGCCCCACACAGGTTTCTTGTTTCCTTTCCTCTTTTCCTAACTCTCTGAACTATGTCCCCTGGGTAAACACCACCTTGTTCATAAGACATGGATGATTCGTCTACCTTGGAGAGGACTTCACCTCTAGACCTGATGGGTAAGGGCCAAAATCTTTGTGCTTTCACCTGTCACTATCCAACTTGGTCTCTTCTACATTTTTTCTCACACTCTATACAGGGCCTCCTAATGTTATCCTTTTCAGAGCAGCTGCTAGTGGTAGCCCGACACTACCATCTAGTTCCTCAGTTCTCAGAGTTGTGCAGACTTATTTGTGTGGTCCATTCATTAACTCATTGTCTCCTTGTGTCTTTTTCATTTCCATCACTCTTCTTTCTTCGGGAAACACCAGTAGCTTCACTTGAGATTTAATACCCCAATTGCTCCTCACCAAAGCTGGATGCAAAACATTGTCTTTGTGAACAATGTTATGCCAATTGACCTTGGTGTGCCCTGAGGCTATGATACTGATCCCTGAGGCCCAGTGATTTATTCCCTCAGGTGTTTGGTTATGTCTAAGAAGTTTTCAAACTTTGCTCCACATCCATCAATATATGTTTTTTTAAGAATTAAATAAAAAACCAAACTCACTGCCATCTAGTTTATTCCCACTCACAGTGACCCTAGAGGAATGGGTAGAATTATCCCTATGGGTTTTCCAGATTGTACCTCTTTACAAAAGAAGAACGAGTTGTCTTTCTCCTAGGGAGCTACTGGTGGTTCTGAACTGCTGACCTTGTGGTTAGCAGCCCAATGTGTAAATGCTATCCAACCAAATCTCCTTAAAACAGTAAATACACCTGTACAAAAATCTTCTGTCAACCCTGTATATATTTAAAAGAATTTCACTTTCTGTCTCCCACCTGTTCAGTAGATCCTGTCCAAGGATCTATTCCTATATTCTCACTTTGCAGGATTGTTTGTATAATCATATTTTCCTTTGTTGCCTTCTTTAATTCTAGCTAACCTCCCCATGTCTTCACCCACATCCATTAGAATTCATATCTTTCAGAAAATTTAAAGTTCTGAAGTATTTCAAAGTTTCCAATCTTAGTAACATTAAATGCATGATAAGGGACAATGATTAGTGATGTGAATTAAATAGAGGAGCACAACATAATGTGTTACTAACAACATTCAGAAACAGTGTAAGAACATATTAAGTTAGCGTTTCAATGAAAAATTCTAGTGTCTGCTGACTCTTTGATTTGCCAAGTCTGAATGTTGCAAGAAACTGGTTTCCACTTCTGTGTGTAGGTACATTGTGTAGACAATAGAGTTTACATATTTGAAGACATTATATTTTAACTATTTTCTTGATTTATAGTAAGGATTGCCCTGATAAACTATTTGACTTTCCAATGATAGAATATCAAATATATATCACAAGATCAATTTTCCAAACTATATTTTGTTTCTAGGCATCTTTCATAGAGTCCAGGATTTATTATATAACTAGAATTTGTTTGTAACATTTTATATAAAGAAACTCAAGTGGTACTAAGCTTAAAGTGCTCAGTTATTAATCAAAAGGTTCTCACTTTCTCAACAGAAGAAAAATCTGGAAATTTGCTTTTATAGTATTACAATCTACAAAATCATATGATCAGTTCTACTTTGTCACATGGGGTGACTGTAAGTCAAAATTTACTCAAGAGCTTATAAGAACAACAGTTTCATATAGCTTAATTTTGTTCTATATTTATAAAACCTTGAATTTCAATTTCCAAGATTCCTCTTGAGGTATATGCACAGTGAGTGCCTCAAATTTGTCCATAAATAATATTCTTGCCTATATACTATAATTAGAATGTTTACTAAATCCATTGTTCCAGACACTGTTATCAATCTATCGTGTGGAGGGCCACTTTTTCACTGACCCTCACTTTTAGGAAGTATAACACTCTTCAATTTGCTTTTCATGTGTTATGGACCAGTGTGGACAATTCTTGTATTCTTTATGCTGAGATGTAATTCTTTCTGTGGTCTGTGGTGAGCAGCCAAGCAGTTGTGGGGAAGTTACTGCAGAGTGCAATCTCTTACTCAGGCCTTCATCAGTTAGGGCTTCAAGTCCACTTGTGTTTCAGGAAGCAAATATGTATCCTCCGTATATTACAGACTGTTAATGGGTCTTCAGTTCTGAATAACTTGTTAATACACTTTGATATTCCAACCGTACCTGGAATCTTGAAAGTCTATAGTGCACTCTGACTTCTTCCTTCAATACAATGGATTCTTGATCATAAGCTACTCTTGAAATGGTTGTATGTCCACCGATTCTTTTTGGCACACTAACTCTGTGTATTCCTTCCATTGTCTTTTGATACTTTGTCATGTAATATTTTCCTCATATAATCTTTCAGTATTTCAACTTGTAACTTGAAATTTTTCTTCATTTTTTCAGCTGGAAACATGCCGAGTGTGTTCTTCATTAGGGATTCTTATGTCTTAACTCCCAAACCACTGAGAATCCTGGCCTAGTAAAAATGACACCAAACTGTAATTATCACAGATGTGTTCAATGCTATATTTAATATTTATGCCAACACCCGATATTAGATAGATATTATTTTTCTTTGTTATTTCTTTTCATTGTCTGACTTTTGCATGCATGTGGGTTGATGGGTTGGAGAACATCTCTGTCTTTAAGGAGTCATTTGCAGCAGATTTTAGTAATGCAATGTGTACTTTGATTCCGTGACAGTGGCTTTCATGGGTGTTGAGTGGATGCCTGGATTTGACCATAACATGTAAGGAGTGGTTGCTGAAAATGACAATTTCTTACTAACTTGCTACTTTAGAGGAAGTTAAGATCTTGCTGAAAGAAGAGAAAAACTGGTTTTCTATTATTATTTAATAGCCAGGTAATTTCAACACACAATAAATTATGTGTATTATTTATTAACTTTCTATTAGTTGTATTGAATATTTCAAATACCATAAGAAAACAAAGCAAACAAATAATTTAAAATAATCGTAATTATTCACAAAATTATAGTCTTTTTTCACATTTCAAATATCTTGATTTGTGATTTTTAAAACTTAGGCAATAAATATATGACTAGAGATAAGAGAATGAGTTAAAATATATTGCTACAATATCATAGAAATCATTATTAAACAAAATTATCAAACTGTGAAGCTACTAAATTTTTGAAATCCCCTTTTGTGTCTATACATTTCTGAAGGCAGGGTTCCCATCCTGCTAACCCTTCTCCACAGAGTTCTGAATCTGACCTACACGATGTCAAAAACAAAAGTTTGGGAACACTCAAAGGACTCAGATCATGTCCCTTTTGAATGTTCTTTGAGTTTAAGGAACAAAAATATGTCTTCATGAGGCAATATCAGTGTTGTAGGCTGAATGGGGCAAGGTTTCCAAGGTGCTCCTCTGATGACAGCCATTGCGACCATGGAATAAGGCATGACAAAAAGTTCTTAGCAAAAGTTTCATGGTTGTTTCTCAGTGTTTTCAGTTTTTTTTAAATATTCTTCATAAGAAAAAAAACAACCTGTGGTTATCCTGTGTCCTTGAAGAAAATACCAGTAAATCAAGATTTTTGACATTCTTATAAAGCAAAAAGTCACTATCACCTCCAAACTTATGCTTCTGAATTATTGTGCTGGCAAAGAAGATTTAATGTACCATGAACTAAAAAAGTGCAAATAAAACTGTCTTAGAAGAAGTACAGCCAGAATGCTCCTTAGAAGCAAGGATAGAAGACTTCTTGGCTACTTGGACATGTTACATGGAGAGACCAGTCCTTGGAAGAGGGCATCATGGTTTGTAAAGTAGAGGAGAAGTGAAAAAGAGGAAGACTCTCAGACTCTCACCAAGCTGGAATGACGCAGTGGCTGCAACAATTGCTCAAATATAACAATTGTGAGGACAGTACAGGGCCAGGCAGTGCTTCGTTCTGTTAAATATAAGATTATGCATGGTTGGAACCAACTGGAGGACACCTAACAACCACAGCATAACCTCCAAGCTGACTTCTGTTCCTTAAGCTTAACTAGACCAACAGATTCTCCACGGAAACCATTTTTTGATTTGACTTTTTAAAAGCCAATCTAATAAGACTAAGACAAGTGTATGAAAATAACTTATCTGTAGTCATCCACTGAAAACAAAGGCATGTTTATACACAGACATGGAACCAGAACAACTATGTATGTAACACATATATGTATACAAGCTTAAAATTAACCCTACTTTATTAATTTTCTGTTGGAATGTAAGATTGAAAAATAAAATAAAGGCATTTTTTTGTTTTACTTTAATTATTAGAGTTCATTATTCTATTGATTTAAAATGTTTAAAATAAAGCTCAGGTCTCATTTTTTTAAAAATTATTGTCAAGGTTAAGATTTGTACTTTTCATTTTCGTATGTTCAATTCGTCTGGTTTGGGGCATTTGTAATTGGCCACCATGTGGGGAAAGGCATATATACATATACACGTATATAACTTATTCTCATTATGTCCTTGTATTTTCAAGTGGAAATATTTTGGAAAGCTGTCTCCGGGTGGTTTTACAAGTGAAGGGTACAGGTTTGAGGTGCTCCTTGAAAGGGAAGCGATGTTGCATTTAACTTGGCTTCTTAAAGTACAGTTAGGTGATCAACTCGCGTTCGTCACTGAATTGAGAGTACAGGAAGGCGAAAACTTTGTACTCTGAGCTGGGTGACTCACTTGAATGAACTATTAAGTTTAACTGAATTGAATTCCTAATTGCTGTTCCAAAAACATGGCCATTCAAACTAGCACTTGAATCACTGTGGACCAATAATGTATCATATTTTAGGGAAAATAAAGACATATGATTAAAATTATGTCATTTTTTTTCTCCTGTAAATCCTGTACCTCTTTTATTCAATGGGCAAGTAAGTGAAAATGATCTGAAATATAAAACCTGAACAAACAGGAATAGAGAGCATAGTGCTGCATGAATACAGAACTAAATACTAAATTCATGTATTCATGTTCTGACAAAGGTAATGCTTAAAATTTACAGATATACTTATATTCTGCCCACCTACTTCCACCTTTAAGCTTAATATCCTAAAAACTTCATGATGTAGATAAATGACCCCCTTGAACTTCACCAAAGGCAGAAAGGAGCACCATCAGCATCCACAGCCTGAAGCTGATTCTGATCATGAGAATCTCAGAAAATCATCCACTCGCCAGCTTTTATACTAATTCCTTTAAAAAATAAAAATAAAGCCAATCAAACAAACAAAAGCTGCATGTTACCCATGACACTCTCTTCTCCTCTGCTGGATTCGATAAGTTGATAAACTCACAGAACTAGAAGATAAATATTAATGATGGTGGGGTTTAGTTGTGAAGCAACAGGTTACTCATGGTATAGTTCTTTGATCAGGCTGGTTTCATCTCTTTCATGCCCACTGGTCCTTAATCTCTCAGTACTGCATCCCTGTAGACCTTCATCCTTTGGCTTCTGCTCTGTCTGGGCAAGAGTCACAGAGCTGTTTTTGCGTTGTTAATACGTGCCAAGAGGCTGTTCACTCTCCAAGTCTCTTCAGAACTAAGACGCTCCATGATCAGCAAAACAAACCAGGCATCTACAGGCAGTCACCCATCAGCAAGCCTTTTGGCTGAAAACTAGGACCCAAACACTGATTAGATCAGCAAAAGGCGACTAGAGAAAGAACAGGAGGAGAAGCTTGAGAAGAGGAGGAAGAAGAGAGAACTACCATCTCTTTATTTGCTGACTAAAATGACTATCCCCATTTCCAGTGATAATCCAAATGATATAAAACTTTATACAAGTGGAGTTACTACTACAATTGATAAAATTTCAATATATTTGTATATATGTATTGAAATATATGTTACTTGTCATGTAATATTTCCAATTACAAAGACAAATAAAGGTCCTATCTATAAGTATACTAGGAATAAAAGGAAAAAATAATGAAACAGGCAAAGAAAATGTTGTGTCCAATTTATGAAAGAACAGATTTCTGAAAAAGTCATTGGAAGAGAGCTCATACAAAATGTTGTCCAATTATTGGCATTACTGCTTTTTTTCATTGCAATGTATCTTCCATTCCGTGCACTTTTTTCCCTAATTATTTTCTCGGTAGTTGTCAAAGCTATTTCTTGAAAAACTTCTAATTATAGCAGCTCATTTAAACTTTAAGATATCTTAACATAAAACATATATACCATAAAACATTAACATAGATTATTTCTGTTTTTCTCAAATATCTCCACTTCCTATTTTTGAGTTTCCAACCATTATCATTATACTGCCAATATAAAAGAAGTTTAATACACAAGTATTTATTATATACTTTTTTGTTGTATGGCTTGTAAAACTTAACTACTGAGTTTGTTGTTACATTCTACCAAGTTGGCTTTGACTAATAGCAAACCTGTATACAACTGAATGAAATAGTGGCTTCTCTGACAGTATCTTTACAATCATTACATTGTTTTATCCTATTTTGCTGCCAACGTATTATTCCATCTCGCTGATGGTCTTCCATTGTTTTTCTTACCCTTTACATTATGAAGCATGATATCCTCTCTCTGGATAATATATCTGTCATAGTACATAATTTTATGACAATTTGAAGGTGCATAAAAGTGTAGGGGCAGCATCCAAGCTGTCAACCAGGTCACGGCAGGATGGTGCCTCCTTGTGGGCATAGCCTTCTCATAAGGAGGGCCTAGGGAAACTCTCTTTTTCTCTGCCTTGACTTCCTTGCTTTCTGGACATCTGAAAGCTGCCAGTGCCCTGCCATGTTTCCACCAACCTTAGATCCACAAGAGTTTGCAAGCACTAATGTGTGATATTCTTGCATTTTACGTCATTGCATGTGGCATCCTGAATCTGAAGAGGGATGTGTGGAATAGTAGTGGACTTATGAACTTGGGTTGGAGTAGGCTGGGATGTATTCTTGATATTTGAGTGGGTGCCCCCCATAAAACTGAACTTGCACTAGGGGAAGCAGAGCTTTCATAGTTCACAGTTTTCCCACGAGGTGAGCAAATCACAACTTGCTCTGAGTTAGTGCGCACAGTGGCATTGCCTGGGAAGGCACTCTGGTCACAGTAAATTTTTTCATAAGAGCAGTTTTGCTTGAACCTCATTTTTGTAATGGTTCATTTAACAGAACAACTTGTGGCTGTGAAATTTTGTTTCCCACTGGGGAAAAATGTTACAGAAATTGTCGTGATGTTGAACACAGCTCACAAGTACAGCACTATGGGAAAAACTCAATTTTGACAGTGTTTTTCTCATTTCAAAAAAGGTGAAATGTTGTTTGATGACAAACCTTATTCTGGATATTTGTCAACTTCCCAAATGGATGAAAATGTTGACTTGTAGAACATTTGGAGTTCATGCCACCAGGTCAGATTTTTAATCAAGCATTCTATTTAGAGGTTCTAAAAAGATTGTGTAAACGTGATTGACAAAAGAGGTTTGATTTCTGGCAGATGGGGGACTGGTTTTGCCACCATTAGAATGCACACGCTCACACAGCATTCTCAATACACCAGTTTTTGGCAAAAAACAGCATGCCTTTCTTGCCCCATGCACCTTACTCACCTCACCTGATTTCATTCTGTGCGACTTCTTTTTGTTGCCTTGAATGAAGAGGGAAATGAAAGGACAGCAATTTTATTTGCTAATTGACATAAATGTTTACGCTGCTTCAGGTCCCATTGCCAAGATTGTTTTATCTTTCATTAAAGTTATTTATACATTTGTAAACTCCTGATTTCTTTGGGGTGTTGTTCCCATAAACTTTTCATAATACTTCAGTGATTTCACCATACTTCTACCCCCAAGCTTCACTATCTATTTGATGGTTGATCTTGCTTAGTTTTAGCAAAATTCATGTTGCTATAATAGGGGCCCTTTTCAAACTGATGTAACTTCCTTCTTAGTGCCTCAAACTAGATCCTGTTCAGATATGTTATAGCAAGTCAGTTTATTTTTATGCAAAACATATTTGCAATATTTGCATTAAATTTTGAGGACCTGTTGCCTTTATTGAAAATTTTTTTCAAGTGTAAATTCAAGCGTTTGTTTAATGTTCTTTAATTTTCATCTGATGAGCTCTCTTAAGTACTACTTTCAGGGCAGTTCTAGTAAACCTGATTTCTAAAATATATTTTCAATTATTTTATTTCCTGTATTTATAACATTTTCAAGGGTCCACCAGAACTTTTCTCAAAGAAGTGAATTGCTTTTGAAAGAGTCATTCAAGAAGAATTCAAGAAAGAGTAATCAATATTGCTAAATATGGCAAATACTTCAAGTGAGATGTGGGTGGAAATATGTTACTCAATATAGAAATAAGAGTGTGATTGGTTACCTTGGAGATGGAAGGTTTAGGGAACTAGTGGGGGTAGAGGGCATAAAGAAGTAGCTTGTGGAATTATACAGAATTTGAATGAAGAGATACAATGAATATTCACAATTTGTTAATGTCCACTTGTGTTTAGAGGAGTTAAATAGGTTAGAAGAACGCTTGCCGACACATGATAATTCTTTGATTTTTTTGTTGCTTGTTATTACTCTGTTCTTTTTAGAAATAAATGAATCACCCAGGTAATGGAAATTTGAGACAGAAGTACTTTGGACATGTGATCAGTAGAGACCAGTCCCTGGAAAAGACATTAGGCTTGGTCTGGTAGAATGTCAGAAAAACAGGGAGACCTTCAACAAGATGGACTGACACAATGGCTGCAACAATGGGTTCAAACTTATCAATGATTGTGAAAATGGTACAGGCATATACAGTGTTTCTTTCTGGGTCACCATGAGTCTAAATTGACTTGATGACGCCTAGGACAACAACCTAACAACCCTTTTCTTTAAGTATTCCAACCCATAATAACCCTACAAGACAGAAGAGAATTGTTCCTTAGGTTTCCAAAGGCTGTAAGCTTTATGGAAGCAGACTTCTACATCTTTTTTTTTTCCTTTCTTAAAATGCAGGTGGTGAGTTCGAACTACCAATATTTTTATTAGAAATGGAGCGTTTTTAATACTGTGCCAACAAGACTCCTTGCAAAGGATTACACAATACTAAAAAGTGATACATTTAGAATATAAAAATCTAGGTATTTCTTTACCACATATTGGTCATTCTGTTGTACTGTGATGTTTCTATGTGTGTGTTTCTATGATGCTGGGCGCTATACCACCATTATTTCAAATATTAGCAAGATCATTCCTTGGCAGCCGAGTTTCCAGAGTAAGACAGACTAGGAAGAGAAGCCTGGCATTCTACTTCCTAAAACTAGCCAATAATGGATAACGTGTCAATAATTATGAGGATGTTAGAGGACAAGACAATGCTTTGTTCATTATACATAAGGTAACCATGAATTAGAGTGAATTTAAATGCAACTGGCAATAGTAATAACAACAGTCAATCCTGAAACCTTCATACTGTCCTTGTGTCTCTATGTTTTTCCAATGAGAAGAGACTTAGAAATGATAATTTTGTGCAGCGGTGGCAACAATTCCCATGCCCTCCTATAGTGGCAAGTCACCAACTCTCAGTGTGTTAAGCCAGGAGGACCAGAGAAACAAATCCAATGACACTCATATATGTATGAGAGGATTTTGTATCAAGAAGTAATTATATAGCAAGAAAATATCCCAGCCTGTCCAACTCAAGTCCACAAGTCCAATACTAGTCCTAAGTTCATATTCAGACCCAAGAAGTCACATGCAATGATGCAGAATGCAGAAAGATCACAGGTCGGGCTGTGCAAAGTCCAGGATTCTAGGTGCATGGAAAATATTACAGGGCTCCAGCAGCTCTCAGGGTGGCCAGCAAGCAGGAGGGGGAAGCCAGGGAGAGAGAGGCTGGTCTCGAGAGAGCAATATATCTAGTCACACCTCCAATGGAGGGCATCAGGCTGCACCTGGTTGACAGGTCGAATTCCACCCCAAAACTTTTATATATCTTCAAGTTGACATGAAATTATGTAACTACCACACTGATCCCCTCCTACATTGTCTGTCAATTATTTCAGACTAAATTTCATGTTAACAATGACTCTTTCATTGAAAAATTTGGAACTTAAACATGAAGAGATGTTTTCATTTCCAACTGAATTAATTCCAAGGGCAGTAAGAAGGATATTTCAGGATTTTCATCAACAGAAATATTGCTTTAGACTGTAGTACTGCTTTAAATTACAAGAATGTTTGCTATAATTAAGATACATAGCTATATATAGTCATTGGTACATTTTCTCTGTAAATATTGTGAAACAGGGCTCCACAAATTTTGAAGGTATAGAAAGAATCACTGAAAAATATACCTTCTCCAATAAAACATTTTTATTTCGAAAGCATAATTACAGCCTGAGCAGGCTTGGCTGAAATCCATTTTCAGGAAAGGATTGGAAATTGAAAGAGCCAGGATGTACCACAACAAAGCGTAGCTGCATATGAGAAAACGGAAACAACGGTGATGAGCCTGTAGCAAATCTCCATGTACTGAGGACGGCAAGAAAGATAAAGAGAGAAATGAAACCAAACCCACTGTTTATTCCTCATTCTAAAAACCAAAACCAGATTATCAATACCTTCTCTTTGTGGAGGCACTTTGATTGTTTAAGATTCTTCATGAAGGCCGCACAGAGAACAATGAGAAAAGAGAAGGACTTCTAATGAAGCTGGTAAGTCTCAAAGTGGAATTATCTGGTGAATTTGCTCACATTTTTCGCCCTCAAATCTACTGTATGTCCTATGTTGTTCATTAGCAAAATGCATTTGTTCTGAATTATTCTCACCAACCACTCTATTTATACTGAGTTGAAAACTGTCAAAACACCCCAGCATGACATCCATTCAAAAAACACACTCACTGCCATTGAGTCAGTTCTGACACAGTGACCTTAAGAGACAAAGTGAAACTTCCTCTGGGGTTTTGTGAGGCTACAAATCTGTACTGGGGCAGAAATCCATCTTTTCTCCCTTAGGGTCACACCACTGATTGGCACTTAGCAGCTGAACATATAGCCACCAGGGCTCCTCGCATGTCCACTCAGAACTCAGAACTGTGATCTTATTTGGGAAAAAATACAAAACAAAAGGCTTATTACTGATGTGATAACATTAAGATGAGATCATCTTCTTCAAAGTGGGGCCTAGATCCAGTGATTGGTTTCCTTGTAGGGAAACTGACATTTAAAGAGTCCACACACAAAAGGAAGAAGACCAAGTGAAAATGGAGGAGAAGCTACATTGATGCGGCTTACAAGCCAATTAATGACAAAAATTGCCAGAACACACTGGGAATAAAGATTATACCAGGAAAAGTTTTACCTACAGTCCTCACAGAAGCATGGACCTTTCAAATCCTTGAGTTTGGATCTCTAGTCTGCAAAACTGCGAGAAAATAACATCCAGGTGTTTTACACAATCTGAGTTTGTGGGAATGCATTACAGCAACCCCAGAAAAGGAAAGGAAAGCCCAAACAAAATGTATTGCCATTAAGTCAATCCCAACTCATTGTGGCTAGAACTGAGCTTCATAGAATTGTATTGCAAGAATATTTACCAACCTTTCTTCTGCAGCACTACTGGGTAGTTTCTGTCAGCTTTTCCATTAGAAAACTCATAAAATCAACCTCATCACCCATGAGTCCATTATGAATATAAGACAGAGTAGAACTGACCCATAGAGGGTCGAAGGTGTGATCTCTCTACAGGCAGACTATCATATATTAAATAAGCCTCTTATGAAGTAGCTGTTGGGTTCAGATCACCAACCTTTTAGTTTATATGCACCAGTTTTCTGTTGGTGGTTCAGTGCAAATTGTTTTACCACCCAGGAACCTGATATAGTAGTTAAATATCCTCTACCCTGTTACTCCTTGGCACTTAATTCTATTAATTTCCTTCAAAGTATTTATTTTTATATGTGCTTTAATTTATCCATTTGCACATTATCTCTTCTTCTTAAATTGTGCTTTAAACTGTCCAATCAGTTAGATTAGGACAGCATTGTTTTATTAATGTTTTGTCCACTAGAAGCTTGCACACAGGAACACTTAATTATGACTTGTTGATATAATTAATTCATGTATCATACTCTTCTGCCTTATGGCAAGAGTCTTTGAAAGGCTGCAAGATCTTCTGTGTCAATGAGGATTATAGTTGTGTGCAGTATAGACATTGAACAATGGCTTATCCAAAGGGTATGATTTTATTTTATTAGGTAGTTCAGCAATGTTTAAAGCAGTTTGAAACCACCAATATCCTGGTATATATATATATATGTTTGTATTTCCTGTTTGGCAAAGCTTAGCATACTGCAAGATGATTGAAAAAATGTACTTTATGTTTGTTTGTTTGCTTGTGAATATTGCATAAAATCAGAGCTATATTAATAAGGAATTCAGCTCAGAGAGTTAGCAGAGTTTCATATTCCCTTTGAAAAGTTTCCTGATTTATACACAGAACAACACATCTCTGTTACAAGATTTGTATCACTCCTGAAGACATAATCAACCATTATAGGCTGTTCTAAATATGAAGCAACATCTTATCAGAAGAAAGACAGCCAAGGACTGAATTATAATAAGTACAGAAAGCTAAAGAAGTGAAATACTTAATGACATGATAAGGCAAACTTTTGTGCTTTGTCTCTGCTTAGGGATTGAGTTTCTAATACAATAAGAATATTCAAATTTTTTTGAAAATTGCATCTTTATTCTTAGGTGATAGTTGCATTGACAATCAAATTTTAATTCTGAGAAATTCATTTCCCTTTATACAATTTTCTTTACATGTTAAAATGTTCTTTCTAATTCATTCTGATGAGCCCATATTTATTTTAATAATTTAATTAGATTAATTATATTGTTTTCAGTTTTGTAATTCAGTAAACTAATCATTCAGTGATCTGATTGGTTGGGTGTTGATTTCGGTTTATTAAGCACAAAACTATTTCAGTTGTAGTTTTCCCAGGTTCTCTTGGGACACCAGAATCTTCTTATATTGACATCAGTATATACTCTAGACCCTATCTAGTTTTCAACACTATAACTTTTTGTTGTTGTTAACAAATCATTTTCTTGGGGGCTCTTAAAACAATCTATACATCAATTGTATAAAGTACATTTGTACATATGTTGCCATCATTATTTCCAAGACATTTTCTTTCTACTTGAGCCTTTGGTATCAGCTCTTATTTTTCCTCCCTTCCATCTCCCTCCCACCCTTATGAACCCTTGATAAATTATAAATTATTTATATTTTCATATTTTTACACCATCTACTATCTCACTTCACACGTTTCTGTTGTTCGTCCCCCTGGGGGGAGGGTGACTATAAATGATCATTGTGATCAGTTCCCCCTTTCTTCCCCTTCTCACCCTACCTTCACCCTACCCTCATGGCATCACTACTTTCATTATTAGTCCTGAGAGGTATATCAGTACTGGATTCCATGTGTTGGGAACTCTTATCTATACCAGTGTACATTTGTACATGCTCTGATCTGGCGAGATTTGTAAGGTAGAAATGGGGTCATGATAGTGGAGGAGGAGGGGGTCGAGGAAACATTAAAGAACTAGTGGAATGTGGTGTGTCTTGTCGGTGCTATACTGCATCCTGGCTGGTTCGTCCTTTCCTTGTGACCTTCTGTGAGGGATGTCCAATTGTCTACACATGGCCTTTGGGTCTCCACTCATACCCCCCTCATTTGCACCAAAATGGTTGTTTGTTTTGGGTTTTCTGATGCCTGATACCAGATTCAGGTCAGCACCTCCTGATAAGAAGGGTTGGTGTGATTCTTCCATGTGGGTTTGTTGCTTCCCTGCTAGATGGCCATGTGTTTAACTTCAAGTCTTTAAGACCTCAGATGCTATATGTGGTAGTTACATAATCTGGTGCCAATTTGGGACTTGAGAGGATTAAGAGTTAAGGGGTGATATCTAGTCTGTCAATCGGGTTATACCCAATGAGGCCTCTATGTGGGCATGGCATTCCCTTGAGGATTCTGGGGATTTCTGTATTTTCCTCCTTGGAGGCGGGAGACACACACACTCTCTCTCTACTTACTCCCTGAAAGACATAGCAGCTGACAAGACACATGGAACAAAGCTAGTGCCCTGAGCTGGAGAAGCCACATGGAGACCCCTGCCAGTGACGAGATCCTTACAATGCCAATGGATCCAAAAGACTTCCCACCCACTGGCCTGTGATTTTCCTTCATTCAGCATCATTGCATGTGTTTCTTGAGTCTGAAGGGGACTTTATACATTGGTATCTGACAAATGGGTTAATATCGGACTTATGGACTTGATCTGAACAGGACTGGGATGTTTTCTCAATACTCAATTGCTCTTGTACATAAACCTTTTACTTATAAACATATGAATATCCATGAATTTGTTTCTCTAGTCTACCTAGACTAACACACTATATATTGTAATAGCCGAGCACCATCACCTTTCTTCACCATATTAGCATTTTGTCTTCAGTGATTGTGTTGGGAAGGTGAGCATCACAGAATGCCAAGTTATTAGAACAAAGCATTCTTGCGTTGAGGGAGGACTTGATTAGAATATATTTACATATGTACATGCCTGTATTTAGACCTCTATAAGTGTCTTTTGCCTCCTGATTCTTTCCATTTACTTTCCTCCTGTCCCACTATCATGTTTGACCTTCCTCCATCTCTCTGTACTTCTTCTGGTATACATTGCACTTGATCAAACTCCACCAGGCATTCTCTGTCCTCCTCACCATCAATTTTAAATCTCTTGTAGTTCCCTTGTCCCTGGGCTTGTTGGTTCTCTCTTCTCTTTCCCCCACCTCCTCCTCTCACCTATCCCCTCAGAATCATCAGTTTCATTGTTTTCTTCTCATGATTGTTTATCCTGCGTATCTTACATAGATAGACATGGGGGAAAAGGAAGACAAATCGCCTATGACTAGTTCCAGGTCTGTCTGCTGACCCTTATGAATGTTCTCTGATGAAGTCGGCTGCAGTGCCAAGCCCTGCTCCCGGAGTCTGAAGTCTATGTTCAGAATTCCTCAGAGACTGTGTGGTTTTCTCCCCTTGCTGCCCTGTGGCACTGACTACATGTTATGCCCTGGTGTGGGGAGTCAGACCAGGCACAGTTCCTACACTGTGTCTCAGGAGCTTCTCCCTGTAGCACTGTTGGTCATCAAGGGGATGGAGTGTCGCATGGTGAAGCCAACCCTCTGGTCCTTCCTGTGCACTGGCTGCTCCGGGTGGGAATGTCATCCTCGAAGCTTTGTGGGCCAGATGCTGTCCATTCTTTCTCTCTCTTTCCCATTTAGTGTGCTCCAGTGTGATCTGGGCAGACCTACCAGTCTCCCAGGCTGTATCTTAAGTGCTGCCCTCTGTGGTGCATTCTTCTTGGGAGGGAGTTTGATGTAGCTGCGATAGGGGTCAGGCTCACAGACCTCAACATTTTCATTGATTAAGATTTCTTAAAAGTTTGTTTTATGTACTTTCTCTCAAGAAAACACATGAATCAGAGGGATAGCATTTTTTCATCATAGTAATTATAAATGTAATAAAACATTAGCCATTTTAGACAGTATTTATATACAATTTAATAATATTAATCACATCCATATTATTATTTGATCACTATGATCCTTTTTTTGTGTGAAGCTCTCATCTTTAAGTGATAATCCTGCCTTTCCTCCAACCCTTACTATTTTAACCTTTTTATGGAACATTCAGACTCATTATCTGGGGGAAAAATGTTGTTTAATTTTGCTGCCATTCCTAGACCAGAGCTGGAGTGGCTTCTTACTCTCTGGACCTCTTTCAACGGTGTCTTCCCTGAACAATGAACCCATAAAGGTAGAGGAAAGTGCCTGCCTACAGATTAAACAACTTTTCCAGATTCCGTTTTGGTGTACCTGTGACCAAGAATTCTCTGGACGGATAGCTCCAATTCTGCTGCCAGTATCAGCAAAAACCTCCTCCACTAGCCCGTTTTACCAACACATCTATGTACTTTAAGCTCTGAGGCATGATCAAGAGATGGTTATTTAGTTCTTTGCAGAGGAGTAAATGCAGTTTGGATGTAAAACAAGAGGGGTTTTCTTAGACTTATGTTTAAAACCCTCTATATCCTACGAATGTAGAATTAAGAGAATGATTTAGGGGATAAGAACCAATTCTAGCATTTCTGTATTCTAAAATGGAATCTAACTCTCCACGCCTGGTATGTAAATCAAAACAATGTTGAGATACCATCTAACACCCACAAACATAGCCCAATTTAGAAAACAGAGAACAACAAATGCTAGAGAGGTTATGGAGGCATTGGAAACCTGGTACATCCCTGATGGGCTTTAAATACATACCACTGCTATGGCAATTCCTAATGCAGCTGGCAATAGAAATTGCATCTGACCCAGCAATACCATTGCTGGGCATATACCCTAAATAAAGGAGTCAAATCGTGAACAGATATATGCTCTCCCATGTTCATTGCAGCACAGTTCACAATAGTAAGAAAGTGGAAACAGCCCAATTCCCATTGGTAGAAGAATGGATAAATAATAATATTAATTTTGGTATATACACACAGTGGATTACTATGCATCCTTAAAAGAGTGATGAAAACATGAAACGCCTCAAGACATGGGGAATCTGGAAAACATTATGCTGAGTGAAGTTAGTCCATCACAAAAGGGCAAATGCCCTATGTGGCCACTGCTGTAAGGATGAATACCAAGGTGGGAGCAGGTCTAGGCTTGAAGGACATCCAGTCTGCTGCTCACATCTGCCAGACAGCTTGGTAGAGAGACTGAAGGTACCCATGAACCATGTACCAGGCTTTCTATGTGTGTATCTTGAAGGCCATTTTGGGGAGAGGTCCTCAAGTCAGCTGGAAGAGGATTTTTGAGAGTGTGGAGGGGAGGGTGACCAATTGGTGGCTGCCATGCAAGAGGATGAGGAGGGTACCCAGGACTGGCAGACATCCCTATCAAAGTCTTCGATGAGGGATAGTGATGGGAAAATCAAGTCGGGGGGGGGGTAAAGGGGAAATACATGTCTTTGAGAAGATAAGTGCATGCATGTTGGTTGAAAGGTGGGGAGGACCATACACACCTTGGAGATAAGTGCGTGTCTCTGGTAGGAAAAAAGGGGAAGTACTAATTTCCTCATAGAGGAAAAAATGCTAAGCAATACTTTTAAGAACCCTAAAGAGTGCAGGGAGGAGGGGAATATGCCTGGTACTATGATAATAACAATGCTCACATTATTTGTATAAATAATGTCCAGTCAAATAAGGATTTATTTCGTACAAGTTAATAATCCATGTATTTTAAAATATATTTAGCCTACACTTGTTCAATCTCCCTTTCTCAATGGTTTTAAAGATTATTACCATGAACTAATCAATGAAACTATAAAAAGAAGGTCATTATGCTCCAGAGAGATGATCATTAAGATTTCTACCATAAAATAACAAGGATGTCTCTAATGGATTTTGGGCTCACACTTAATCCTATCTCTAATCTAACAATAGTTCTTATGACATGACACCACCTCTTTGGTTCTCAACCTTTCTCAAGCCACGACCCTTTAAAACAGTTCCTCATGTTGTGCTCACCCCCCGACCATAAAGTTATTTTAGTTGCTATTTCATAAGTGTAAGTGTAATTTTGCTACTGTTATGAATCGGGCGACCCCTGTGAAAGAGTCATTTGACCCCCCAAAGGGGTCGTGACCCACAGGTTGAGAAATGCAGTCCTACTTGATACTCACCACAATGAAGGATGCATGAAAGATTTAGGTGCTATAGCAAAGTGAGGTGAAGAAACTAGATGGTACCGGGCTACCAGAAAGAATAGTGTCTGGTGTTTTAAAGACTTGCTTTCAAACAATCATCTAAGTGAGACAGCAACTCAACCCACGTAGAAAAGCACACCAACATCACGATTCAAGGATTGTAGATTATATCATCTAAACCCGAAAGGGGGAATAGTACCAGAGCTTAATTTGTGAGAGTCTGGTGTGCAGAAGGCTACTAATGACAGCTGGTGCCCAAAATGCATTTGCAGGGTCTACACAGGGAATCAAGAGAGAGGCAGGGCTTTTTATTCCCATAACTGTGTAGTCTTGGAAATCCACAGAGGGTCGCTATGAACCAGCCTTGACTCGATGGTAGTGAATTTGGGAGCCAGGGTTGCTGTAAGTAGGCATCAACTTGGTGGCAGTACGTTCTGAGTCCACTTTGGACACCGGAAACCAGTCCCCAGTTATTTCCCTCTAGCCATTAATGAAGGATGGGAATAATCTGCTATTCAGACAGAGTCTTGGAGAGATGACCATAATACACTAAAATGACAAATTAATTAAATGGTTAAAACCTTGTCATTTAATACTCTTTTTGATACACTCTATGCTTGGTCTGTTTTTTAAAAAAATATTTTTCTATATGTGTTTGTTTCATATTGGGGTCTATCTCGCTTGTATTTTGTCATTGTTGGCAGCCTTCTTGGCTCTCTGCTATGTATTTTCTATGATTTTTGGTACATAAAACCCAGGTGCATGAATCTATAGAAGATAATAAATAGAATACGGTTCCTGGTTGGTATGGCAAGGTAGATGCGGGAAGGAGGAGCTAATATATTAAGGAGTATAAGAAGGTTGAAAATGCATTTAAACTGATTGTACAATACAGCATGATATGATTGAACTATGGAATGGTATGATGTCGGGATTCAGTCCCAATAGAATGGTTTAAAGAAAATAAATAAATAAAATGAAATCTGAGACATTTTAAAATACTGAATTTCAACCTTGTCTTACAAGTTTTTATGAAATAGCATTTCTAACATAAGAGATGTGAGGGTAGTTTGCTAATACAATAAAGGGATTTCAAATATTCAGACATATGGTATGCTTTATTGCCTCAAGGCCTGCAAATGTTTGGCCAGAATTGTTTTAATTTCAATATTTTGTCTTTTTGGTACTTAGAATATATTTATGTATAATACATAAATATACTTTTACCCCAATTGCCTAGTGGTACACATGCAAGATTCTCAACATATGGCAGAAAGAAATAGGGAGATAACAAGATAAATCTTTTATTAGGTAACTGCATCCAAGGGTAGTGTGGCCAAATAAATGAACTGAATACACTTATTTTCGGGATACAACTCACTAACCGCCATCAAATAGATTCCAACTCATAGTGACCTCATGTGACAGGGTAGAACTTGCCCTGTAGGTATCTAAGAGAGTTACTCTTTGTGGGAGTAGAAAGCCTCGCCTTTCTCTAGGGGAGCTGCTAGTAGCTTGGAACAGCTAACTTTAAGGTAAGCAGTCCAAAGATAGTCATTACAAGGGAAAACAAATATTAGGGTGTAATGAAGTTTACCATTGTGCAAAACAGCCAGAGCACAGTAGCATTATAATATTGTCATGACATGTGCAAATGTGCATACCCTTTATATGCCATTGAAAACATTGTGCAGTGTAACGAGTTAAGCGCTCAGCTTATAGTCAAAAGGCTAGAGATTCAAACATATCTAGAGGCACTCAGAAGAGAGTACTGGAAATTTACTTTCGAAAACTCTACAGAAACATTCTATTCTCCATACTAGGGGTTTCTGTGGGTTGGAATAAACTTGACAGTAATTAACACCAACTACATATGCTGTTACTTTTTTAATATTATGTTCAAAATTTTATACTGCTTTATTATTTATTTCATTCATTCTATGTAAAATAATCCGTAACAAAATTCAACATATTATTAAGTGCTGTGAAGGTAGGTCTGACTCATTTATTTATGTACAACAGAGAGAAATACTACCCACTGTCCTCATAATTGGTGTTATGTTTGAATAACATTGATGCAGCCACTGTGTTAATCCATTTTGCCAAGTATCTTCTATTTTACTAAACATGATATCTTTTTGCAGGAATTGAGCTCACTGAATAACATGTCAAAGTACATGAGATAAAGTTTCAAATTCCTTGCTTCTAAAGAGCCTTCTAGCTGCAAATTTCCCATGAATAGATTTGATCGTATGTTTGGCAGTCCATAGTTCAAATGCATTGATACTTCTTCGGTCTTATTTATTCAATGCCCAGCATCCACATGCATATGAGGCCATTGAAGACACCATGGCTTGCAGCAGGTGCTCTTTAGTTCTCAAAATAGCATCCTTCTTTCTAACGCTTTAAAAATGTCATGTGTAGCAGATTTATCCAATGCAATGTATCATTAGATCACTGATGGTTGCCTTAATGAGCACTGATTGTGGATCCAAGCAAGACGAAAAACTTGATAGCATCAATCTTTTTTTTTTAATCGTTTTTATTCGGGGCTCATACAATTCTTATCACAATCCATACATACATCAATTGTATAAAGCACATTTGTACATTCATTGCCCTCATCTTTCTTAAAACATTTGCTCTCCACTTAAGCCCCTGGCATCAGGTCCTCATTTTTTCCCCTCCCTCCCCGCTCCTCCCTCCCTCATGAGCCCTTGATAATTTATAAATTGTTATTTTGTCATATCTTGCCCTCTCCGACGTCTCCCTTCACCCACTTTTCAGTTGTCCGTCCCCCAGGGAGGAGGTCACATATAGTTCCTTGTAATCGGTTCCCTTCCCAACCCACTCTCCCTCTACCCTCCCAGTATCACCACTCACACCACTGGTTCTGAAGGGATCATCCACCCTGGATTCCCTGTGTTTCCAGTTCCTATCTGTACCAGTGTACATCCTCTGGTCTATCCAGACTTGCAAGGTAGAATTCAGATCATGATAGTGGGGGGTGGAGAGGAGGGAGGAAGCTTTTAGGAACTAGAGGAAAGTTGTATTTTTCATCGTAGCTACATTGCACCCTGACTGGCTCTTCTCCTCCCCGAGCCCCCTCTGCAAAGGGATCTCCAGTGGCCTACAAATGGATTTGGGGTCTCCACACTCCTCACCTCATTCACTATGGTAAGATTTTTGTTCTGATGATGCCTTATACCTGATCCCTTCGATAACTTGTGATTGCACAGGCTGGTGTGCTTCTTCCATGTGGGCTTTGTTGCTTCTGAGCTAGATGACCGCTTGTTTACCTTCAAGCCTTTAAGACCCCAGATGCTATATCTTTTGATAGCTGGGCACCATCAGCTTTCTTTGCCACATTTGCTTATGCACCCATTTGTCTTCAGCGATCGTATCATGGTGGTGAGTACACAATGATATGATTTTTTTGTTCTTTGATGCCTGAAAACTGATCAAGCATCAATCTTTTCTCATGATGTTACCTACAAGTTTATGATGATGTTAGTTGCTGGTCCACTTGCGAGGATTTTTGGCTTTCTTCATATTGAACTGAAATCCAAAAACAAGGCTGAAATTCTTGATATTCATAAACAAATACTTCAAGTCCTCATAATTTTCTACAAATAAGGTTGGGTCATTTGCATAGCAAACAATCTAATAAACTTTCCTCCAATCCTGATGACCCATTTTTATTCATATAGTCCAGCTTCTTGGATCATTAGCTTAGCATACAGAGAGTAAGAAGATACAACACTGGTAAACACATTTCCCTATTTTAAATCATGCAATCCTCCTCTGTTCTGTTCATACAGCTGTATCCTGATCCATGAATAGGTTCTGCATGAACACAATGAAAGGTTCCAGAATTCCCATTGTCTCAAAACTGCTCATAGTTTGTTACAGTTCACAGTCAAATGCCTTCACATGGTCAATAAAACACAAGTAAAGCATATTTCTTGTATTCTCTGCCTTCGACCATGATCCATTTGATGGGTGCAATATATCCTTTGTTTCACATCTGATTCCAGCTTGAATTTCTGACAGGTACCTGTTAATACATTGCTGCAACATCTGCAGAATGATGTTTAACACATCATCATTAGTAAAATTTTACTTGCATGTCATATTAGTTTGATAATTCATACATTCTGCTGGATCATCTTATTTTTGAATAGGTACTCTTTCAGTCAGTGGGACAGGTAGCTTTCTTCTAAATTTCTTGGCTGAGTTAGTGATGCTTCCAGTGTATCATCAGCTTATTAAAATATATCAGTTGGAATTCCATCAATTCCTGGAGTCTTGTATTTTGCTAATTCCTTTGATGCATCTTGGACTTCTTCAGTACCACTAGTTTTTGCTTCCTCTTGAAATGTTTGAATATGGATGAGTTCTTTTTGGTACAGTGACTGTGAGTATTCCTTCCATTTTCTTTGGACACTTCTGGCTTCATTAAATGTTTTGCCCATAGAATTCTTCAATATTTCAACTCAAAGCTTCATTTTTCTCTTCAGTGCTTTCAGCTTAAGCTATGTTGAGCATGATCGTTCCTTCTGGTTTTCTTTTTTCAGGCCTTTGTACATTTCATTATAATACTTTACCTTCTCAACCCCCTGCCCTTTGTAACTTTTTGTTCAGCTCTTTTGCTTCAGCATTCCTCCATTTGCTTTAAAAACTCTAAGATCAAGAGCAATTTTCAGAGTCTCTTCTAACATCCACTTGGATCTTTTCTTGCTTTCCTGTCTTTTAAATGACATTTTCCTTACCTCATATTGTTGCTGATTTCCTCTCACAGTGCATTAGTTACTCTGTCTGTAGTGTGCAATGAGTGAAATCTGGTCTTGAGATATTCTGGGATATACTCAGGTCATATTTTGACTCTTCTGTATTTTCTTCAGTTTCAAACAGATTTTACATATTTTATTTTGATTTTCTTCAGTTTCAAACAGATTTTACATCTGAACAGTTGATAGTTTGTTTCACAGTCAGCCCCTAACATGGTTTTGTTGTTGATATTGGGCTTCTCCATCATCTCTTCCTACAGATTATAGGCAATTGGATTTCTCTGTAGTCTATCTGGAGAGGTCCACATATTTCTTTGTATTCCATTGGAAAGTCCTTGTGTCAAGTCATCTTTGTGTTGTTGCAAAAAGATGTTTGCTAAAAACAAGTGGTTGCTTGTGCAGAATGTTATCATACAATCTCCAGCTTTGCTTCTATCATCAAGACTATATTTTTGACCTACTATTTCTTCCATTTTGTTTCTAACTTTTGCATTTCAATTGCTAATAGTCATCAATGAATATTGGTTGCATGTTTGACTAATTGCAGATAAAGATGTTGGTAGAATTCTTCAATTTCTTCAGCTCTAGCCTTAATGGTTGGTGCAAAAATTTGAGTAACAACTGTATTAACTAGAAATCGTTGAATGCATATAAGCATCACCCTATTACAGACTACATAGACCTTAAAATGTCCTTTTTGAGGTTCAAAGTGACAACATGCTCTTGAATTTGTCATACCCAGTGTAGTACACTATAATTATCTGATTCCAAATGGCCACTATTAGTCCATTTCAGTCTACTTATGCCTTGGATATTGATCTTTATGTATTCAGTTTCATTTTTCATGACTTCCATTTTTCTAGATTCATACTTTATACATTACATGTTCCCATTAGCAAGAATTGTTAAAGCTTTTTTTTTTTTTTAAATAATTTTCAGTTGTGCTCCATCAGCACAAGGAGGTACTGAAAGCTTTACTCCATCCTAGTTTTTCTGGTCTACTCCACTGGGATACATCAGCCTTTCCTCAGCCATGTGTTGATTGCTTTTTGACCTGAAGAGCTCTTCTCTTCTGGCAATAGATCTGCCAATTATCTGATGCTATTCATAAAGCTTCAGTGGCTTTGTCTTCAGACGTGGATAACCTACTCCTTTTAGTGTAGCTTGTGCTTTGTCAGGAAACTCTCTTGAAACCTGTTCACCATGCGTGACCCTGCTGATATTTGAAATATTGGTGACCTTGCCCCAGCACTGCAGCAGTACAGAGACACCATAGTATAGCAACCTTACAGACAAGTCAATTTATCTAACATACTTTGCATTATTTAATTTTTTGTTACATTATTTATAACACACTTTATATTATTTCACTCCAAGAACAACTGCATATCATTAATCATTCTCTAATTAAGCACAAAGTATGTAGTTCTGTGTGTTTGCAACTATTAATACTATCTAGACTATTTTTCTCAAAACCAGGTTCTATTCTGTGCCATTGCTATTAACATCTATGAATTAAAAACTGCCATTAAAATAATAGCTTGATGTAGTAAAATAATTAATACTTTTAAACCTTCAGCTCTAGTAACAAATATTGTTCTACCTATAGGATGTAGAACCTGAAATACCAAGACAATTCCCTTTTAATTCTGCATTGAATTTACATAAAAATTTTAAGTTATGCACTTTCCATTTCTGTTTTCCTGTTTCTACACTTTGACTTTTCTTGGATAAACAAGTTGTATTGTTCATTCTCTGCTTTTGGCTCTCATGGTCTGTCTGGTTAGCCCTTTCTTCTTTCTTAGTATGTATAAGCATGAGATACTCCTGCATTTCTAATGTCTGAGCACTTGCAGGTAAGCAGTTTCCAGAGAGATTCCCATGCATGAGCAACAGGTATTCTGATAGTGAAATTTACCACCGTATATTATTTTGCCTTTTATTCTTCTGAATTAGAAAACTAATCTTGTTATGTAAGAAGAAGTTGCTTCATCTGCTCATCAGCTGTTTCTGACATGCTCCAGTTGGCTCTCAGTTAGGAAATAAAATTACACAAGGATGAAAATGAAGCCTGTTTCAGAACATTTTCAAGGGAGATTTGTTCCTCTAATGGGTGCTTTGCAGAGAGATATGGTTTTTAATTTGTGAGAAAACAAAAATGCAGATCAAACAAATGGAGCATAAAAAGTTAGGGGTCAAAAGACTTTCTTGTTTTTATAGTAAGAAGGTTCAAATGCCATAGGTAGTAAACTTGTAAAACTGCACACAAGGCTTTTGCTGTAATTTAGCTATAACTGCTTAGACCATTCATCTATGGCAACTTAAAATTATGCTGGGTTTTGATATGTCAGTTTTTCATGCATATTGGCTTTGAGCTACCCCTCCCCCAAGTATGTGTTAAATGCATTAGCTTCAGGCTCACCATCTCTATTTCCTTATAATTATAACTCCTTTATACTTCCTGGCAAATGAAATATTCCTAATATGATACACTGCATAATAAAGAAGGTTTGCATAGTGTTCCCAACAGCAGTTCTAGTTGCAAGCAATTTTATAAATATTGGAACTGAAAGAAAACCCTAAGGGCATACTAAAATAACCGAGGCTCAGAGTGAACATGAGAGCATGAAGTAAAGTCACTTATCATTATTATTACTGTTGTTGTTGCTTTATTTAAATGTTCACAGAATGCTGAAATTAAATACACACAGTCTCCAGAGACAAATGTCTGGATTGAAATGCCAGTTTCTCCAATAACTAGCTGTGTGACCATGGACCAGGTATCCAGCCCTACTGTGCCTCAGTTGCCTCATATAATAGAGAAGGATGAAAATTAAGTGATCCCTAACTAAAAAATGTATTGCAAACCTTTACTGCATCATTAAAAGAGTCATAATTTACTGAACATTGAATTTGAGTTATACATTTTAAGCAAAAATAAAACAGACATTGGTAACGCTAAAGAAATTTTAAAATAATTTTCAAAGTACATTTAGATGATCTGTCTCTATCTTGCGTCAAATGCTAATTTTGATATGTTTGTATTGATATTTCAATGTCCTATCTAGAGATTCAAGTCCTTTAAAAAACACACATGCAATGACTAGAATTTTTGCCTGTATCAATCATTTTGCACAATACATAAAAATATGCCATATAGTTGGTAAATACAATTTTGTATGTGGCACTGGCAACTAATTTTATATATATCTTCTTTTGATTCAAAGCCATTTCACCCCAGGCATGTAGTATCCATTGATCTTGAGTTGCTTGTGGCTCATGGTGACACCATATGTTTCAGAGTACAACTATATTTCATACATTTTTTTCAGTGGCTGAATTATTGAAGCAGACCATCAGGTCTAACTTCATAGCATATCTGGGTTGATTGCAACGTCTACTTTTTCATTTAGACTCTGTGCATTTTAACGATTTGCAACCATACGCATAATAAGTATTCACCAAAAATAATTCTAGCTGGGTAATTAAACACACAAAACTATTATCTATTCTGCACTAGTAAAGGCCATAGAAATCAAGCTACTAAATAAGGAAAACACAGAGAGTAACTTTTACACTTAAAGAAATAGTAGATGTGGCTGAACTCAGCTAGGAGAAATAGTTCTAGCTGTTATTGAGCTAAATCTTAACTACTACAAGTTACTTTGGAAAATCCATTAATCCTTAGAGAACACCCCCATTGATTTCATTATTGATTCTCTTTAGAGACTGAGTTTGCCAATCACTCTATGTCTGCTGAAGGAGGACTGCAAAGCATTCTGGTAACTGAATCTAAATAGTAATTTTGTCACCACATAGTTGATACATTTTGCAAGTCACTCATCTTCCTAAGAATTTCCCATCTATAAAATGTCAGACTAAAACCCATTCCCTTAAGATTCTCTATTATAGATTAATTTGTCCTTCTTGTTTCTGTTAGGTGCCATCTAGACTCTACCTGCAATATAATAAAAACTATCCTGTTATATGCCATCCTTACAATTGTTTTGTTTTAGTCCATTGTGGAGGCCACTGTGCTAATCCATCTGACTCAGTGTCTTCTTTTTTGTTGACGCTAAGTTTTACCTAGAATCATGTCCTTTTCCAAGGACTATTGTTGTTAGGGGCCATCGAGGCGATTCTGACTCACAGAGACCTCAGGCACAATAGAAGGGGAACATCTTGCAGTCCTGTACCATCTTCATAATTGCTCCTTTGTTTGAGTCCATTGCTTAGTCAATCCATCTCCTGGAGGGCCTTCCTCTTTTTCGCTGACCCTCCATCAAACAAGATGTCCTTCTCCAGGGAGTGATCTCTGTTATCAACCAAGCATTCCTAATAACATGTCCCCAAAGTATGTGAGGTGAAATCTACCAACTTTGCTTTAAAGGAAAACTATGGTTGTGCTTTTCCAAGACAGATTGGTTTGTTCTTCTGGTAGTAATTGGATCTTTCCATATACTTCACTAGCATTATAATTTAAATACAATTATTTTTCTGTGGTCTTACTTATTGAACGGCAATTTTTGACATGCATAGAAGGCAGTTTAAAATACTGTGACTTGGGCCATATGCACTATGGTCTCCCATGTGACATCTTGAAAGCTTTAAAGAGTTCTTAGGTAATAGATTTGGCCAATGCACTTCTTAATTTGGCTGATGTCATATATATTATTTCTCTTCTTTCTCCTTTAAAAATTTTATTTCTGGGAGATTAATTTTATATTCAGCATCCAATTTTCCTAAGTGTTTTTTTTCCATTGATGTTATTAGTATCCTGTGATATCATCAGTATCTTTTGCCCTGGGAGGTTCCAGCTCCATGTTTGTAGCCATTATCCTTATAGAATAGTAGGTTGTTAGTTGTACTTTGCAGCTATGAAGCAAAATGACAGAAGTCAGAGAGGCCTGAATACCAGCCAGTCTGAAAGTTAGCAGAGATGGGAATTTGAGTGAAAATGGTTACCTTCTAAGAGCCTCAGGGAAAATATCTGTAAATTAGGCATAAAAAAGAGTAAACTAGAAAATTATATTGGGTTAATAAATATAAGGAACATTGCATATAATAAATTCATGTACAATTCATGTTGGTGTTCTAACATTTGGAGCATAAAAACAATAATGATGAAAATGGGTGGATGCAGGGAAAGAGAGACCAGATTTCAATCCAGTGCCCCAAGGTGTGAATGCAACATTCTGGCGTGGAGTAGGGAACCAGTAGAGAGGTCTGTGGGGCTGGCCCCAGTACCAAATACTAAGTGGATGCCTGCCCCTCCCCGCAGAAGAATTTATTTCAAAGGACAGCACTGAATCTGCAGCTCCCAGAGAGGGCCATATCTGATCTGAGCACACAGGAGCAGATGAAGGGGGACGAGGAGAGACTGGAGCACATCCTGGCCCACCAGGCCTTGAGGATGATGACCCCAATTACAGCAGCCAGTCCACAGAGAGGACGACATGGCCAACCACACTATGAGACATGACAACCCTCACTTACCCATGGCCCTGCAGGGGACAGCACCAGAGACACAGTGTGGGAATTGCGCCCGATCTGATCCCACCACAGCTAGGCAAAGCACTGGGGCAGTGCAGCAGAACAGCAAGGTAATGGAGCTGCAAGGTGGACTTTGGGGCCAGGGCATGGTGCCCCAACAGACTGGACTGGAAAACACGCCTAAAGGGCAACAAACAATCCTTGAACTAACTACAAACTTTTCTTTCTTGTTGTGTTTTGATTTGTTCTGTGTCAGTGGTTTGTTGTTGTTGTTGTT
>NW_022111369.1:58230026-58250968 GCF_000313985.2 Echinops telfairi
CGAATTCTACCTTGCAAGTCTGGCTAGACCAGAGGATGTACACTGGTACAGATAGGAACTGGAAACACAGGGAATCCAGGGCGGAAGATCGCTTCAGGACCAGTGGTGTGAGTTACAATACTGGGGGGAGTAGAGGGACAGTGGGTTGGAAAGAGGGAACCGATTACAAGGATCTACATATAATCTCCTCCCTGGGGGACAGACAACAGAAAAGTGGGTGAAGGGAGACGTCAGACAGGGCAAGAGATGACAAAATAAAACTTTATAAATTATCAAGGGCCCATGAGGGCGGGAGGAGGGGCGAGGGAGGGGAAAAAAATGAGGAACTGATGCCTGGGGCTTAAGTGTAGAGCAAATATTTTGAGAATGATGAGGGCAATGAATGTACAAATGTGCTTTACACAATTGATGTATGTATGGATTGTGGTAAGAGTTGTATATGCCCCTAATAAAACGATTTAAAAAAAAAGAAAGAAAGAAAATGGGTGGATGAAGATGAAGCAGCGTTTCAATCATTTATGAGTGGGAGTTGACGGCTTTAGTCAGAGAGCTGTTGTACACAGGAGGATAAGTCAGAAGGCATTGCTACTAGGGTCCAGTTCAGGCTGCAGAGGCTCATTCCAAACACAACCTGTTCAAGCATATCTTTGTAATCAGTGGATGGCTAGAGACAAGTTTTCATGTAAAATACATGTCTTCGTCTAATTAGGATGCTTATAAAAAGGAGGAGGTGCCTAATTTAAGGAATACCTTATGAATGAATCTGCTGAGCTAATTAAATTCAAGGTGTAGAGGTCAGCTCAGGCTATGGTGACTGGGGGTTCCAAACTTCATAGGAGTTCTGGTGAAGCTTGTGACTGCTACTCTCAATGTAGACATTTCACACTAACCAGCGGTACCATGGAGATCTATGAGGCAATGTGCTTTAAAAATAATTTACAGCCTTCCAAATCCTATGTAGAGTCACAGTAAGTTGGAGTCAACTTGACAGCAATGAATTTTAGTTTGGAATCTTGATAGATTTTCTCAAAGAACACACAGTCATTATGGGGCTAATGGTTTAAAAGATGGTTTAATACAATTAAAAATGCATGGGTGAGACAAAGGCCAGGAAAGATGTACCAAAACACCCGCACCCTCTATAATGACAATGCACAATGTCTTTCTTCAAGGTCTGTCTTACTTCATGCACCCTATAGCTCTCCGCGTGTCAGCTTTGTTTTTTTTTCCTAAAAATTTAAAAATAAATAGAGGGAAATGATTTTAATCCCTTGATAATGCTAAACGTATTCTTTCTGTCTGTCTGCCTCCTTGTCTGTACCTCGCCCCTGCCTTTCCTTCATGGCTTGGATCAACTGCACTATAGTCCCTCCTTCCCTCTCTCCCTTTACATGTGTGGTATAAATGGAAGGGATAAGAATTCTTCAGAGAATGGTTAAAGAGATGAAAACATAGCCATGGGAATGTAGATGAATAGTTTAGCTTGAAATAAGTTTGCGTTTTGATATTTTTGTTTATTAAACATTTCTACAATTTTCAGCCATACTTTTTGACTTACCCTTCCTATACATTCTATTGAGTAGACAGAAAGGAACTGTAGTCATGCTGTTGGGTACCGGTTGGACTGCTAACTGCAGTGTTGGTGGTTCAAAGCCAGCAGCCACACTACAGAAGAAAGATGAGGCGACAGGCTCCTGTGAAGATTTACAACCTTGGAAGTCCTGTCTATGATCACTGTGAGTCGGAATGATCACTATGGCGGTGAGTTAGATAGAAACAGACAGTATTGTGACTCTCTCCCCCACCTGTCAGCTAAATGTTTTTAACAGTCCTAATTGATGCTTTATGCTGTGGCAAGAGCAGTTTTACTCTTCATTGACATTGTTCATCAGAAGAGAAATCATAGTAAAGTCTTAAATACATTGTAACCTAAGGAGACATGACAACTTCATATGCTTAGGAGAAATAGCATTCAAAATGGAAATATAAAAAAATACATTAAAATTAGTGTAACTAAGTTATGGTTATTGTTGCAAAATCACAGAAAACTTGATTAAACAAAAATATAAAACAATGAAATATAGTTTCTCCACATTTCCTTCATCTAGATTTACACGTTTCAGACGGGGGCTTCTCCATCTCTTTTCCAGAAGAAATTTACTATATTCATTTGTACTACACAAATGGCCACTTTTTGGAATTCTTAAAGAATTCAAATTGTGTTCCACTTATTTTTTATAAATTTTAAAAGTAATCATGTTTTTGAAAATAATTTAAATTCAGCTTTTAATGAGCTGAGCAGTTTCCAAGCAATTAACAGCAATCATTAGCAGCAAACATATTTTTATTTTCTTTTAAACATTTGAGGAGTGTGAATTAAGAATATGTTTACACAGCAGACCAGTGTTCCACGCTTCACCAATTCATATACATCTGATTTCATGTCATGGATTTCAATCCCCCAATGTAACATGAGAGAGTCTACTTCTTACCTGTGTTTCATGTTCAATCCCTCCTTTCCTAGAACTGTGGATTTTGTCCTAGGGTAAATGTCCTCTTTCGATCTTTTTCATGAGAGCATTTTTCTTTAGTATTATTTGTTCACTTATAGACTTGTGTATGGATGAAAAATGGGGGTTAGGTTCTATTAATCTCTACCTGTCTAGTCAGCCAGGAATTTTATGAGAAAACGTTACATTTGAAGCTATCTATTCTTATCTCTTTGTGACTGATCGTTGATGAAAAGAATAGATCTGTCACATTCCAAATACATATTCTTCATTTTCTCTAATACTGTTAATAAATACTTATTCAGAGTAGATAATAATTTAATTCATTGCTGATAGAATTAAAAGTGGTTCCTAAACACTTTAACAATCATGTACCATAAATTTTCCTTTTAACAAAACATTCCCACCTAATATAAAACCCTTTATTCTGTTATAGAGCACTGAGGAAAAACGGATGCCAGGGGCATAAACAAAGAGGTGACTATTCATCTCCTCTGTGATGAATATGACAAACTGATCCACACTCCCCCAAATTGTTATTAATGCATAGAAACTGATTTTGAGAGATAGCAATTTACAGAAGTTATATGTTTATCATTATAAATAGATAGATGGTAGCTAGATACATAGATGAACAAAGGTATATGTATGGAGAGAGAGAAGCCAAGAGTGCTATCCTTACAACATCCACCCAAATAAATGTATCACTCTGACTCATTTTTCACAACATTTAAATATAGTATAAGAATAATAAACTGAAGCACAGAGATGTTTCACAGAAACTAATACTCTCAACTAAAGCACAAATCAAATATTTCTCAGATTGTCACCACATTAACAGAATTATAATATAAAGTGATAATGCTGAAACAAATGCACTAAGGATTTAGAAGACCTAAATTTCAATGATAGTTCAATTATTTTCTAGTTGCATCATCTTAAACTAGTCAACATCCTATGAATTTTAGTGTTCTTAGCTATCATGTAGGTATTAGAGAAAATTTACCAATGTTTCTCTGGTTATTGTTCTGTTTTTTAACAGTTGAAGCCTCTCTTTGAACATGGTTTATACTAAATCTCAAGCTTCTCCTAGAGATAATAAGGGATTTGTTTTATTGGAATGAGAAAGAAAAATCCAGAGCTCTCACCTTTACCTGTCCCACATGTCTGTACACAACATACCTAACACTTTGTTTCAAAACAAATATCTCCCATTTATAAAAGTTACTAATCCTAGATCTACGAACTTGTCTCTCCACACAGAAGAGAACATAATATGTAGTACTATAAAACTACAATTATTTGTACTACACCCAATATAGTGAATATGTCTTTTCCTCCCTAAAAATTGAATATTTTAGAAAGAAACAATAATACCTCTAAGAAAGACAACATAAGCTTCATTAGTACTTGTCTAATCTACTATCCTACTGTCAAGATACTGAGAAATTGAAGGTTCTTGTAAAGTAGTAAAATATTACATAGATGTAAAATATCATTATAGAGAAAGGCATTAAAGACAAAAACTTTTAAGATTTTATAATGTATGAACCTACTGACACCAACCCATAAAGAGTTACAGCTTCATAAACCCACAGGGGCAATTCCACCCTGTAATACAGAGGCTCTATGAGACTACATGGACTTAAAGGCAGTGAGTACATTCAACAGCCAACTATACAAAGCATGCCAGGGAATAGAGCCTATCAGAAAGACATAGAAAGATTTACATAAGGTGTTCTGAAAAAAGATCTTGGCTACCAAATGCTGTTCTGTTATTTCTGATGATACACAGTAGTTGCTTCAATAGGCAAGGGCAGAGTTAGGCACAGGTGGGTAGACATATCAAAGACACCTTTCCCAAAGATTACCTACCTATCAGTATATATATTGATGTCTTTCAGAAATACACTGTTACTTTTAACTAACCCTAACACTCATGAATTGCTTCCCACATTTATTGAACACTCATTGTGTCTGGTAATATAAGAATGATGTTTTTGTTGGCAGTTCCCATTAAGTCAGTACTGAATGATAAGGACCACGTGTCCAATAAAAAAACACACAGCCCAGTCCTACACCATCCTCACAATTGTTATATTTGAGCCCATGGTGCTGCTTTTGTGCCCATCACATCAGGAGGCTTCCTACTTTTTGCTTACCATCTGCTTTACCAAACATGATATCCTTCTCCATGGACTGATCTCTCCTGTTAACATGTCCAAAATATGTAAGACCCAATCTTGCCATTCTTTCTTCTAAGGGGTATTCTGGTTATACTTCTAAAACAGATATGTTTGTTCTTCTGAAACTTCCTATTTTTAAAATATTCTTCACCACCACCATAATTCAAAGTAATTTAACTTCATTGCACATTCTAAGTATACAAACACACTTCTAATTCTTGGAAAATATTTTCAAAACTAGTATCATTGGGTAAAATTGTTATAAATATTTAATAAAATGGGATATTTTGTTTGAATTTATCTAATTTGTTTTCTTTAAGTATACTGTAGTTAGAAAATCTAAAATGTACAACTTCTGCTTAGGAGATACTTAGGTGGTTTAGTATCCTATAATATATTATGCACATAGAGAAAATCTTGTCTTGGTTACTGAGGTAGTTAGTTTATTGTGCCAACCTGGCCGATAAACACATGTGGGGTTAATTGAAGGGCAGAGGGATAATGGCTCACTGAGCCTTGCCTTTCTAGTTCTTGGGTCTCTTGCTTTGTGATGTTTCGGACCAGGCTGCAGCTGCCTTAGCCAGTTCCTGCTTTAGCTGGCCAGGCTCACTTCCTGTAAGACATCCCTGAGGAGAAGCCACATGGACCTACCCTGATGCAGCCCTGGGTGCTGAAGCAGCCGTGTGGAGACCCCTGCCAGTGCTGAGATATTTACACATTCACTGACTCAACTTTCCTCCTGCAGTTGGCATCATTATGTCTGTTTTGTGAGATGAAGGAGGACTTTGTGGATTGGTGTTGGATATATGGGTTAATGTTGGACTTGTGGGCTTTGGCGGCACTGGGTTGGGATGTTTTCTTGTTGTGCACTTACCCTTTATATAAAACTCTCTCTTATACATGATTTTCTGTGGATTTGTTTCTCTAAAGTATCCAGACTCATACAGTTACACATATATAGATTCAACTAGGATAAGAAGAAGCAAGTATGTGTCCCAAGCAATGCTTCCAAGGCTAAAAAAAAGTACCAAACAACAAAACTCACTGCCATCAAGTCAATTCTGGGTCACAGCAAGATGAGGTAAAACTGTCCCTGTGGATTTCTGAGACTGTAATTTTTTTTGAGAATAGAATGCCTCACTTTTTCTTGCAAAGTGTCTGGTGGCCACTAACTACTCACCTTCTTGTTAGCAAATGAATGTGCGAACACCATATCACCAGCACTGCTGGTGGGAGCTAAGGGAGAGTGGCAAGTTTTATTCACTTAGCATTTACACTCTACTAGGTACAAGTAATATAGAGATGATTTCAGTGTGAAAGAAGATGTTAATAGGCTATATGCAAATACAATGCCATTTTACACAAGGAAAGTGTGCGTCCACATATTTTATATGCATTGGGTCCTGTAATCAATCTCCTGTGACTACCATGGCATGATCATATTTAGAAAGAGGCACAATATGTAGTAAGCATCCAGCATATTCAGTATATTTTGAAAATTGTTCAATGGTTAGCTGGAATAAAAATTATAATATTCTTCTGTACAATACTTAGTTCAATAAACCATAGGTAACTTTATTAACTTCATTCTTTAAATTTTTTATGATAACTAATCTTTATATTTATAATTGGCTGTGATTTTAATTGGACTATTGTAAGTATGGATTGCAACTCAATGGAAAGAAAACCAAAATCATTACATCTGAACCAAGAGGTCACATCAAGATAAATAAAGAAAAGATTGAAGTTGTCAAGAATTTCATCTTGCTGGTGTCCATAATCAATGCTCTTGGAAGCTACAGTCAATAGATTGAACAATTTACTACATTGGCCAATCTGCTGCATAAGATATATTTAAAATGTTGAAGAACAAGGATGTTACTTTGAGGGAAAGGGTGTGCATGGCCCCATCCATAGTATTTTCAAACTCTTCATCTCTATATTAAAGTTGGACATTGAATACAGAAAACCAAAAAAGAATCAATGATTTGAATTGTGCTGCTGACAAACATGGACTGCCAAAAGGAAATAGAAATATGTTATGGAAGATGCACAGCCAGAATTCTTCTTGGAAGTGAGCATGGCAAGACTTTATCTCACATATGTTGGACATTTTATCAAGAGGCATCAGTACCTGTAAAATGGACTTCAGAAAAAGAAAACAAAAAACAAAGAGACCCTCAATGAGACAGATTGATACAGAGGCAGGAGCAATGGTGTCAAACAACAATAGTGAGGATTACTTGGGCCTGAGCAGTGTTTTGATCTGTTGTATGTGAAGTGGGTCTCTATGAGTTGTAAAAGACTTGATAGCACCTAATAACAAGACAATTGTTGGTGATTTTATATATGTATATATACACTTTTGTATTTAGTCCGTGTTTCTCCCATGGGAGGAATGGTTGATGAAGCATAAACTAAGTTGAAGGGTGGAGGCATGTCTGACTTCTGCTTCTCAGGGAGCATCCTTGGACAGATGTGGAGCTGGATTATTCTTCTCCCTACTGTTAGAGGGGCTCAGACATGGCCCCCCACAATTTTCACAAATGTATGTACATCAAGACATCAATTATAATTATAAAAATATAACCAAGATTTGAAAAGTACAGGGAAAATTTTAAACAGCTATGATATGGAACTATTTAAAATCCAAGTTACGGAAGAATATACCATAGTGTGAGAAAAAAAATCCCTAGAATGTAACAATGACAACAAAAAACAAAGGAATGTGAACTTACATATGAACTCTGGTCACAATTCACTTATAAAATATATGTTTACATATTAATAAAATAAATTAAACAGCATAATTATTGGGAACTAGGGACTAGGATTCTGGGAGAATTACAGGTGGATCAAATCCATGAATGTAATAAGGACAATTTTAAATACTTAAGTGAAGCCAAAACATATAATTGCAGATTATCTGAAAAATAGCAAAATAACAGCAATATAAATCAGCACTTATTAAACATCAACACTATGATAGGCAAATTAATGAAACTAAGTGCTTTATTTAATGGATTATAAAAAATTAAATTTCAGCACATTAGAAATACAATATTAAACATCAATTAAAAGCCGCAAAATCAGCAAGTAAATACAAAATGTAATGCTATATTTTTCTTAAAAATACAATAGGTAGAAAACACAAAAAGATGGTTGAAAAGTTGGGCATAGAAGAAAAATAATATCGGGAAATTATGATTATATGTGTTAATTTATGCTCAAGAAGATTATTATATCAATAAGTAACTAATAATAAATGAAACATTAGAACAAATAACAATAAAATGCCAAAACAAAAATAGGAAAAGGTAGCTAGTTATATATACAGAGAAAGGCTCAAGTTCAAAATTATTCCTTTCTCAAAGAAATTTATTAGTGAAAATGTCAGACCTTCAAATTACAGGTAACTCCTCTTTTGGAAAAAATTCTATAAAACATCATCTACCATATGGTAACCTAAAAATTCAGTCTAGGCAAAAACAAACAACACAGTAAATGTCATAATTCTTGCAGAATCAATATATGAGACGATACAATAACAAAGATCTTCTTTAATTCAATGCCCTCCTTCCTGGCTTCATAATAAAATTATTGTAAATATAAATATCATTGAATAAAGACAGCATATAATTTTTAATTATCATAATATCTTCTGGGTCAAAATATTCCTTTCATATTTATGTCCCTAAAATTTTAAAATAAAAAATATGAATCTAAATACAAATCAAACAAAAACCTCCCTGCCATCAAGTCTAACTCTAGTGGTATAGTGGCTAAAAGGATATCAGTTTGAAACCACCAGCAAGTACACAGAATAAAGATGAGCTTTTCTCCTCCAATGGAGAGTTACAATTCTTGGATACCCACAGGGGCACTTACCCATGAGGGCACATCTACTCTGTCTGAGTCACATTAATCCCAAGGTTGTTGCTGCTGTTAGGTGTCATCAGTTCAGTCCTAACCTATGGAGACCGTAAGGCCAACATAAGGAAACACCACCTAGTGCCCAACCATCCTCCCACTTGTTCTTATGTTTGAGCTCATTGGTCCAACTACTGTGCCAATCCATCTCTTTAAGGCCCCTCCTCTTTTTCACTGACCATGAACTTTACTAAGTATGATGTCCTTCTCCAGACACTGGTCTCTCATGGCAACATGCTCAAAGAGTGTGAAACAAAGTTTCAGCATCCTTGCCTGCAAGGAGCATTGTGCTTGTACATTTAGAGGGCAGAGGAAGAGGAAATGTTCCATGTTGTGGTACATAGAGTCACCATGAATCAGAGATAATATCACTGAAACAAAAGGAATAATCATTCCAACTTTAGGCAAATGTGTGACTCAAACCGAATTCTTGTCTTTTGTTCCCTTCCACTGCATCAAGGTTTATATTCTGTGTAATATTACCATTCTTTTTTTTACTATTCCATCACTCCTTTTTTTAATATTACATCCACAACACTATTCTGTAAGCTATGACCCCAAAAGTCATCACAGAGTTTAAAATTTAAAAATATTCTTGGAATCCCAATTACACTAGATAACAGAAATCATTAACTAAATTCTATCGTACCAATTTATGTTTATGTTCATTAACTAATTACATGTACACACACACAGACATGGAATGATGATCTGTATAAGATACTCTTATAGGGCAAATCGAGCATCTCAAAAACTTGTAGTGCTATAGTGACTCTTTTAAATTAGGAATTTTTGTATTGCCAACGCGGATTTAAATTATTTACATCACAAGTTACTTTGAAGTATGCGCTTCAGACTTCTAATTCTAGCAGCGAGGAAAGAACAGGCGTTGGACTTACAGCTATGAATCTAGAGATGAGACACACCGCTGGAGGTCCACAAGCTGTCTGAAAAACATCTTGCAACCATTCCACAGGAAAGTAAAGCCCAGGAAAGGTGACAAGGACAGTAAGCAGAGAAAAAGATCAGAGTTCAGGGTTGCTGATGCAGCCAGACTATTTATAGCAAGGTACCAGGAAGAGGAATCTGTGAATAAATTATAAGAGGTTTCTTCTTTTCTGTTGTTGTTGTTGTTGTTGAAATTAGCAAAAATATGGTTAAGTAATTAAAAAAATAGATGGGCAGATCAACAGATTTTCCTCAGAAAAAAAACATAAGCATAAACGTTCTTTTTTCAATGTCTGTGACATCATACCTCTTAAAAGTATTATTCTTCAAATAGTAGGCTTCATGGTTGGTAAGAGGATGATATTTAGCAACTATAAATTAAAACACTAGGACTCAAATAAACTAAGTTAATAAAATGCATTGATTCTCACAACATTAATGTAATAGGTAATGTCACTCAACTGAACTAAATCAGGATTCACTAACTAAAAGCTGTACTGATCACCACATTACAGATAACAGTGCCAACTATTGAATTAGTTCTATGTTTCACTATTCAAACTACTGAAACATTTTAAACTACCATATATACTTGAATATAAGGTGACGTGAATATCAGTTGAGGCACCTAATTTTACCACAAAAACTGCATTAAAAATGTGCTGGAAAAACTCGGCTTATACACAAGTATATACGGTATATGGAAACTCATCACACCAACAGGATTTGGCTTAGTTAAGGCTCGCCTTTTAAAAATTAAATCTATCACTCTTATTTGCTTGTAACTAGAAAATTAATATCACAACACTGACCAAAATACAAACGTAAATTATTAGAAAAGGAACTTAAGTGTTATAATCTTAGGATACATAGATGATTCAGAGTATGTTCACACTATTTGTTTTTAAGATTATCAATAAACTGAAAGTAGAATTCAAATTGAAAATGGAATTTGAATTTTAAGTAATTCTCAAAAGTATATAAAAGGATGTTCTGCGGATGCAGTTCAAGAAATACTACATAAACCTCCCTGATGTTATTAGGTGCCACTGCCTCGTCCCGTGCCATCCTCATGACTGCTGCTCTGAATGAGCCCACTGCTGCAGTCACCTTGTCAATCCATCTCTCAGAAAGTCTTCCCCCTTTTCTATGAACTTCGACTTGCCCCGCATCATGCCTGTCTCCATCCAGCAACATTCACAGTTCTTTAAAAAAGAAAGTAATCAAATCTGTCCCTTGTTCACTGTTATTAAGTTAAACTTCTACTCACTTATGAATACTCACATTATTAATCATGTATGTGTTCTTTCACTAAATCCCAACAGACTACTTCATTGTTTTTCCCCATATCTTTTAGGACATATTTTAATGAAATAATTCATAATTCTTAAGCATGAATAGTTCAGACAGTTTCTACATCCTTATAATAGGTATTCCTAGTCCTTCTTTCATTTATCTTTATTAATCCAGTAACTACTTTGAGAATATTTTTAAGTAATAAGAACAATAAATAAGTTTTAGATTTTCATTTAACACCGGGATTTTTAACTTATCAAAAATTATTTTAATCAAACATTTCTTTCAGAAATAATAAATGTAAAAGAAGAAATGACTAACATGTAGAATAAAACATAGGAAAGAAAATGGATGTTTTTTTTATCATGGCATATGGAATAAAATGCTCTAAATAGTTGTTACTTTGTATTGATGTGTACAATGTAATGCAGTGAATAGATACATCCTAGGTATATTCAACTACTAGGGATAACATAAAAAAATTAAATATTGGTCTCAGCTATTTAAATATTATTCACATATCTGAAATTTGGCCTGCCATATTCACAAGTGGCATGCATAGCATCATCAAGATCAATTTAATTTAACGTATAAACATTTTAAATCTTATATTTAGTGCATATTTTAGTCAACTGTATACTTTCTCTTTGTGCTCCAAAATTAAATATACACTTCTTGTGGTAGTTACATAAGTTCATGTCAACTTGAAGACCTATAAAAGTATAAAGGTGGCATTCAACCTCTCAATCAAGGCACAGTCTGGTGGTGCCTCCGTGAAGAGGTGGCCTTTTCATTAAGGAGAACCCTGGGAACCCCCTTTTCTCTCTCTGCCTTCTCTCTGCTGGCTTGCCCTGGTTTCTGTCAAATCCTAGTATTGGATCCACAGGACTTTGTACCAACTGGCCTGTGATCTCACTGCATTCTGACCATTGCATATGATTGCTTGAATCTGAAGAGCTACTTATGGACTGTTACCAGACTTACAAACTTGGGTCTGACTGGTCTGGAATTTTTTCTTGATATATAATTACTTCTTGATATAATTTCTTTCCTACACTTATATGAGTGTCACTGGATTTGTTTCTCTAGTCAAACTGGCCTAACACACACCTCAAACCAGAGTGTTCATTTGTCATATCATTGTTATTTATCATCCCAGCTGAAATATATGTACGCATATATGCATGTGTATACACACAAAACTGGTTGCCTAATCAATAGTCATCACACGTACAATGTGATGGCATTAGTTATGCTTGTCATACTATTCAAACATTTCCATAATTTGTTTCCAAACTTTTCCATCACTCTGAACATGACCAGTATTCCCTAAGTAATGAATTCCTCTCCTCTTCCACTTTACAATTGTTAGCAGTAATGAATTTTGTTTTCTATGCATTCACTATCCTACATATTTCATATAAGTAGAATAACAAAATATTTATCATTTGAAACTGACTTATTTTATTTAGCTAATGTTTTCAAGGTTCATCCACATATTTTTCAAAGTCAAAGGCAACTCAAAATATTTTTAGTGAAATATATGTTCAAGTCCTTGGTTCATTTTTTATTGAGGTTTATGTTTTTACTTTAATCTTTTACGGTCTTTAGTTCATCAAAGGAATTGGTCAACAAAATGAATTTTGTCATTTTTTGTTTAAGTTTTTGTGTCATATATAATAATCCATTGCTAAGCATTGGAAACCAAAGCATCACTTCTATGCATTCTTCTGAGAGTTGTATGGTTTTTAGGTACATGTATGCCTTTGATTCATTTAAAATATTTTCTGTGTATGTTGTGAGTCATGGGTCCACATGAAGTCTTCTGTATTTGGAAAGCCAGGCGTTCTGGTGGCATGTATTACAGATAGTCTCAACTGAATGGATTTGGCACTTTAAAATAAAGTCAGTTGAGTGTATCTTGCAAGTGTATCTTGCATGCTCAATTCTATTCCACTGGAAATATATGTATGTCTGTGTGTACATGTGTGTATGTATAAAATACAGAATTTTCTCTCATTTTGATGAATGTATATATATGTATTCATCTGTAAAAATTCTTTATAAATAGAGCATTGGAGAGATAATTCAGTATGTATTATGTATATAAATACTGCTGATTACATTATTTAGGTAAGAAATAAAACAGAATTGTTAGCAATGGTGACTGTGTGTCATAATGAAGTAAAATAAAATTTACATTAAAAGGCTGAGTTTTTAAGCTACAAGAAAGACAAGGAAAACATATATGAAACATTTGAGCTACTTACAGTATGAAAGATTTCAAGTGAATTGATTAACTACTAGGTCATGGGGCTATGACATAATTTGAACAAATTGCTAATCTATTAAAGGAATGATATGAGCCTCTACTAGAGCTGCAGTTGAATATCAGGGCACACTAAGGCATCAATTTAACTCGATTTTAAAATCATTTATATACCGTTACAAACTATAATGTATACTATATTATTTATATATATACTATTAAATACCAAAATTATATAGTATTATTTATATAGTAGTTTGTAAACTCTTTTTCCAAATGATTGTGTATACAATTATATACATAATAAGCCAGGCTTTATTGACTTGACTTTAGGATTGAAAGATCACTCCTTCTCATTCCTTAATTATTGGGTCCCTGTAATTATAGATGAAGCTTTGGTTCTCATTCCTAAAATTTTGGGGAATAACTGTTTCAGCATATTTTATGTCTTCCTTCATATGTATATATACATATATATATGTATGTATGTATATATACACATACACACATATATATGTTAAATTTCAAGCTTGTGCCTCTTTTCCTGAGGTCCAGCCAGTAATTGATTTCAGCAGCCTCCTTTTATTGGGTTCTTAACTAACTGGAGCAAGTATATCACGTGGCTAAATTAGTTAATGAATATGTGCTGTGCCCACAGACTATTTTTGGTGTCAGATTTCAAGTTCCAGAGAAATAATAAAACCGACTCAACCCAATAATTGATGGAGGAATAACTGTTACTTCAGCTGCTGGATGCATGAAGGAAGCTGGGGATTGGGACACATATTGCGGATGATTATGGAGCAGTTGCACAAAGAAGAAAATCCCGTGTTGACTGGCTGACTGACTATCCATTGGTCCGAAGTTACCATAGCCTAGGACTTCAGTTTAGAGCTTATACTCTTCCTAATAAAAGGTGTATCCTTTAATTAAAAAGCAACAAACCTTCTTATTTGGTAATAGGTTTGAGACTAACCTTGATTTTATAAGCAAATACAAAATGTGAAGCACATTTGGGGAAGAGAGGACACGATTCTTAAAACCAGGACTGAATCTCTCATGAGTTCAGCAAAAAATGAGAGAAGTATGGGGTATCTTTCTACAGCCTTTGAGGAGGCTTAGATTATCCAGGAACCTGATGTTGGTTGGCACCATGGCCTGCAGCATCAAATATAAAATCCAAAGTCACTGCCATTGAGTTGATTCTGACTCATGACTAGATATGATTTCTGAAGACTGTAAATCTTTCGGGCAGCAGGCAGCCTCACCTTTCGCTCTCATAGGAATGATGGATCACACTCTGAATGATGGGCCACAGCTGAGCCCTTCATAAAGTAAACGGTATTCCAATTGTGAAAGTAAGGTTTGATGTCAACCGCAGAACCCAGCCTAATACACTCAGGTAAAGAACTGAGCACATATTTGTTCATGTTGTGTAAAAGCTTCAAGCAGATAGTCCCAAACACAGTAGCATCAATATTAACTAATTGCCATGCAGTCAATTCTGCAATGATGCCAATGCAGGAAGATCACAGGCCAGTGGTGAAAAGCTGGTGGATCCAGTGGCAGTGGACGAATCTTAGTGTTGGCACGGGTATCATGTGTCTCCTTCAGCTCTCCGAATGCAGCTCTTCAAGAGGAAGGCTAAGCAGAGGGAGAGGTTGTTGCATGACTTGTCAACAGGAAAAACAAAGGAGAGAGAGAGAGAGAGAAGAAGGAGAAGAAGAAGAAGAAGAAGAAGAAGAGAGGAGGAGGAGGAGGAGAAGTTCCCAAAATCCTCATTAAAAGGCCACTCCCATAAGGAAGCATCATTAGGCTGTGACCTGATTGACAGGCCAGATTTCACCCTTAACATTTATTTCTGAAGTTGACATGAAATTATGTGACTATCACAGACACCATGATTCCAATGCATTAATTCTTCTCTGGTCTCCTTTATTCACTGTCTAATTTCCATATGGATATGCAGTGATTGAAAATAGGAGGGTTTGAAGCATGCAAACCTTAATCTCCAACATAACACATCTGTTCTTTAACATTTTTAAAGAGTTCTTATGGAAGAGATTTGCCCAATGTAATACAGCATTTGATTTCTTGACTGTTGCTTCCATGAGTATTGGCTGTGAATCTAAGTAAAATTAAATCTTTGGCAATTCCTAAAATTTTCTTACGTTATTGTCTAATGATCTAGCTTTAGTACAAATATCTTCTGACCAAAGTCCAATCAAGAGTGGAACACAAGTTATGAATCAAAGATTGGGCTGGCAAAATCTTTAATATCAATAATGTCTTTATAAAGCATAGAGTGCAGAAAATGACTTCGCTTTTTCTCAGAGACAGCCGGAGTACTAGGATAATAATGAGCCCCTGAAGACAGTAAGAAAAGAAGCTCAATGCTCAGCAGAGGCCTTGCATCTTCCACCTTCAATATTTGATCTTAGAAGAGCAATTCTATGAAGAAATCCCTCTGCTTGTCCCTATTATGTCTGTATTGCTTAGTGTAGTACTCAAGGTGTTTTTTCAACTAACCCTGTTATGGTAAGCTAACTCTAAAACCCAATAAACTAAAGCAGTAATATACTTTATCTAAATATATCCTCAGAATTTGGAGGAGCAAAATCCAGGAAAATTATATTAAAAACACTATCAAAATTACTAACCCTGAGTTCAAGTTTAATACAACTACAATAGATCAATGGGCTTATGCCCTGCTACTAGTACATGATACACATCAGCTGCCCTGCCCAAAACAGCTCAGGGTCATTTTCACTGCGGTGTAGAAAGACGGCCCCTCCCCTGCCCCTACAAAAAAAGCCTATCATATCAAATACCATGTTCTCAGTAGAGTCTAAGGCCTTATGTTTGAAACATGAAGAATACAAAAGAGGTTTTGTTTGTTTTTCTCAAGGCTACTGATGGCTGCCTAGCACGGAAATGTTCCAGTGCTCACTTCTGCTTGGCGAAATACTCTCTGCTCTTCTGGACATCAGGCTTGATAGTATCACTGCCAGGCTTCCAACCAGCTGGACACACTGCTCCATGTTCATCCGTGAACCGGAAGGCCTGAACCAGTCTCAGGGTCTCATCCACAGAGCGGCCAACAGGGACGTCATTTACAGTGATCTGCCTAAGGATTCCTTTATCACCAATGATGAAGAGGCCCCTAAACACGTGCCTTCATCCACCTTTGAGACCCCATAGTCCTGAGCAATGGTGCGTTTGGGGTCTGATAACCAAAGGAATGTTCATAGGCCCTAAGCCTCCCTCTTTCTTGGGTGTGTTGATCCAAGCCAGATGGCAGAAGTGAGAATCCACAGAAGCACCAATCACTTGGCAGTTGAGTTTCTTAAATTCTTCTGCCCTGTCACCGAAAGCAAGGATCTCCATAGGGCACAAGAAGGTGAAGTCAAGAGGGTAAAAAAAGAACACTATGTATTTTCCTTTGTAGTCAGTCAGGCTGATATCTTTGAACTGACCATTAGGCCTAACAGTTGTAGCTTTGAAGTTGGGGGCAGGGTGCCCAATTTTTGCAGTTCCTGAAGACATCTTGTCACATTCTAAGGTCGCAGGAGGGAGCACCACTCTGCAGCCAGGAAGAGAGCGTCACCCTGAGCTTTAAGAACAATAAAACAACTTTATACAACATTTTCAGTTAAAAGAATTTAAATGACTTACATAAGACTAAATATTATGTTAGGAAGCAGAAGCATGCTAATGGTGGTGCAAGTAGTCACATGCTTCTGCCGGTCCCATTAAGGAAATTATTAGATTGATACTTTTTTTTAAAAGCCAGTATTATCTCTGTAGGGCATAATTCTGGCCTTTCCTTTGAAATAAGTCGGCAAGTAACCTCATGATAAACAATGTAATATTAATATCACAGTTGGAGAACTGTTCTCTGAATGCACACAGCAGGTACAAAAATTATAGCCTAATTTTCCTGAGAGTAACACTATTCCTCCTAATGTGTATGTCTAGTTTCAAATAACACAAAAAGACTGAGTTAAGACCATAATTAAAATTATTGTATTTCATAAAAAGAGTGCACAATTTCACATAGTAAAGGCTGTAGGTCAGCTGTGAAAATCACTAAAGAAAATGACTCAGTAATTGGGCTAAATATTAGATAATCAAAGACTTCAAAACCCTATTTTTTTACTTCTCCATTCTTAATACAGTTTTCAGAAATTGAAATAGTACAGATAGCATATATACCACAAATATACATGTGTCATTTGATCCTAGAAAATTTAGACATGTGTCACATTCGGGGCAGTGAATGCAAACTAGTGTGTGTTTTCAAGGTTCTTGAATAGTACAATTTTTGTTGCCTGCTTACCTTCAAGTTCAAGGTTTGAAACCATCCTAAGGAAGCCCAGAAAAAAGAGGCTGGCGATCTGTTTCTACATAGAGTTCTGTCTATAACACTTTGGCTATCCATCCATAGAAATAAACTCAGTGAAAAGGATAAAAATGCATGTTTAGGTATGTTTATATATGTGTCTTAACTACAGTTTATATGATTCTGATATTATTTTCCCAAAAAATTCATAAGAATATATCTACTTATTAATTTAATGGGCAAGTGATATATCCTCGGAGTCATTGGTAATCTGAAGTTCTAAACACAAGATTATTGGAGATTAGGGACCCTTGTTGACCTCTGCTGTTTACAACTAGGCAGGTCCACATAAATAAACAGGTAACATGACTTTTATGCTGTATTCAACTTCCTGGCCAGTTTGGCAGCATTTAAACTATTGATTCCCTCCTTCACATAAGTTTCCCCTTTTGTTGGCAGATTCCTTCTCTTTGTGTCCTGGAGCCTCTTGTTTTGTTTTTGTTCTTTTTCTTACAGTACTTTTTCTTGCTTAGATTGTACCACTTTGGCTACATGTCCAGTTCTTGACCCTTCTGGATTAGCAAACTCTATTTCCAGCTGAGATCACAGAAATGCTTAAATTATGCAAAACTTGGTTATATTTACTATGGTCACCAAGATCATCTAGCAACACATCTAATATGTTACTTCCTTTTGATTTTTTTGATTTTAATCATCCTATAAATGCAACACCTTCCAGGAGGGAGACCTGGGTTTGATTCTTGGTCAAAACATTTCAAGCACTGTTAGTGGATGTGTGCTTATTGCTATGATGTGACACAGGTTTGAGTAGAGCTTCCAGAATAAGATGGCCTCAAAAGAAGGACATGATGCTCTGCATCTGAAAATGAGCCAATGAAAACCCTATGTATCTCAATAGTCTGATTTGCAGCTAATCATGGGAGTGCTAAAAAATTGGACAGCATTTTTTTTCATTGTACAGTGTTTTTTTAGGGGTCTAGGGCTGACTTAGTGACAGCTAGTTGGAAAAACAAGTATCTAGAACAGAATCTTGGAAATGGAGTTAGAAGGACATGAGGTTTACTGGATGTAATGCAATGAAAAATGTGCGTGGGAGGGGCACTGAAAGGGATCTTGTTTAGAGAAAGCCTTCAGTCTGTGAACATATCAAGAAAATAGTAAACTGATAGTGGAGAGGGTGAGAACAGGATTTGGCACGGAGGGTCTCAAACCACCATAAATATCTATCGAAAAACCCAATGGGAATCTCTGGAACAAAAGCTGCTCATTACAGAAGTCACATAATGATCAGAAATGGCCAAGATTTACCATTGCTGACCTATAGTATAGCCAGTCATTGGTAGAGTACTGCAGTTTGAATATACCAGGGGCATCACAGAAGAGTACAGTTAGGTACTTCCAAAGATCACAGTCACTGAAAATGCTCTGAAGCATGCCTCCTGTAACACACATGGGTCTCCGTGGGTTGAGGTCAACCTGAGACACAATGCTTTGCTTCTGATGTTCTTCATCTGAAATATAATCTAACTCCTGTCAGAAGCTGCTCGTCTTTTAGATAGAAGTAAAACAAAACAAATAAAAATAAGTAATGAACAGTTTTGGAAATGATTAAAGGATTGTCCATGCCCCTTTTACTTCTAAACAATTTGCTTTCATAATCACTTCTTGCTAAAACAAATAAAACATGTATGCAAGTATGTACAGAAAAACATATGTATCAGTACTAGAGTTTCTCATACAATGCCTGCATATACTTAACAAACAACCCTGAAACGAAACCAAACAGCAACAAAAAACAAAATGGCGCAGGCAACCCATGGCATCTGACTCACTGCAGCTCGGCAGCGTAGAGGAGAACTCATAGCACAGTTTCTCTAGCTGGCATCTTTATGGAAGTGGAACCACTAGCCTGTTGGCTAGCAGCCGAGTGCTTGGACCACCAGGGCACCTGGGATTATTTGTATAAAGTAGATCCTCAAAAAGTACTTTAATATTATCAGGAAATGTGCAAGTTAAGAACTTCATTGAGTTATATAGTGATGCTCTAAAGATATCTATGTAAATATGATTGTTATACAAAATATATACTATGAATAAAATGAAAACCTGTTTTAATATTTAGAAAAACATTAAATGCCCACTAACTTATGAAATACCATTCATTTAAAATTACATTACAATGAACCAGAATAACTAGACCATATTTACTATAATTTATTTAATATATGTTAATTTCCTGCTCTATTTCAAACTCCTAGGAAAAACTTAATATATGTAATATATATATTATCCTCATCATTATTCCTCTTATAGCTTTTATCCAGTCCAATCAGACTTTAGTCTGAATAAAGCCATTAATTAATTTACCAATGCTCTCCCTGTACACTTCCTCAAATATCCTAAGATAATTCTAATTTGCTACATATCCAATTTACATTCTGCGCTCTATCCAAATGCAGCCTCACAGTTCCCTGAACCCCATCTACACTGGAATTTTATTGCCCCTCCACTTTAATATATGTCTTTACTCTGCTTTATCTGTACATATTTAGAATTATCTGACACTATTTATTATCTTTTTTATCGGGGGCTCATACAGTTCTTATCACAATCCATACATATATCCATTGTATCAAGCACACTGCCATCATCATTTTCAAAATGTTTTCTTTCTACTTGAGCCCTTGGTATCAGCTACTCATTTTTCCCCGTCCCTCCCTCATCCTCCTTTCCTCATGAGCACTTGATAATTTATAAATTATTATTAGTTTTTCATGTTTTACACAGATAGATGTCTGACATTACTTATATATCCATTTTTGTTTATTTGTTTTCTCCATCACTTAAAGTACTAGCTTATTAAGGTCATGGACTTTGTCTTACCATTTTTGCTCAGCTCTTAGTTTTAGGCTATCAATAAACAATTGTAGAATGCATAGATAAATGATATCATCAGGATGAAATTCAAGTTAGAGATTCAAATTTGTTCACTATAGGCCTCAAATTAGTTCTAATATAAATTATATTTTTTAAATGTTTTGGGCATTAATAGAACCCAAAAAACACACTTAGTATCAAAAACAAGATAGATTCATAATCTGATTTTGAATTGTAGTCCTTTAGAAAAAATATATTGCTGCAGAATTATTTTGATCAGGTATTTTGAAACTAGATCTACAAACCCCAGATCTATATGCATAAATTGGAAACGAGTAAAGCATTGAGTAGATAAAGATTCAGGCTAACTTCCCCATTCCATTTGTGATCAGCGTTATACATTTTGAACTGATGCAAAATTTCCTATAGAGGGGGATTCTGTGCAGCATATAAACTTCTATTAATTTACCAGTGTAACAATGAAGAAAATGTCACTGATGTAATTATTGTTATACCGTTGTGGTGATGGCAGCGGCGGCGGCAGTTGCAGCAGTGGTGGTGAT
>NW_022111369.1:58251477-58257278 GCF_000313985.2 Echinops telfairi
GGGACTTGTGTGCTGGACCAGAGGCTCAGGGTGCTGGGGGCCTCAGAGGTGTTGGTGGTGGTGGTGGTGTTGGTGGTGGTGATGATGGTGGTGGTGATGGTGGTGGCGATGGTGATGGTGGTGGTGGTGGTGGTGAAGTGCTTACCAGTTAGCTCTGACTCTTACCACCTCTACTTACAACAGAACACCGACCAGTTGTACACTATCTTCACAGCTGTTCTTATGGTTGAGTCCCTTGTTGCAGCTGCTGTGTGAATCCTTTCATCAAAGATCTTCTTTTTTACTGTCCTTCTGATTTTCCATAAGGAGCCCTGCTGGTGTAAGTTTAGTGTTGGGCTGCAATCTGTATGGTCTGCAGCTGGAAAACACCAGCAGCTCCATGGGAGGAAGAGTGGGCTTTGTACTCCTGTGCCACAGTTACAGTCTGGGTAACCCACAGGGCGTTGCTGAGTCAGCATGGACTAGAAGGCAATGAGTTTGGATTTGGTTTTCTATTTTATCATGCATGATGTCCTCTTCGAGGGATTTGTGTGTTCTGAAAATGTGAGTAAAGTATGTGAGAAGAAATCTCACCATCCTTTCCTCTAAGTACCATTATGACTGCACTTCTTTCAAGACAGATTTGTTGATCCTTTTGGGAGTCCATGGAACTTCTACTATATTTAGCCAGCACTATAATTCAAAAGCATCACTACTTCTTCCATTTTCCTTATGCTATGTCTAACTCACATGCACATGATGAGATTGAAAATACCTTGCTTGGGTCAGGCTCACTTCAATTCTCAGAATAGCATTCTCACTTTTTAATGCTCTAAAGAAGGCTTGTGCAGCAGATTTAACTAAAGCAGTGCTTCTTTGGATCTTCGAACTCTACTCCCATGAGCACTGATTGTGAATCCAAAGAAAGCAAAATCTTTGACAACTCCACTCCTTTCTCCATATATCATGATGTTACCTATTGGTTCAGTTTTGAGGATTTTTATGTGGTTGACATTGAGTAGTAACCCATAATGAAGGCTGCAACCCTTGAAGTTCATCAAGTGCATCAAGTCCTCCTCACTTTCAGTAAACAGGGTTGTATTAGCTAAATATAACAGGAAGTTAATAGCATTCCTTCAATCCTGATGTTGCATTCTTCTTTCTATAATCCAACTTTCCTGATTATTTCCTCAGCATACAGAGTGAACAAGTATGATGAGAAGACACAACCCTGAAGCCCAGCTTTCTTGATGTTAATCCAGGGATTATTCCCATGTTCTGTTCACACAACTGCCTCTTGATCCATGAACAGCCTCTGCAAGAGCAACGTTCAATGATCTGGGATTCCCATTCTTCTCAAGGCTGTCCATAGTTTGTTATGGTACACATAGTTCAATGCCTTGGCATAGTCAATAAAACACAAGTAAACATTCTTTGTATTCTCTGCTTTGAGTCAAGATTCAGTTGACATCAGCAATGATATCCCTTGTTCTACATCCTTCTCTCAATCCCTGGCAGCTCCCTGTCAATATATTGATGGTAGCTTTCTTAGATGATCTTCAGCAAAATTTAATTTGCTGGTGATATTAATGATAGCTTTCTAAATAATTTGTGAATTCCGCTTGATCACTTTTTTTGGAATGGGTAAAAATATGAATGTCCTCCAGTATAGGCATAGGAGAGTGAGTGCTTACAATACTTCATCAACTGTTTAAACATTTCTATTGGTATTCCATCAATCCCTGGACCCTTGTTTTTGGGTAATGCCTTCAATGCAACTTGGTTTTATTCCTTCAACACCACTGGTATCATATGGTATTTATTTAAATGGTTTAATGTCAACTAGGGTTTTTGTTTGTTTGTTTGTATGAAGTGACTCTGTATACCCTTTCCATATTATTTTGATGTTTCTTGCATCATTCAATATTTCTCAAATGAAAAATTTTAATATTGCAACTAGAGGCTTAAAATTTCTCTTTAGTTCTGTCAGTGTAAGACATGCTGAGTGTCTTTTCCACGGTCTACCATTGGCCTCATTTTAGCTGCTGATATTAAACTTCTCCATTTTCTTTCCCAAACAGAGGAAGACAATTTGATCTCTTTTGAAAAGCCCATTGGTATGATGTCCTTTTGTGCTGTGGGGGGGAAAAAGGTAACCATGATGAAGAAGTCATTGGTCTCGCATAATTCTGCCACGTGATTTCCAGTTTCATGCACCAAGAACATGATTCCAAACTACTGTTCCTTCCTCCTTGTCTCTAACTTTTGCATTCCAATCACCAATAATTATCAATGCATCTTGATTGAATGTTTGATCAATTGAAAAATCAATATGTTGGTAAAATACTTCAATTTCTTCATCACTAGCTTTTGTGGTTGGAGCATAAATTTGATTAATAGTTGTAGTGACTGGATTTCCTTGTATACAGATAAATATTATCTTTTCATAAACAGCACTGTTTTCTAAGATCAATCTTTAAATGTCCTCTTTGAAGGTGAATACACCAATCCTCTTGAATCTCATTCTCAGCTTAGTTTACCATGTAACTTCTTGATGCAAAATGGTCTTTATCCAGGGCATTTCCTTTTTCCTGTTTCTCTTACAGTCATACTTCGTGCATCCCAAGTTCCAATAAATTTTTGAAGGTTTCTTTTTTCTCATTTTGGGTCATGGACCATCCGTAAATGAAAATCCCAAAGGCTTTATTGCAACAGGCTTTATTCCTATTATAATAGAGGAGCCCTTTAGGTGTGGTGGTTACGCATTGAGCTGCTAACCCCAGTCAACAGTTGAAAACCTTTTACAGTTCTGAGGAAGAAAGATGAGGTTTCTACTCCATTACACAGCGTCACATTCTCAGAAACTCACAAGCTCAGTCTATTCCTGTCCTGTATGGTCGCTGTGGCTTATCATTAACTTGATGGCGGTGAGTTTGAGCTGGGTTGCTTGTTTTTTACTCCATCTAAGTCATTGTGGTTGGCTACACATTGAGAAAGTGGTTCTTGCTGATTGTATTTCGAGTCCCATTTTCCTGAGTCACATAGTGAGTGCCTTCTGACCTATGGACTGAGCCTCTGGCACTGTCTCTGACAATGTTCGGCTGCTTGCCCTGAGTTTTTCCGTATCTGACCCTATGTTTGATGATATCCATAATATTTTCAGTAGCTAATGCCTCTGAATTGGACAGCCTATTCCCTTTTTGTAGACTATTTTCCGTATGGAAGCTATTCACTTTGGGTGACTCTACTGGTATGTGGCATACCAACTTCCAGCATCACAAGAGTGCACAAATCACCACAGTACAACAAACTGACAGACACATGGGGGAATGATCCTTCTGCAGGAAGTAAATGTTGCAATCTATATGCTATGATAGCACAAACACATCATAAAATCTTAACCTTTATGGACTGAATTTTTTGTTTTGTTGAAACCTTGGGTTTTTATAATGGAAGCCATATTGAAGGAAAAGAAAAAAAACTTGAGTTCATAGAGATTTTTATTCAATTAGTGGAATGACTTGGTTCCCAGGACATCTGGTGCTACGTCAATATATCTTGAGATTCATGCAGTTATACAGGGCCTACCAGGTAGAAATATGCCCTAAATTTGGGATTGAACTTTCAAAAATAGCCCCAGAGGTGGGCTCCATATGATACATGAAGATATTATCTTCTTTATTAACAAATTTAGGCAGTTTTCAATTCTTTCAATTTTGAATTCTATTAAATTCTGCCTATATATAGTACAAACAGAATAAAAAGGTCTTATGTATTTCATTTTTTATAATAAATAGTGGACAAAAAGAAAATGAAGATTAAGGAAAAACTCTGCACTGGTTACCACTTGGATACAGGCATACTCTTCCCATTTCTCTTACTTGGGACAACCATCCTGAATGAAACCCAAGAATAATTGACAAGCATCCAGTTTAGCTAGCTGACGGCCTTGTTAGCCATACTGAACGGGCATTTGTCAGCTTGTACTGAAAGCACTCACACTTCTTAATGAGCCACCTGAGCTCTGAAGTGTCTCCGAAGCATTGAAATGCTGACTTGTGTTTAACTAAATGACACATGTGATAATAATGCTTAAATTTCTCAAGCCCCCATGACAAATAAGAAGAAATACATGAAAAAAAGGATGGGGAAAGTATCAACTTTTGAAAATTTTGAGATTTAGTATGAAAGCATTTTATAAATAATTATTCTAAATATCTGGACACATTAAAACAATAAGAAGAGATTATATATATTGCTCAAGATGAAAATCTGAATGCATAAGCATATATAATTTTCCATAAGCAACTTCAATATTTCTGTTTCTTCTCTTACTCTCCAAATAGATACTCAATCTTGCCATAAAAATGTTTTAAATCATTCATCTTTACCCCTCCCTTTGAATTGTTTTCACCAAAAGTTAAGTCTTACTTGCTTTGCTTTAGACTTTCAATTAACAGCTGGAACCACCTCTGAGTCTACATATAGAGGCAGCTTCCACTAAGTTCTTTCTGAGCAGAGGAGAGAGATCTTAGGCAAAATGTGTTTGTTACCACTCCCTTGGTCAATACAGGGAAGGGTAGTCTCCTGGTCAGAAATTTGCCTACGCTAGCCCTTGATGAAAATTGAGATACTAAGATTGCATGAATCATACCCTGAGCAAGGTATCTGGAAGGTCCTGAAACACGCTTGTGAATTTTTCTAATATAAAATATTGCATAAGTGGTTACAATTAGGTTAATAACTAAAAGAGTCAAATCCACCAGCACTCCACGAGAGAAAGATGAGGTTTTCTACTCCCATGAAGATTTACAGTTTAGGAAACCTGCAGGGGCAGTGGGAATCAACTCAATGGAAGTGGCTTTCATTTTTGAGGTTTAATTGTATATGTATCCCTAACATGCCCTTCCCGACCTCTGCAGCACCACTTTTAAGGTTGATGAATTGATCTGTCATCAAGGATGATTGTGCGATAAATTCCCTTTGCTTTCAATGCATTATAATGTAGTCACATGGCTGTGAATTCTTTGGTGTCCCCCATCTGGATGATTCATTTTTGTCTTTGTCTTATGTTTGTCCCCTTCAAATTTGATTAAAAGGTCTCTATATATTATATTTGATTGTGGATCTTTTAACCTATGGTAGTTACTTAATCTGTTTGTGAGGATTAAGGGTGGAGGGGTGTAGTTTAGCCTGTCAATCAGGTGGCAACTTGATGACCTCACTTGGAGGTGCTAAGGAGCTAAGGATATAGATAGCTCCCTTGAAGTGGGACACACACTCACTTCCTGCGAGGCATTTCTGAAGAGAAGCAACATGAATCTACCCTGATGCAGCCAGAGCTCTGGGAGCTGGAGGAGTCTCAGAAACCCCTGCCAGAGCTGAGGTGCTTACAATGCCACTGGATCCACAAGAATTCCCACCCACTGTCCTGTTTTCTTCCTGCATTCGGCATCAATACATGTACTTTGTGAGTCTGAAGAGGACTTTATAGATTGGTATCAGACATATGGGCTAATATTGGACTTGTGGACTTGATCTGGACTGGGCTGGGATGTGCTCTCAATATTCAATTGATCTTATATATAAAGCTCTTTCCTATACACATGTAAGTGTCTACAAATTTGTTTCTCTAGTCTACCCAGATTAACACAATCCTTTTAACACTAATACAATCCCGTTTCTCATGATTTCTTTTTAAACCAATGAAAATGAATGACTATTTCCTAAAAATGAAATGAATCAGCCTCATGTGTGAACCTTGACTCAGGTCATTTTCTCCACTTGAAACACCTTTTTCCATATATATATATATATATATA
>NW_022111369.1:58258297-58260280 GCF_000313985.2 Echinops telfairi
CTGAGACCAGAGAGGAAGACAAGTTGACCATGAGACAGAGTAGAGGAGCAACTCAGAGAATGTGAGACTGTGAGGCAGAGCAATCGCTGAGCTTCCTGGTCCACAGAGGCAGAGACCAGGGTACCATGGGGCCCAGAAGCTGAGGACAAGAGACAGGCTTGACTTCCGGAGGACAAGAAGCTTTGCTATGGACCAATGACTGGCTGTATCTTCAATGTTTTCTGGTCCTGGCTTGTGGCAACCTGTCAACTTCCTTAAAAACAAAACAAAACCATAACTTTCAGTATAGTCTCTGAGGTCTGTATGTCACCTGCTAGGAATTATCAAACCCATCAGAAAAGTAGGGTGCTGTGGAAGGAAGGGTGTAGGGTGGGAGCATGTTAGACCCCTGCCTCTTGGCAATAGGCCTTGGACTGGTGAGAAGCTGGATTTTCCTTCCCCTTATTTTTAGCTGGAGTGGGGGTCAGATATGGTATCTTTGCTGTTTTCACATGTACAAACATAGTTATAACAGAAACTATTAATTATAAATCTAATGAGTATGTTGGGATTACCTTGAAGACAATGGACACTCTCTCTTTATCTAGCAGTTAATGCCAACCTATTCCTAACAATTATCTGATTATCTTATATTTTGTGCTAAACTATGATAAAACATGACTATAAACAATAAAAAATATAAATTAGGGGAAAAAGAGAAGATATTAAAGAGAGAGAGAGCTGCATGGCTATCTCTGAGAGTCATAAATGTCAGTAATTGCTATGCCATCTCTAAAATAATTAGGAAATTTGAGGAACTTAAAAATACTGATATTAGTATGCATGGCACTGAGCATGTCCAAGGCAGGAATATGAAACTGCTTATTTCCTTGTAGGAATAGACAAGAAGAAAGCAAGATTCCTTAAAAAAAACAGGAAGAAAGAAAGGACCAAAGTGTAAGTCAGAAGAGATTCTGAAACCGATGTAGAATAGCTAAGCAAATAGAACAAATGATGAAATAAAAGAGCTGAACAAAAAAGTTCAAAGGGGAACTTGAAAAGACAAAGTATTGTAATGAACTACTCATGATATCTCAAGGTGAAGGAGTAAAAATTTCAAGTCTCAAGTTTCAATATTGAAGGAATTATATGGGCAAAATAATGAGTGATGAATCCAGCAGGAAAAGAAGACTAAAGGAATCAACAGTCACTGTACCAAAGCAATGTAATGGCGTTCAAGTATTGTAATTGGTAGCACATGATCACGAACCTGCGGTATTGATGGGAGAAGTCCACACTGCCTGGAAAGCATTAGTGAAAGACAAGGCTCCAGGAATCTATGGGATACCAATAGGAAGGTTTCAATAAGAAAAAACAGTAGTACAAGCATTCATTAGTTTATGACAAGAAATTTGGAAGACAGCTGACCAAATGACTGGAATAGATCTATATCTGTGTCTTTTGCAAAGAAAAGTGACCAAACAATGTGTAAATTATTGAACAATATCATCAACAAAAGAGTAAAATGTTGTTGATAACAAACATGGATGCAGTAGTTTATTGACAAGAAGCTTCCATTCAAGCCGGACCAAGAATTGAATTTGGACAGAGAGATATCATTGCTGACATCATATAGAATCTACATGATTCTGACTCATAGATTCAGAATCTATGATGCTCATTGAAAGCAGAGATCACCAGTAAGATGTAGACGTGTTACTGACTGTCCCAACTCATTGGACTGTGTGGAACATAAAGAAACAATTGAGACAATTGAGAAGAATGAGAAACACTTCCTGTGCTCATGTGGAACATATAAATGAATCAAGAGAGAGTCGTTCAAAGAGAACAAGGGAACACTGTATGGGTTAAAATCAAGAAAGGTGTGTGTATGACAGTACCCTCTTACCACACTTACCCAATCTGTGTGCTGAGCAAATAATGAAAGAAACTGGAGTATATGAAAATGAATGTGACACAGGATCTGAGGAAGGCTTATTAACA
>NW_022111369.1:58261127-58270354 GCF_000313985.2 Echinops telfairi
CACTATTTAGAATGAAATTGTTATCACACTTTAACACACTCATACACATTCATGACAACACCCGTACACTCTACCCTACACACACACACATCTCACTTCTTTAAGAGCCCTGGTGGTATAGTAGCCACAAATTGGGCTGTGATCCAAATTGTCAGAAATTCTACACAATACAACCAACAAGCAGCTTCTTGGGAGAAAGATTGGGTTTTCTACTCCTGGAAACAGTAAACAGTCAGTCTCAGAAATCCAAAGGGGTGAGGGGAGGGCACCAGGAGTTAGCATTGACTCAGTGGCAGTGAGTTTGTGTTCTAGGATCACTTGTTCATTCCATTGTAGCTTTGTCAGTCATGGTTGGGTACTCTATTATTGTTATTCGTGTCAAGTACCATATATAATCATGTATAAGCCGAGATTTATCAGCACATTTTTTAATGTAGATTTTGTGGTAAAATTAGGGGCATTGGCTGATATTCGGGTTGTCTTATAATCGAGTATACACAATAATTTACAACGCATAACAACCTTATACATAATAGAAGCAAACATTGTCTTTATAATTGTTGGTATGTATGAATCCATTGCTATGCCTACTGTGTCAATCAATATCAATAAGGTTCCCTTGTTTTTGCTGGCCTTCTACTTTACGAAAAATGATTTTTATATCTATGATTGGTCTTCCTGATGATAGGTCCACAATAAGTGAGTTAAAGCTTCACTATTATAAGTTCAAAGGAGCAATCTGGTTGAATTTCTTCTAAAGCAGAATTGTTCATTCATTTGACAAACCATGGTACATTCAATATTCTTCTCTGGCACTACAATCTAAATGGATCAATTCTCCTTCTGCTTTCCCTTTCCAGTGTCAAACTTTGAATGCTGTGGCAGTCAAACAATCTCCTGTCAACTTGAGCAAAGGGGTGGAGGCTAGCCTATCAAGTCATAGCCAATCATGCCTCTGTGTGGGCATGGCTTTCTCCTGAAGATTCTAGGAACTCCTGTCTTCCTCCCTGGAGGTGGGACACACACTCTCTGATTTGCCTTCCTGCTGACAAGCCACATGGAACTAAGCTGATTGTAGCCAGAGCCCTGGAGCTGGAGGAGCCATGTGGAGACCCATGCTAGTGCTGATGCCTCCATTGCCACTGGATTCACAAGACTTTCCAGCCACTGGACTGTGATCTTCCTGCTTTTGGCATCATTGTATGTACTGCGTGAGTCTGTAGATAATTTTATGGACTAGTATTGGACATATAGGCTAATATCAGACTTAAATATTGAATTTAAGGACTTAATCTGGACTGGGCTGGGATGTTTTCATAATATACAATTACTCTTGGATATAAAACTATCTTTTACACATATATGAGTGTCTTTGGATTTGTTTCTATAGTCAACATAGACTAACACAAATGCATATGCAGTACATATGGCATAGTTCAGGCATACCTTAGTCTTCAAACTGACAGCTTTGCTTTTTATATTTTGAAAGCTGTATTTTGCATTTGTCCAATATAATATGGTTAGGTGCCATTCAGTCAGTTCTGACCCACAGAGACCTTAAGCACAACAGAAGGAAACACTGCCATCCTGAGCCATCCTCACAATCGCTCTTCTGCTGGACCCTACAGTGCAGCACTGTGCCATTGCAGCTTGGTGAGGGCCTTCTTCTTTTTCACTGTCCCTGCATAATGCCCTTCTTCAAGGGTGGTCGCTCCTGACAACATGTAAAATCTAAGATGAAATCTAACTATCCATGCCTTTAAGGAACACTATGGTCATACTTCATCCAGGACAGACTTGTTGGTCCTTCTGGAAGTCCGTTGTACTTTCAATATTCTTCTCCAGCACCACAATTCAAATGAATCTTTTTTTTCACTATTGTTAATTCTTTGTCTAACTTTCATATGCATATAAGGCCATGGAAAATATCACTGTTTGGTACAAGTGCACCTTAGTCCTCAATATATCATCCTTGCTTTTCAGCACTCTAAAGAGGTCTTGTGCACCAGATTTATTCGATGAAACACATCCTTTGCTTTCTTGACTGCTGATTCCATGAGCATTAATTGTGGATCCCAGCAGATGCAATCCTGGACAACCTTGATCTTTTCTCCATTTGTTATGATATTGGTCCAGTTATGAGGATATGGGTTTTCTTTAGATTGAGTTGTTATCTATCCTGAGGTTGCAATCCTTGATCTTCATTAACAAGTGTTTCCTGTCGTCCTTATTTTCATCCAGCAAGGTTGTTTCATCTGCATATTACAGTTGTTAAGACTCCTTCCTCCAAACTGTATGCCTCATTCTTCTTCATATAATTCAACTTCTCTAAATATTTGCTCCCCATATAGACTCAATAAGTACGGTGAAGGATGCAACCCTGACGCACCTTTCCTGATTTTAAATTTTGCAGTATCCCCTGGCTCTGTTCCCACAACTGACTCCTGATTCATGTGCAGGATACAAGATGAGCACAATGAAGTGTCCTGGAATTCCCATTCTTAACAAAGCTAAGAACAGTTTCTTATGAATCACACAGTCAAGTGCCTCAGCATTGTAAAAGTCAAACAAACAAAAACACACGCATACAAGTAAATGTCTACCTGGTTTTCTTTGTTTTCAGCCGAGAACTATCTGACATTAGTAACAATATTCCTTAACCTTATTCTGTGAAAGTCAAAATGCATATTGGGCATAGCAGTTGTGTTCCTCCTTAAATATAAATATTTGCTTAATTACAAGTTCTGAATTTTATTTTTTTCTGTTTGTTTGCTTTTATATTTCACAGTATAATAACAAGCAAGTTGGAGGAATTTCTTACAGTAATATTCTTGTAGTAACCTTGAACACCATTAGTTATTAAAGTATCTAAATATAGAAGATGAACCTGAGTAGGAAACTTCTGCCAATCCAAAAGAGGGACTTAACAAGGTCAGTTCCCCTCCTCCCTTTCCAGTTGAAGCTATATGCCACCTGCAACATAAGCATAGGTATATTGCTTAAACTTTCAAAGTATGGTTACTTCTTAATTAATGGCTTAAAAATTATTCCCATCAAAGCTATAACAATATCAAAGATATACAACAGGAATACAGTACTTGTGATAATGGAAAGTATAATTATCGAGGACCTTGTGACCTGAGTTCTAGTCTCAATTATGTTACCAACAAATAGATGTCATTTGCCTAACACTTACCCCCTCCAATTCTCATATTTTTCTTGAGTAAAATAAAGTGATTGTTTCAGATTACCTCTTTTTTTGTTGTATTTTTTGTTTTTCAGATTACCTCTTATGTGTTGTAATACACTGAGTTTAATTCTATTGCATTTTTTTCTTTTTGAAAAGAGTATATTTTTTCTTAATTATAAAAATTATCATCTCTGTTCCTCCCTTTTCCTAATAATATATTTTGATGTTTCAGAGGAACATATTAAAATTTTTCATTAACAAAGTCGTAATGTTGTGTAGTCTGTAAAAAGTATCACTAAATCTGCTAATTTCATAGACATATAATGTGGCTTCTGATTACTGGAAGCACTTAAATCTCTACTCCTCACTGGATGATATACATTATTGGAAACAAAGAGGCATAAAAGCTCTTCTTTGGAGTCTCTTAAATAAATAAAAACGTTGATGCTGGTAAGTACTGAATTGTAGTTTACCGAAAAAAGATTCAAAAGTATGATTCTTGAGTTGCCAACTACTTACTGAGTGATGTCTGACAATTTTTTAATCTCTCTGTGCTTAAATGACTTTATTCCCAAAAGGTAGATAATTTACCTGCAGCTAGATTTTCAATGCAAATTCATTGTACTTATTAAATTCATAAATTTTCTGGCAAATCATTATAAATTATCATATAATAATAAGTTATTGAATTTTTCTAATTTTCCAACCAGAGAAATATAATCAATCAGAGAAATAGAGAATGATAACTTCATATCTTAAAGTATAAAAGAATTCTCAAAATTGATAGGAAATTGCAAGTTACAAAAGATTTTATAGAAATTGATTGAAATAGCAAGAATTAAGAGTATTCTTTTAAAAAAAAAACTCTATAAACAGAGTTAAAGACAAATATCCTAATGGAATACTATGTTTGCATCACATATAATGAACTAAGTATCACATCCCTAATTGACAATGAATTTCAATAGATAAATAATAAAAAGACAAATGAGTCAAAAATATCTAAATATATTCAAAATGATAGTCAAGTGGTCACAAACACAAAAGAAATGCTCAATCTAAAAAAATTAAAATCAATCTAAATTAAAGCATGTTTTAACAATCAATCTAAATTAAAGACTGATAGTATTCAGTGTTGGAGATAACATAAAGAAACTAGTGCTCTGACCTTAGACCCAAACCAAATTCCCTGCCTTTGGGTTATTGCTTACTCATATCGACCACTGTGGGTTTCTGAGACTTTAACTGATTACAAAAATATAAAGTCCTGTCTTTTTCCCACCGAGCATCTGGTGGTTTTGAACTCTGAACCATGTGGATCACAGGTCAACTTATAACCACTACACCATCAAGAGAGGAAAAGAGATTCACTTCAAGCAATTGTGATGCAGATAGTCTCTGGAAGAGAGCAGTGGTGAAAACCACCAATGCTAAAGGCCCACAGTGAGAAAAAAGCATAGGCAGAGTAGACTTTAGAATAAGAGAAAAAATAGACCCCCCACCCCCCGTGGAAGTAGGTAGTACAGACTACTCAGTCATTAATAAGCACTCCTGCATGCTTATGCTGTATGGAGTGTTGATGAATACACCTGCTCTGAGTTATTAAGTTTTTTTAATTTAGAGAGGAAATAAATCTGGTGCTAGACATGGCTTTATGCTGTGCCTTATTCACCAATCTACCCTGTGACTGGATCAATTTTCTGAATATTAAAAGGAAAGTTATAGAAGGAGGCTTCAAAAAAGTCATCAAAAATTTCATTACATTTAAATTCCATTTAAATGTCCATGACCTTTTTTAAACCTCTTCATATAAGAATATCCATTAAAGAACAATCAGAGCACAAATATAATTATGGATCTCCCTTCCACAGATGTGCATAAAAGAGCACAAAATATGTGTATGGTGAAAATCTATGCAGCACTTTTCCAAAAATGTATTCCCATGGAAATATTTTAAAAAAGAAACTAAACCTACTACCAATGGGTCAACTTCAATTGACAGCAATCCTACAAGAGTGATTAGAACTGATCCTCCTAGTTTTCCAAGGTTGTACACCTTTAAGGGAGCCGACTTTCACATCTGTCGACCAAGAAAAGGCTAATGGGTAGGAACAATTGATTTTCTTTTTAGCAGCTGAAAACTTTAACCACTGTGTCATCAGTGCTTGTTTATGAAAATAAAGACTAACACAAAAAGAATAATGTAATTAAGCTTATTTTAATACTATAATCCTATGACATGTTTATTAATTTAATTTAGGATAGTTGAATGAGTAAAATGGCATGGGGTCAGAACTGATCTACTCAGTCTACAGAGAGGAATAGGAATATCCAATTTCTTAACAGTCCAAGGTTTACTGACATCAGGCCAGTGTCAGACTCCACTATCCATCTTCCTTTACCCTATTCTGACACCATTTATTTCTATCACAACACTTTCCTTCTCTGTTGGGTTCAATAGTCCATTGTGATGGCCAAAGAGATTTAACAGATAACAGTCACAGTTATGGGGATTTGCTACAGAAATAATTGTACATGAATCAAGAGGTAGTTGTGAAAACAGAACAAGGGTATACTGCATGGTTTAAAAACAGAAAAGGTGTGCATCAGGTTTATACCCTCTCACCACACTTAATCAGTATGTTGAGAAAATCATCAGAGAAGATGGATTATATGAAGAAGAATGTGGGATCAGGATTGGAGGAAGGCTTATTACCAACTTCAGTTATGTAAATAACACAACCTTGCTTGCTGAAAGTGAGGATGGCTTGAAACATTTGGTGATGAAGATCAAAGTTTGCACCTTCATAATGGATTATAACTCAATGTAAAGGAGAAGAAAATGCTCACCACTGGACCATTAGGTAATGTGGTAGTTACATAATCTGGTGTCAATTTGCAGAGGGGCGGAGTCTAGACTGTCGATCACATTGCAGCTTGATGACCTCATTTGGAGCCGCCATGGAGATAAATACCTCACTGGATGGCAGAAACAGACTGACTCTGCTTCGTCTTTCCTGCTAACAAGACACATGGAGCTATGCTGAAGCTCTGAAACCCTTGAGCTAGAGAAGTCGCATGGAGACCCACACCAGCCCTGAGATGCTTCCACCACCACTGAATCCGCAAGCTCTTCCACCCACTGGCCTGTGAACTTCATGTACTCAGCATCATTGCATGTGTTGCGGGAGTCTGAAGAAGAATTTATAAACTGGTAATGAACATATGGGCTAATTTCGGATTTATGGACTCGACCTGGACTGGTCTGGGATGTTCTTTTCAATGTACAATTGCTCTTTAATATAAAATTCTCTCTTACACACCTATCAGTGTCTCTGGATTTGTTTCTCTAGTCTACCCAGCCTAACATAGGTAACATCTTTTCCTGTTTTTCACTACCTGTCCACTTTGACAAAAATGATGTTATTCTCCAGGGACTGGTTTCTCATAATATAAGACCCAAGTATGTAAGACTAAATCTCAACAACCTTGCCTGTAAGGAGCACTCTGAACGTTCTTCTTCCAAAACAGATCAGCCTGTCCTTTCAGCAGTCCATGGTACTTTCAATATTCTTCTCCAGAACCACAATTGATATGTATCTTTTTTTTTATTATTCAATATCCAACTTTCAAAATTCATATGACCCAACAGAACTACCATGGAGTGGGTCAGGCACACCTGTCCTCAAAGTAACATCCTTGATTGCAAACACTCTAAAGAAGTCTTGTGCCCAGTACTTACCTAAAACTTCTTTTGATCTTTTGACTGCTGCTTCCATTAGCATTGATGGATGGATCCCAGCAAAAAAAAAATTCCTTGACAACTTCAGCTTTTTCTACTCTTATCATGATGTTACCTATTGGTCCATTTGTGAGGATTTTGGCCTTCCTTACACTGAGTTGTAAACCATACTGAAGGCTACAATCCTTGGTCCTTATCAGCAAATGCTTCAATTCTTCTTTTCAGGAACAAAGTTGTGCCATCTGCATACTGCAAGTTGTTAATAAGCCTTCCTCCAATCCTGATGTGACAGCCTTCTTCATATAATCCAGCTTTTCTGAGTATTTGTTTAGCATATAGATTGAACAATATATACTGAGCATATATACTGAGATGATACAAACTTGATACATACCTTTTGTGATTTTTAAACCATTCAATATTCCCTTGTTTGTACACAACTGCCTCGTGATCTGTGTACAAGTTTCAAATGAGTACAATGAAGTGTTCTGGAATTCCCATTCTTCTCAAGATTATCCACAGTTTATTATGGTCCACATAGTTGAATGAGTTTGCATAGTGAAAGAAACGCGTGCAATCATCTTTATGGTATTCTCTACTTTGAGCCAAGATTCACGGTCCCTGGTTCCATGTTCTCTTCTAAAACCAGCATGAACTTCTGGCACTTCTCCTTCAATGTAATGTCACAATCATTGTTATATGATCTTAAACAAATTTGACTTGTGTGCAATGGCAATAATATCTTTACACAGTTTAACCATTCTGTTGGGTCACCTTTCTTTGGAATGGGCAAAAATAGGGATCTCTTCCAGTCAGTTGTCCAGGTAACTGTCTTCCATATTTTGGGGCATGTACAAGCGTTTCCTCTGCTACTGCAGCATTCTTCAGCATTTAAATGGGTTTTCTGTCAATTCCTGGAGTCTTATTTATCGCTAATTAATTCCGTGCAATATGAACTTATTCCCTCAGCACAGTTCTTGCTCACATGCTACCTCTTGAAATGGTGGACTGCTGACCAGTTCTTTCTGGTCCAGTGACTCGGTGCATTATGTTCATCTTCTCTTGATGCTTTCTGCCTTACTCAGTATTTTGGTCTTAGAATTTTCAAGATTGGAAATCAAGGCTTGAATTTTTTCTTGAGTTCTTTCAGTTTCAGATAATGTGTTAGGTAGGGTTCTCTAGAGAAGCAAAACCAGGACACATGATTTTATATTCCTTTTTGCTATATAAACAGATGTTTATATAGCAAAAAGAAATATAAAAGGATGTGTATATATCTATATATAGCTATATCGATATAGATATAGATATATAAAGTTTATATAATTAAAGGAGTATAACAGAAAACCAGTCCACAAAGAAGTACAGAACTCAGTCCAACTCACTTTCAGGGGGCATTTAATATACTGTGGGCCCTTTCAATTTACATGACCAAGGAAGTAAACCATAGGATGATGAAGTGGTGAGGTTTAGCAGAAGCCAGTACCATAGCATAGCAAAGCAGGTTGCAGTGGAGCCTCACAGTGTAGCAAAGCTAAGGGGTTGGCAGGAGGTATGAGTGGAATAGGAGTAGAATAGGCTGGCAGGCAGCACAAAGTTTGGTGTTGCCAAGGTGTGGAACAGCACAGCACAATTACTCAGTCCACCATGGTCCACAGTTGCTCAGCCCATGTGTAGCGCAGCACACGTGGTGAGGCAGGCAGGGCAGCTAGTTCAGGCAGCACGCTGATCTGGCCACTAGGACCACCAGGTAGAAAAGAGAACGGGGACAGCCTCATTAGTCCACAGCAAGACTTCTTCTCAGCCAGCAGCCAAGGCTTTCTAATACTTAGACTCTCTGCCACAAAATCTGTTGGTCTCTGCTACCATGTGCAGGAAACTCTGCTACTCTATCTCATAGTCTCACAGACTCCTTACCTCAACCATTGCCTTCATGGTAGCATGTCCTCTGCCAGTTCTGCCAGAAAGTTCAAACATGCTCTTCTGGGCCCTCTCCTTCTATGGTGTTTCAGGAATTCTGTTTGTTCCTGCTTTTGATAAGGCTCAATTAGTGGAGTAGCCACTAAAACTGACCTTCTAAAAATTTACACAAGTGGGGGGGTGGGGGAGGAGAGGAAGGCCTTGAACAAGATGGATTGACACAGCAGCAGCAAGAATGGACTCAAGTATGGGAACAATTGTGAGGATGGTACAGGACTGGACACTGGTTTGTTCTGTTGTATGTAAGATTGGTTATGGGTCAGAAGTGACTTGATGGCACAAGTGGTAGTTACATAATCTGGTGTCAATTTGCAG
>NW_022111369.1:58271268-58277057 GCF_000313985.2 Echinops telfairi
CCATATAGGCACACCGTGGCTTAATAACAACATGAAGCTCTTTGTATTCAATCAGTGTCCAAAGAAAACTGTCTTTTATGTATATACGTTCTACTGTCTGGCATTCACTTTGAAGTTTCATGTAAAAAAATCAATAATAACTGAAGCATAATTCAAAAAGCCAAGTCAGTCTATTCTGCACTATTCTGAGTTCCAGTAATAAAATCAAATTGCATAAATGTCATACACATATTGCTATGGAAACATATTAAACAATTCCATTTTCTCTTTTAGGGATATCTTTCTGAAACTTAAAACATTTATTTTCACAACTGAAAATATATGACACAGTTGGCAAGAAAAAAATAATTAGGCTATGGTAGTTTTGTTCAAATACTGCAGTATAATATTAAGCAAGACAGGAAAAAGATTCCCTTACTCCACACGGCTGATTTTAGACAGATATGTGGGAATAGCAGAAATAAATCACTTTAGAAGCATAAGAAATGACTTGGCTTTTACTTTCTACTTCCACAATTCTGTAATTGCAGATCATAAAAAGGAACCTGAATGAAATAAACAAATTCTCATTTAGAACAACAACAACAAAAGAAAGTAGTCATGGAACTATCAGAATTATAGAGAGAATGAATTTAGTACTCTCCCATAGTGGAGTAGGTTGCTTCAATGACTACTTGTCTTTATTCCAGGTGGTTTTCAAAAGCAAACTAGGAATCTTTACTTAGGTTTCAGATATCTTAAGTTCCTTTGAGGTATATGTACCATAGATTACCATAAAATTTGATATTTAGTACTGAGCACATATACATATAAAAATAAATGCAATTGATCTCTTTTAGGCTGGAAACACACACACAGCCAGTAATTATATGCCTACCAGGAAGCTTAGTTAATACCTGTTATTCAAATTCACCCATCAAGTTCTAAGGTTAATGAGAAGAAAATGGAAGAAGTCTATCAGATTCTTCATCTTGACATTGATGGAACACGTAATCAGGATTCGTTGTTGATTACTGATTATCTGAATGCAAAAGTCAGAAACAAAGAGGAAGGATCTCAGCTATTGCCTTAGTGATAGAACTATAGCTGGAGATCGCAGGATAAAACTTTGCTCAACTGAATTCTTCACTGCAAACACATATCTTCACAGCCTAAAGGGGGACTATACATAAGGAACTTGCAGCTGGAATACCCAGAGATTAAATGACTGCATGTGTTGGGGGGAAAACACAATGGGGGAGTGGATAAAATATAGTCAGGAAGCAAGTATGGAAGTAAACATTAGTTGCTCATATGCAAGTATAGGTATAACCTAAAGAAAATTCAAACAAGTCCATAAAAGCCACAATACAATTTTAAGTATATTTCACTTGAATTTAGAGACCATCTCAAAAGCCAACAATTGTGTATATTCATCGCAAATTAGTCAAGGCTAGAGGGGCTGTGAGAGGACATCAAGCATGTCATAAGTGAGGAAAGCAAAGAGTCCTTGTGAGCAAAAGTACAGAAAAACACAGTGACATAATAAAAAATTCTGAAATGAAACCAAATGGAAGAAATCATGAAGTAGAATTGCTGAACAAAAATTGAAGGATTCTATGGGAAAAATATGGAATCATGCAGGGAACATCAAAAGAAGATGGAATGAGTATAAACACAAATGGTACCCAAAAGACCTAGTCAGCTTTAAACCATCTCAAGAGGTGGCATATAGAAACCTGAGGGTATTAAAGAAGTCCAGCTGCCCTGAAGGAATCAAGGAATCACCAGGCTCCAGAAACTGACAGAATCCCCACTGAGATGTGTCAGTAAACCGATGCCACATGAGAAGCACCCATTAGTCTATGCCAAAAAACCTGGAAAATTGAAAATTATCAATAGAGTCGAAGAAATTCTTATGAATGCATGTTACAAAAAAGATAACCCAACCAAATGTGTAAATGATTGAATGGCATTAATATCATGCAAGTAAAATTTTGATAAAGATAATTCAAAAATGGGTGCAGCAGTACACAGACATTAAGTTAATTGAATATTTTCTAACTCAACATTTTCAGGTGTACTGCTTAATGATGTCAATTATATTAATAGTTGAGAAATCATATAAGGTGATCTATATTTGGCCACCTTACATAGAAACCCATTGCTTCTCTGGCAACAGCTCCCCATAACTTCCTTTCTTTTCTTTCTCACTTTGAAAAATCTATCCAGTAATAAACATTGCTATCTATCTATTTGCCTTTTCTTGCCAATTATTTTAGATCATGAAATATTTTCTTTGCTAATTACTTATATCACAAAGTAAAATGCAATGCTTTATGCTGTAGCATGTATCAGGGCTGCATTTCTCTTTATAGTGAGTGCTATGATGTAGTGAGTTGCGAACTATAAGGTTCAAAATCACCAGCAACTCCATTAGACAGTGATGAGGCTTTCTACTCATCTAAAGAGTTACAGTCCTAGAAACCCACCAGGGTAGTTCTGCCCTGCCCTATAGGTTTGCTATGAGTCAGAATCAACTCCATGGCAGTGAGGTGTTTTGTATTTTTTAATGTATGGCTATACCTATGGCCAATAAAATGCTGTCTACAGTGAATGCTGTGATTAAGGAAATGATGCAAGGACAGCAAAAACAGGTGGAGCTAAGTCATCACAGATGGGGGCCACCTGCCATAAATCTTTAGTTCCTGTTACCTAGTGTTCTGGGATATTAAAGGCATATGCTGGTTGTGTCCATGCAAATATTTTCTACCAGTATGAGGCTTGACTTTCTGCCCTTTATCTGACAGGAATATAAGTTCTTGATTTTTATGTAGTCTAGTTTACCAATCTCTTTCTTCGGTGTTAGTATCAATTGTATGTTAGTATTTATTGTATACTATTTAAGAATCATTTTTCTCTCTAACAATAAAAACACATTCCTATATTATCTTTGAGAAGTTTTGTTATTATAACTTCTACAATCTAACTCGAATTGATTTTTTGCATATGATATGAGATGGTGTGAGTCAAAATTCGTTCTATACCACGGGATATTGTTTCCTTGGTTAGCTTTTTGATTGTTGTTACCCAAACACATGTTCTTAATTTCTGCTTTTATTACATATTTAAGTGCAATCATGTATTATTGATGTTTAACCTAGTACTTCATTCAGTGAGGCAAAGACTGTCTTCTTCAACTAGGAGCTCCAAGGCTATTTATTCTGCTCTATCCATTTAACTGCACTGACTACCTGGTTACTCTGGATGCTCCATCGAGCAGCTGGTCTCACCATGAAGTTCTTCAGTAATGTCTTTGTCATTCTGGACCCTGCATTTCCACACACATGGCAGTGTCATCGGCAGCTTCAAGTTACACATACACCCACAAAGAGTGTAATTTTATTTGATTTTATTTGATCTTTACAATCTTATAATTTTGAAATTTCTAATCCATAAAACCAATAAATTTCTCTAAATTTTCAGCTATACTTTATGATTCCTCAATGAAATTTCATTATCTTAAAAAGGAAATCAGTACTACATGTTAATTATAAAACATAATAGGAAAAAAAGCTAGATTCTCTATATCGTTTAATGTGGTTTGACATATATTCAAACATTTCTAAAACTCTACGAAGTCTACCATTTGTCTTATATTTTTGTGATTTCACATAAAGTATAAAATAGACTGGGATAAGCATGCTCTCGGCCGTGCTTTACAAGACTGCAGTATGCTTTCTATTCCTGCCCTTCAGAGGACTGTGGTATGAATTCAACTGGAGACACAGTCAGAGGAAAACAGAACTGGGACTTTCTGAAAGATATGAGAAGATATGTTAATGAATGGATTTAATTATCCTGATAGCTGCTGGCAGTGTTGGGAGGGAGTGCAAAGAACAGGTGTTATCTGCATTAACTGAATAAAGTGTTCTTTACCAAACTTCCAGGGGTATCACTAGAACAATGAATACGCACTCCTTATATTTAATTCATTTGTTAAGAATGGAAGTGAAAACATGGGATGCTTTTCTCTGAGGAAGACTTCATAAAAAGTTATGGGAAGGTTTTCAATCTATTTTAGAATAACAAACAATATAAATTCACAGCTATTTCTTAAGCTTCAGATTAAGTATCTATTAAAGATCCAATCTGGAAAAGACTCCTATTTGAGGCATTCCTGTGTCTTTAATATTTCATATATTTGCAGGTATCTTTTCTTTCACTCAATCCTTAGTTGTTGTTCTTCTTCTTTTTTTTTTTCCAGTTTTCAAAACTGGTCTTTATTTCCCTACCCACTTCCACCAAAATCCATCTTCATCCCATCTTTATTTCCTACCTGAAAGCAGAATTTTCCTAAACAGTATTATTAAAATTATTCAAATATGTTGTATGCTTACCTACTCTCAGGAGGCGAGATTTTTCTTTCTTGACCTACTCAGTCCAAGTCTTGTGCTGACATACAGCAGCTGTCACTGCTATAGCTCCAGGTGTATTTACCACATTCATTTGCAAAGAGCCTTATTTTTTTAAAAAGGTTATGCATTCTCTTCCCTCAGGATGAGTAAGATCAGAGAAATTGCCTACCTTTCAAAAAAATTAGGTAAAGCTTGCCTAGAAATATAGAACTAGACAGGTAAAGAAACCCTAAAAATCCATTGGTGTATAGTGAAGCATTATGCATTGTTATGGCATTGTTTGATGTGCCCTTCGAATAAAAGTACACTCATTTAATAATACCATGTTGCCTTATATATTCATATGGATTAGGATAAAAAGTAGCTTAATGTTTAAAAAGCATAAAATTTTAACTCATGGTTCCTCATGGATGTGAATAGGGTTATCATACCACAGATATATAAAAAGACATACTAATGTTAAGCAATCTGAGCTAGTTTTCTACATAATAAAGTAAAGCTAAATACTAAAAACGACATAGTCTATATTGCTGAAATGACTTAAGTCTTCTCGAGCCAAACTGGGGAAGAGTTAAACAGCATCTCACCGTTTTGATAGATATGGCTGCTGTTACAGTTTTGAGGTGCCATAAAATCTCTTCTGACTCACGGCAACCCTAAGTACAGCAACATGCAACCAGGTTTGATCCTGTGACCCCTTCGGAATTCTTATGTTTCAGTTTATTGTGGGGGCAACTCTGAAAATCCATCTTCTTGACAGTCTTCCTCTTTTTGGCTGTCTCTACATTTTACCCAACATGATACCATTTTCCAAAGCCTGGTCTCTCTTGATAACATGTCCAAAATATGTGAGAGAAAACCTCAACATTCTCACCTCCAAGGTTCATTCTTGCTGTTTTTCTTCCAAGTCAAACCTATTTATACTTCTGGCTGTGCACAGTATTTTCAATATTCTTTGCCAGCATCCTAATTAAAATGCAATCATTCTTCCTCAGTTTTCCTTATTTGACATTTTTGGTAGTCAGCAATTGTTTCAAGTCCTCCTTGCTTTCCCCAAGCCAGGCTAGGTCATCTGCATATGCTGTTCTCCATTCCTGATGCTACCTTCTTCTTCAGCATGCAGACTCAATAAGCATTGTGAAAGTGAATAACCCTCACACATATCTTTCTTGGCTAGTTCTTACACATCCCCAAACTCCTTGAAAGAATGAGTCTCTGGGCCTGGGAGATCAGGACCATAATTTCGGTCAACATCAAGGTCAATTGTCATAATATAGTTCACAAAGACAATATTCTACATCCTACTTCAGTGAGTAGAAACTGGGATCTGAAAAGCTCATGAGCAGCCATCAAAAGTTCGACCGTTCACCTCTCCCCATTTGGAGGAAAGAT
>NW_022111369.1:58278378-58280448 GCF_000313985.2 Echinops telfairi
TCTTTTGAAGGCCGGGCACTATCAGCTTTCTTCACCACATTTGCTTATGCGCCCGCTTTGTATTCTGTGATCATGTTGGGACAGGCTGGTGTGCGTCTTCCATGTAGGCTTTTTGTTTCTGTTAGATGTATAAATATTTTAATGTAAAATTGATGATATGCCCTAAAAATCCTCACCTACTTCACAAGGTTGTGAAGGTTGTCAGGGATGGGGAATGAAGGAAAATTACTAACTAGAAAACAGACACCAAATAAATTGAGTGAACAAAATAACATACGATGTGAGGAAAGTCAGCACAACATGACCTAGACCAGAGGTCAACAATCTGAGACTTTTGAGCCATATGTGGCTCTTTTAGTATGTACATATGGCTCTGAAGTAAAATTTAAAAACTGTAAAGGATATTACTTAGTTAACTGTGATTTCATTTGCTTGTAAAAATATGTTTATGGCCCTTGAGTAATTTTTAAATTGTTGTGTCTCTTGCATCTCCAAAGCTTGCTGACCCCTGGGCTAGGCAAAGGAAGACACTGGGAGATACACAAGAATGAAAAGCAACAATGGCAAAAAACATTCCTTACATATTTCCACCATGACCGTGATCGTTGTTGTTAGGTGACATCGAGTTGGTTCTGACTCGCTGTGACCTCTGTACAACAGCAGAAAGCACCAACCCGTCCTGCACCACCTTCACCATGGAGCTTAAGTTTGTGTCCGTTGTTGCAGGTGCTGTGTCCATCCACCTTGTCGAGGGCCTTCCTCTAGCTCACTGACCCACCTCGTTACCAAGCCGGACACTCTCTCCGGAGACAAAATACATGAGACAAAGTCTCAACATCATTGTCTCTCCAGAGCATTCTGATTGTACTTCCAGGGCAGATCTGTTTGCACTTTGGCCATCCATAGTACTGTCGATATTCTCTGCCACCATCGTGGTTCAAATGCATCAATTTTTCTTCAGTTTTCCTTATCCAACATCCAACTTTCATGTGCATATGAGGCGAATTAAAATACCATGTCTTGGGCCAGGTGCACCTTAGCCTTCAAAGTAATACTTTTGCTTTTCCACATTTTAAAGGGGTCTTGTGAGGCAGAGTTACACGTGGAAAGCATCATTTGATCTCTTGACTTCAACTTCCATGAGAATTGATTGTAGCTCCAAGCAAGAAGAAATGCTTCAAAACTTTAATCTTTCCTCCATTTAACAAGATATTATCTACTGGTCCAGTTGTGAGGATTTGGGCTTTTTTGTGTGTTTTTAGACTGCGTTGTAATCCATCATGAAGGGTGCAATCTTTGATCTTCATCAGCTAGTGATTAAGTTCTCCTCACTTTCAGGAAGCAAACTTGTGTCATCTGCATATTCCCTTTTGTTAATAAGCCTTCCTCCAATCCTGATACTGCCTTCTTCATATAATCCAGCTTCTCTGATTATGTTCAGCATACATATTGAATGAGTACGGTGAAAGGTTATGCACCTTTTAAACCATGACATAAATAACAGACAAGAAAGTATGAGTGAATATATAGGTAGATATGCAAGTTGAATATGTGGGACATAGCATAGGGTAGTACACTCAAATATATATATATATGTTTGCACACACTATATCTGTATGCATATTTGTATATGCTTCAAGCAGATCCATTTATATAGTAGGATTAGATTTTATAAAATGTTTTAGCCACAACCGAAATCTGGGCTGAGTCACTGGACTTGGAAACTTGGGACCGTAGTCTCCGGAAAGTTCTACAGCAATTGACATAACATATTCCACAAAGGCCATGTCCTACATCTGACTTTGAAGTAGCAAGTGGAGTCCTGAAAGCTTCCACGAAGCCACTTAAGATGCACCTATTTCTCTGTCCTTGTCCGGAGCAAAGAAGACTGGAGCAAACCAAACATTCAAGGAAACAACTGATCCAGAGGAATCAGACCCCAGGTACACCATAGCCCCAGCTAGGTCATCTCACTGGTATCTAGCTACAATTGTGCTCTCTGAGTAGGATCGCAATGAGTAACTTTTTTGAATATACTAAAATAAATTGTTAAAGTAACTTTTTAAAATA
>NW_022111369.1:58280699-58287380 GCF_000313985.2 Echinops telfairi
ATGCTTCACATTTTTGTCTCTAGAAATATGCTTTTGAAATCTGAAAAAGTATGCATTCTGTCTTAAGCATGGATTAAAAATCATTCTTGTAATTGACATTTTAATTTATGTCAGAATGGAATTTGTATGCAACATGATAATTTAATCAAGACACTTCAGGTATTTTAAATAAATTTACTTCTCAAAACAACTGAAATCACCATTACTTCTAAGTATTTCCTTGATGCTCCTCACCAAGGTATCAAATCACAGAACTATTGGAAGTGAAGCGTGAAAAATCACTGAAACTCCTATGTCTCTTTATTCCATTGTAAATAGCATCAAAGCTTAGGAACTAAAAGAATACTCCCCCTTTAAGGTTAAAGGGGGAACATCAAAAATGTATCTTTGATGTACTTCTGCATATTCCAATAGTGGGACTATAACGAAATCCCTAGGGGTAAGTTTCAGGAGAGAGGGCATCTCACTGAAAACGTTCTGCTTTCAGCATCAGTGAATGAAGTTCACTGCGAGCCAACAAAGACAAAGATCTCAGGCTTGACTCAAATAATAGTGTAACTAGTACCAAGGCTGAGAGTGATGATGTTAGGAAACAGAACTGCCCCTCTAGACACTCAACAATTTTGCATAATCTTTGGAATAATCCTGAGCACTATGGAAATATCACTGCCAGTGAATTCATCCCCTAAAGAAAAACTCTTTGAGGAAATGGAAGTCGCTATTATAGCCTTGAAGCAGTCTGATCAGAAGCAGCTAGCACTCGTTTGAATGTACCACTCTACATTCAAATCCATCATCACAGCTGTCTTTGTTTCAATAACACAGGAGACTTTAAGGCTTCTGACATGGAAAAAAAGAATAAAATGGGTGCACGTTTAGTCATGAGAAAAACAGGACATTCCATTAGAGTAACAAGTAAATGTCTTGCTAATTTCGAAGACTGCATTGAGTAACAAAATGATTTTTTTTCTTTATGGGCATTAGAGCGCCTTTATTTATTTTAAATTCAGGAATGCAATAATGATTTTAGTGGAAGCAGATGCCATCTTCGAAATGAAAACCTAGTTAAGCAACACTGCCTACATCTTACAATTCTTCTGTCGTTTATAAACAACCTAGATAGGTCCTGGAGACAGCTGTTATGTACTAAGAAATCTACATGCACAATGGCGTCAAGTGAAATCTGACGCGTAGTGACAATGCAGACCTGCCGCCTAGGTTTTCCCAGGTTGTACATCTTGATGGGAGCAGATAGCCTCTTGTTTCTTCATCAGATAAGCTGAGAAATTGGAACTACTGATTTTGAGATCAACAGCCGAAGGCATAGCCCATTATGCCACCGAGACTCTAAAGTATATGCTCACTAATCTCCAATTATATAGTCCTTGAAGCATGAGTATACTTTTAAAAATAAAAATTTTATCATGCATGCATTATTCATGCCTATCCCCTATATGCATCATCTACTGAAAAAATATTTATTGAGTCCCAATTGCTTTCACCCTAAAAGCAAAATTCATTAAAGCCTTGCATGGGAAACCATTATGTGCCCCTGCAAGCCTCTGCTGCCTGCCCCAGGCCCATTGTTTGCACTCACTACTCCTGCTACCTCTCCCCTTCAGTAAAGTCTAGCCATGTGGCCTCCTCATGCCAACTGAAGCACTCTCGAAGCCCTCCATGTTTTCCTTACTGAGCGAAATTACTATTATAAAGCATTTTATACTTTGTTTGGTAGCTCTTGTCACAGTTACAGTTTGATAAGTGGTATTAATGTCTGCTTTCTCTACTTCACAATAACCCTGGAGAAAATGTATTTTGATTACGTATGTGCTATTCAATGCACAGAAGAAACTCAGTAAATTACTTACTGAATGAATAAATTAATGGGCAATTGAATTAATGAATCAAACAATCAATCTCAAATCTAATAGGCTTCTTAGTAGAGGAATGTTAGGCTGGGATCTTTACATTGTACATTTTTATTGTACACAATTTATGAGTGTCTTTATAATAACAAGTAAACATAATCAGATTGCCAGTGAGTTAATCCTAATTTATGGTAACCCCATAAGTTTTGAGTAGAATTGATGACCTTTGAGAATTATACACCAGCCTTTCTCCCAATGTATCTGTGGGTGAGTTTGATCAGCTAGTTTTTAAATAATAGCACAATATTTAACGAGTTGTGGCACTAAGAGAACTTGATCTTATAATAAAGTATGTTAAAATACAAAGGGGGGAAGTTTGCTCTCAGTAGTCAACTTAAATGTTTTATGCTATATCAGAAATTTGAAATTAGAATTAACTTTACAAACTACTCAGCTAACTAATTCAGTACTAACAAACGCTTTAAAATAGCTACAGAAAAATGTTCTTTGTTTTTCTAGCAATCAATTTGATGACCCCTGCAGATGATCTTTCAAAAGCCTTTCCAGCTATAACATGCATTAAATATAACAAATGGCAGTATAGAATCCAGGGTTCATTAAAAGATTTTATGGTTTGACAAGATCTTTAAAACTATCACTGTAAGTTGCTATCTTAAAACAGGATATAAATTTAAAAGGAGAGTAAGAACTCAAAAGAGTAGAAAACCTTTTTATTTATTTTTCTTTCAGAATACTTTTAGTTGCTTTATCCTGATTACATTGAGTTTAAAGCCTCTTATATGAACAAACATGCCCAGCTTTTAAGACTAAGTATAAAAAATTCTACAGACATATAGTTTCTGTATATTAATTGTATTTTCTTAAACGAAAACCAGCTTGTCTCTGAGTCTGCTGACACCAAACAAGGGTGCTCAATCAGGAAAGTTACTTTGGGTGAGATTAACTGCAGAGGTATACGTGAGTGTGTGAAGAACCCCTAAAATATGGATAGAATAAGTCATGCTTTATATGTAATTAGTCAGCAGCTAATAGGCAAAATGAATTTTGGAACCCAGGAACAGAAAAGGAGAATCGTTGTTTTATAAGCTATACAGTAAGAGGTGAACTCAGTGACGACAACCACATTAGATTCACCTTTGTATTTTAAAATCACTTACTTCAGAGAAGGAAACATTGGTTAAATAGAAAGGGCAATGATAATATTTTGAGAAAATGTTCATGATCACTAGGAAAATACATTTTCTAGAAAGCATACTTTTTGGCACATTTCAGAAGCTGGACCAGCCTGCTTCTCGCTTGATTTTACACTTGGCTTAACTTCTGTGAGTCATCAGGCTAGACACAGCTGAGCTCCTTCTGTTCTCTTTTGCAAAGTTGCATTCAAACTGGTAATCCCAGTTTTCTGCCCCAGTGACACTGTTCAAGTGTCAGCTGAATGCACATCAGTGGAAGCAAGTCACAGAATGAAAATATTCCTTTATACCTACCAAGTGATAGATTGAGCAAACACAGATAAAAAGGAAAAGAGAGTACTTCAGCATGAAAAGACAACCTAAGAATGCAAAAAAGATTAATGCAGGGAGAGAATTCCTTTTACATAATCTCTGTACTTGATTGGTGATAGGTTATTTAAGCTTCATTAAAGTGATGCTTATTCTTGCAATTACGTCATATTTAGGATTCTATAAAAAACATTTCTAAAGGCATGTTTTCTGCCTTCTATATAGGTGAGCTGAGAATATTCCAGAGTCACAAACTGTATGAATATATTTTCTGCAGATGATCATTTGAAACTTACAAGATATACATATTTCTGTAGGGGCAGTAAGGACCCTGCATTGTGGCTACTGGAATTTACCCCAGGAAAACACTCCCATGAGGGCACAAAGTCATACTCACAGAAATATTCTAGTGGCATCGCTTGCACAGCAAAGGAAACGGATTAGATCCAAAAGATCAAGCAAAGAGTGACCGAATGTATGCTGGCCCCTCCCTGCAGTGGAACACTAGTACAGGGAAGAGCAGAGCCATGTGTTTTGTTAGGGACATGCATGTCAGGGATGCTGCGCTATTACAGATAAGCATAAACTACAGAACAGCATGTATCAAAGGTTCTTTATCCATTCTTCTATGATGGGTTTTTGGTCTGTTTCTAACTAATTGTTATTGTTAACAGTGTTGTGATGCACATGGGAATGAAGAGGTATGTTCATGTTAAGACTATTATGGGTATTGCTCTCCAGTATGGAATTTCTAATCCCAGATGTTTGAGGTAGCACTGTGTAGCTTTCCATAATGGTTGTGACAATTTTCAGACCCACCAATCTCCCTATCTTCTTGAGCATTTTTTTAATTGGGTTGTCATTGTAGATATAGTAAAGTGAAATCTCCTCTTTGTTTTGATTTGCATTTCCTGGATGACTAACAATTGTGAAAATTTATTTCATACGCTTGCATTCATTTGAAAGTTACTTTGAGTAAACTATCTGTTCATAACCTTTGCCCATATTTGAATTGGATTATTTTTTAATGTTTTTTCTTATTGAATTATTGCAGTTTTCTATAGATTTCATAGCTCAATCTCTTGTCCATTTTGTTGTTGCCAAAGACTTCTCCCAGTCCATGGGTTCTCTCTTTACTCTTTTGTTAAAGTTTTCTTATGAAGTGGTCTATTTTATCTTTTGCTTTGTATGCTTCCTTTGTTGTGTTTAGTAGTATGTCTGTGCCCTGCAATAGGGTCCTTAAGGTTGTCCCTATTTTTTCATTGATCATCTTTATAACTCTGAGATTTATCTTGGATTTTTTTATTTATCTTGGGTTCATTTTGTACATGGTGTGAGATATGGGTCCTGTTTCACTCTTCTGCAGATGGAGATACAATTTTGCTAGTATCAAATGTTGAACAGATGATCTCTTTCCCACTTAACATTTTTGGCCCTTTGTCAAAGATCAATTGTCTGTAGGTGGTGTACCTTATTTCTGGGTTTTCTCCTTTGCTCCATTGAAAAAGATTGTATAAGGTTTTCCTATCCTAACTTGATGTAACCTATTAATTTCTACCACCACTTGTCTGTCAGTTTGTTGTACTGTATTAACTTCCCTATAATCATGAGTTTTTCCTGTGAGTTCTAGGTAGTCCTCCCAATAGAGAATAGGAGTATGATGTGAGATATGGTTGGTGTGAGAATAAGGGAAAGCAAGTTGGAGGGTGGTGGAATGTAGGACCTCTGTCTTGTGGAGGTGAGCAGCTGTGAGGTTGGATTGTCCTGTGTCACACAACTAGAGGAGAGCAGATTTGGCCTTCAAAACACTTTCTCAGGAAGTTTTGCTTGTTTTTTTTAACAATGAAGTTTCAGGACATCTACTGATAATCCATTACCTCACTGTTGAACCTCATTTGACAAAGAGAGCTGATGGAGTTATGGTCTGAGCTCAAATGTATCTCCATACACATTGAGAGATAAAAGATGGTGAAAATAAAAGAAGTGCCAGTCACTTGAAGCAGGTTAATTCTGACTCCTAGAGACGCTATAGGATAGGACAGAAATGTCCCTGTGGGGTTCTGAGAGTGTAACTATTTACAGGAGTACAAAGCCTTGTCTTTCTCCCAAGAAGTGGCTGGTGCGTTCAAACTGCAGACTTTTCCCAACACATAACCACTACTCCATGTAGGTCCCAAAAAACACTCCTTGCCATTGAGTCAATTAGTAAAATTTCCCCTGTGAGTTTCCTAGGACTGTTACTCTTGACCGGGTGGAAAGCCTTCTTTTTCCTGAGCAGTGGCTGGTGGATTTGGACTGCTGACTTGTGGTTAGCAGCCCAACCTGTAACCCACCAAATGACAAGGGCTCCCTAAAATACTTGGGAAGGTAAGATGGTTTAAATTTTCAAGATAGTAACTTCTCACAAATGCATTCAAAACAATATCTTGTTATTTAGCAGGTAGATATCTAAAATGTAACTTATTAGAATAATTAGAACTCAGCTAAAATGTTTACTTTGATAATATCCACCCTAGGATCACCTTTTTCAAAATATAAAGAAACATAAAGCACCTAAATAGTAAGTTAGCTAAATAATATGAATCATTATGAAAGTTCCGATTCTAAAAAAAAAAAAAAAGAAAGTTCCGATTCTTCAAATAACTGAAAAACCTAACACATGGAAGCCTAAGCAAGTATGAGTTAATTTTTCTCACATAATAATTTTTGGAGTAGGTACTGACTGGCATTATGTCTCAGTGCTCAATAACGCCAGCATGTACCCAGGACACTTCTCTATCTCTTCTCGGATGACCTTTGACTTGGAACCGTAATCTTCAGTTATCTGTGTTCACATAGCTGAAAGATGACAAGCACAGCTCTCTATATTCTATGCTATTTCAGTACAAAAAAGGCAGCCATGGTCAAGAATCTCAGCACAATATTCCATATGTATATATTATATATATTCAGAAACTTCTTAGAAATCTTCCAGTAGACTTCTACTTAGGTCCAACAAGCATACAGTGCTAAAAGCCCCACCCTAGTTTGAAAAGAAGTTAGAAAAATTACTATTATTTTTCCAGTATTATTTCTTGGTGGTGGGAAGGCAGAAGGAGACAGAAATGAATGTTCAATATCCAACCAACAGTATCTACCACATAAAGCATGTTACATTATATTAGTGCCTCTATCTACTCATACCTGTATTCCATGGCATATATTATGCTGCTTAGCACATTGTAGATTTTCAATAAATTATCACTGACTAAATGGATTTATAAACTAGTAAAATATTAGGCAGTCGTAAA
>NW_022111369.1:58287723-58291614 GCF_000313985.2 Echinops telfairi
ATAAGTACCCAAGGTTTTTATTATAATGACATGAAAATGTATGTGTCATTTGTTAGCTATCCAAAGAATCTGTTTTTGTTTCATTTTTTAATTCATCTTGTTATTTGATTAGTTTTTTGCCCAGTTTAACAACTCTGTGATTCAGCATCATTTTCTTGCCTAATACTCTCATGCTTCAGGTAGCTTAATTGGGGCTTCCTGTTTTACTCTGCTGATCCTCTGTTTGAGTCCAAGCCTGATAGTACCAGAAAATAAAATAAAATATGAGAGACAATCTATACATTTCTGGGGAATCAAGGTTTTGTTTTGTCTAACTGACACTATTTCTAACGAGATAATATCTTTCTGCTACTACATGATTCAATCTTTTAATAAATGGTTTTAACATGTGCTCTATTGATAGATTATAACACAGTCCCTACTCTTAAGAGGCTCAGAAATAAGAAGACAAGCAACTATACTAAAAATCAGAGAGAAATGAAGTATTAGCAATGTTAAGACTATACTGAAACTATACCACTGAAAACATAGACGAATATAAGATCAGCCAATGGTCTGGATAAATCAGGAAAACTGCATAAAGGAGAAGATGCCTAGCATTTCACACATTATAGAAATACTTGGCTTTTGAAGTGAAGGACATGGAGGTTAAACATTAAGGAATAAACAGAAAATATCATTTTAAGGAATATTCATTCCTATGGAAAAAGCCCTAGGCAATTTTTCCTTTATTCCTCTTACTCAAAACTCACTTGAAATGAGTTTCTGATTAATAAACATTCTTCACTATGTTGGAAAGGCAAGGTCTTAAAGGTGATAACAGGATGCCTTTCTAGGCATAGATTTGGGTCTTAATTTATGTGTCTGCAAATCAGGCCATATATCCTACACTGCTTCACTTCTTTTCAGACCTTCAGACATGGTTACAAGTTGCATGCTTGGTGCAGAGAAATAACATTATATCTCATTGCAGCATGACTATAATTTAAATCCCAGCTGTATCAACGGGTTTAGAAATCCATATGGTAGATTTTAGCAGACCATGTAAAATATGAAGGGGCACTTTTCTATTCAATAATATAGAATGAGGCATCTGTGCAGATTCCATTTCTCTTACAGAAAATAAACGAAATTGCAAAATCTTTATGTTTTCTAATGAAGTGCATCCTTCCTCAAGCAAATGGTGCTGGCCTTCTTTGAGATCCTTCCCTGGCTCTGGAATACTGGAGATGTGTCTCCTGGTGGTTTCCCTCATATGCTCTTCATTGCAGACATTGCAGTCAAGTCGGTTCTGACAAACAAGATCCTATGAGACACAAAATAACTGCTCCCTAGGAATTATGAGGCTCAAAATCTTTACTGAAGCAGACAGGGTCATTTTTCTCCTACAGAGCTGCTGTTGTTGTTGTTATTGTTGTGCTGTTGTTGTTGTCATTAAACGCTGTCCAGTCAGGTCCAACTCATAGCAACACTATGTACAACAGAATTAAACACCCATCAGCCCTGTGCCATCTTCACAATTGTTCTTTGTTTGAGCCAATGGTTGCAGTCACTGTCAATCCATCTGGTCTAGGGTCTTCCTCTTGCTTGCTGTTCCTCTGCTTTACCAAGGGGTAAAATGGTAAATCTTTCAGTTAGCAGCCCAATCCTTAAGCCACTTGGCCACAAAGACCCCTAGCTTTTTATCATGACAAGTGACTATAATTATGCAGATCATAAATATATATATAGTTGCATTAAAAGCATTGCTCAAAATCAAGGCTCTAAAAATTGATAGAGTATCAATTGAAATGTCTCAACAAGCTGAGGAAACTCTGGTAGTACCCAATCGTCTATGTCAATAAACTTGGAAGACAGCTACTTGTTCACCTAACAGGAAGTGATCCATAGTTGTACCCATTCCAAAGAAAGGTGACCCATTAGGATGCTCAAATAATAGAACAGTATCATTGATATCATGTGAAAGTAAATTTTTGCTGAGTATTGTCCAACAGTTTCAGAGTAATTCATTGTCAGGGAGCTGCCAAGTTCAGGATAGATTCAGAAGACATGGAACATGGTACATCTTGGCTTATATCAAACAACTGGAGCAGAGCCCATCAGAAGGAAGTTTAATTGTGTTATTATGGCTATGCTAAGGCATTCATTTGGGTGGATAATAACAAACTATGTACAGCCTTGAGAAGAATAGCAATTCCACAATACTTCATTGTATTTCTGAGGAATGGGTATATGAATCAAGAGGCAGTTACGTGAACACAAGAAAATACTGCATTAAGAAAAAAGGAATGGTGTGCATCAGAATTGTATCTTCTTCCCATACATATTCGATCTACTTGCTGAGAAAATATCCAGAGTGTGGCTTATATGAAGAATATGGCATCAAAATTGGACGAAGGTTTATTAACAACTTGTGATATACAGATGACACAATTGCACTTGCTGAAATTGAGGGATACTGGAAACACTTGCTGATGAAAATCAAGGATTTCAGCCTTCGGTATGGATTAAAACACTATGTAAAGAAGACCAAAGTCCTCATCACTGGACCAGTAATGTTCAATTAGCACTTAAGAAAGGAGCAGTAAGAGATCGAATGATGTGTTTCATTGGGGAAATCTGCTGCACAAGATCTTTTTAGTGTTGAAAAGCAAGAATGTTACTTTGAAGACAGAGGGGTACTTGTCTGAAGTCATGGCATTTTCAATTGCCTCCTATAAGTGTTAAAATTGGTCGTCGAATGAGGAAAAACAAGCAATGAATTTGAATTATGTTGCTGGCGAAGAATATTGAAAGTATTATGAATTGCCACAAGAACAAACAAAGCAATCTTAGAAGTACTTGCCAGAGTACTCCTTAGATGCAAGGATGGCGAGACTTTATGCTCTGGACATATTGTCAGGAGAGACCAGTCCCTGGAGAAGGACATCAGGTTTGGTAAAGCAGAAGAACAACAAAAAGAAGGCCCTTGACAAGATGGATTGACATAGTGGATGACACAATTTGTTCAAATATGACAATGACTGTTATTTATGGCACAGGACTGTGGAGTGTTTTGTTCATAGGGTCACTGTGAGAGTGAGCTAACTAAGTGGCGCGTAACAACAACAGGAATATCCATGTATAATGCCTCATGAGTTCTAAGGACCCCAAGAAGTGTCAGTAATCTGTCTTTATGAAAGGTTAGGGCTGCAGTAACAGGATTAAATCTCAACTTCATTTATCCCTCAATTTAAAAATAGAGACCATACTAGGACATACCCCACAAGGTTGCTATGAAGATAACATAAGCTGATATTTCAAACTAAAGTCCAATGGCTGCCAGCTCTATACACTTGAGACAGCAGTCATCTGATTCTTTTCGCAAGGAGGAATTTCAGCTTTCAGTCCAAGGGCTACAGGTGAGTTTGAGGTAAATCCCAGTTCCCTTAGTGAAGTTTCTACATCAAGTCCTTCAGTTATGGTCTATGCGAGATGTTGTGTGCCTTGAAGTAATAGAGCCTAAAGTTCCAGTAGTCAGTAGCACAAGGCCTGGGTCACCAGGTTTGGGAATAAACTAGGTCAAAAATGTCCAATTAGGAATGTAGTACAAGGCATATTCTCCCCTTGGGTTCCATGTAAATATTGAGGTTTTTTTCTCTGTTTTGCATAATGTAGAGTTTTTTGTTTTGTTTTGCCTTTTGGAATGTTTTCCTATACATGAAATCCAACATAGGTAAATCTATAGATGCAGTAACTGAATTAATGGTTTTGTGTCAGGATGGCCAAGCAGGGGCAGGAGTGGGGTGGGGGTTCGGAATGAGGAGTTAATTACTATGAGTACATGAAAGATGAAAATGTTCTAAAATTGTGGTGGTGATTGTCCAACTCTTGTTAATATGATTAACTATT
>NW_022111369.1:58292939-58298928 GCF_000313985.2 Echinops telfairi
GAGCTGCTCTGCCAATCAAAAGTTTGATAGTTCAAATACATCAGCTGCTCTATGAGAGTAAGATACAGAAATCTGTTTCTTTAAGATTACAGCCTTGTGTTACATCCTTGGAAAACCAACTCTGTGCTACAGAGTTTCTGTATTGATGGCAACAGTTATCGGTTTTAATAAGGACATAGAATCCCTAGCCACATATACAAAGAAGATATAAGATGTTTTCTCTGTTTTCTAATGACTCCAACAGAATGTACAATTTACCATTAACTATGAGTGTTAAGATTGTTGTCTCTGTCACTAGGTGTCATACTTCTATATGATTTTATTATTTTTTTAGAAAGGTTCATGGTCCAGTTCTAAATGACCACATTTGTTGTGCTGTTGTGAGGTGCAATTGAATCAATTTCCATGATTATGCGTTGGGCTGCAATTCATAAAATTAGCAGTGTGAAACTATCAGCCAATGTGAAGGGAGAAAGACTGGCCTTTCCACTCCCATGAAGAGGTACAGTCTCAGAAACTAACAGGGACAATTCTACCTTTACCTACTTGCTCCCTATAGTAGGCATTGACTCAATGGCAGCCAGTCTAGTGTTTGGTTTTAATAACAAAGCAGAGCTTCCAGAGGGGGGTTTCTTGCCTGTAATCTGAGAATTAAATCTCCAGGTCTCTTTTTGCCAGCAGAGCAGCTGGATGGGGTCAAACCACTGACTTTTTGGTTAAAAGCTGAACTCTTGACCATTTACACCAACAGGGTCCTAATATTACATGTAGAGATGGTAATTTAATTTTATTTATCATGAAAAGTTTTCCAATTACTCAATATCCACCAAATTACACATATAAAATTGGAAATAGGTGTTCAGTTTACACTAGGAAAAAATATTTAGGATGCTCATAAATTTCTTCTTTTATTCATACTTTTAAAATGCCTCAAAAGATAGTTCATACTAGATCTTTTGTGAGATTTTGAAGTTTCTTCCTCTTATGAAATGTTGAGGCACAAAATTAATACTTCTTTAATTCATGAGCAGATGATGTCGAGGATGTCAAAATAAAACATTCCCTTAATTATTTTTTTTAAATACTGGATGTTTGAAATCATTCAATTTTTACACATTTATTTTTACACATTTTAATATAATCTAAATTATATAATAATTTTATTTCTTAAAATAGTAATTTTAATTATTTGATAAAAGTTCCGATGTACAAAAGTTCATAGGCTTATTATATAGCAAAAATGTTTCACTTTGGACTTTACTTTGGAAAAAATTCATTTTACCCAGTGCTGATTTAGTATTTGATCAAAATGTGTACTTGATTTACTGTACCTATTGAAGACAGGTGATCTCACATATGTTGTTAAAAAATAAATATGAGGTTTATAAAAAGTATTGGTACTGTGGTTCCAGTTACATATGGGATTATTCCAAATGAAAATCATTTAAATGTGTCTCTGCAGTCAGTGGATAGCTGCGGACAAATTCCCTCCATATTACACTTGTCTTAGTCTCCTTAGTGGGCCTTAAAAAGAAGTCCAATCAAAACAGTGGTTTCTACGAGTATCTGCTGCTCCACTAAATCCGAGGCAAGAAAAATTATCTCAGAAATTTATGGCAACTGCTTTTTAGCTTCCACAATTTTAATCTTGATAGATTTTCACAAAAACACAAAACACTGCCAGTCCTGTATCATCCTCACAATTATTCTGTTTGAGCCCATTGTTTCACCTGCAAATGTGGAGAGGCTTAAATCATTAAAAAATAAATTTTCAAGTCATTCAAACCAACAAACATAGGGATAATCCTTCAGGAACTAGTCTTCAAAAATAGATCCTTAGCTATTGAATCAGGAGCACCAGATACAAACAAATAGGCAAATATAAATTTTTTTAACATTTTATTAGGGGCTCATACAACTGGCAAATATAGATTTTATCAAAAGTTTGTGTACATAAAAAGACTTTAGGAATATTCATTTTATAATAATAAGCAAGCATTTTCAATAGAACTTATATGTGTTTACATGGTGAAATATAAACAAATGAGAGCAAGACAAATATATTATAAAATTATTAAACTTACATTAACCAAAAATATCCAAACTATATTTCTCAATATAGTTTCCATATTGGTCTACACACTTCTGAAGGTGGCAATTCAATCTCTCTGACACTTCCTTGACAATATTAAGGTATTGGACTGTGGATACCATAACAAATAATGAATAGTCTTGAGAAGAATGGGATTTCCAGAACATTTCATTGTTCTCCTGCAGAACTAGTATAATGTCATGTGAACAGAACAAGAGAATATGGCATGGTTTAGAATCAGGGAAGGTGTATGTAAGGGTTGTATCTTCTCACCATACTGATTCAATCTGTATGCTTAGAAAATAAAGAAGTTGGGTTATATGAAGAAGAATGCTGGATCAGGATTGGAGGGAGACTTAGTAACAAACTACCAGAGGCGGTACCTCCCCCAAACAGAATTTTTTTCAAAGATATGGTTGTTTTTTTTACAAAACAACCTTATCACCTTCAAAGTACTCTCCATTACACTTAACACATAGGTCAAATTTGCTATTTCATTCTTGGAAACATTTTTTTCAAACTCATCTGTTTGGATGGTTGACAAAACTACCCTCATTTTTCTTCTAAGTCGTCAAATCACTGTCTTTTCATGCCCTTCTGCATTCCAGGAAACAATCAAAGTTTTTTTGTTGTACACTGTTACACAATCTTTTCAGAACATCTAAGTAGAAAGCTTGATTAATAGTCTGACCTGGTGGAATGAACTCCAAATTCACTATGAGTCGACATTTTCATCTGTTTGGGAAGTTGACAGACATCCAGAATGATGTTTTCCATCAATTGACATTTCACCTTTTTTTGAAATGAGAAAAACACTCTTGCACTTGAGTTTTTCCCACAGTCTGTCCTTGCAAGCTGTGTTCAACATCACAACCGTTTCTGCAGCATTTTTCAAGAGCAGAAAACAAAATTTCACAGCTTCATGATGTTCTCTTAACTTGGCCATCACAAAAAATGAGATTTAAGTGAAACTACTTTTAAGTAAATTCAGTGACCAGAGAGAAACTTGCCAGGCATTCCGCTGGGTGCACGATATGTACCTATCAAGGAAAATGCACACTACAAATCTCTGCCCAGAGTAGCTTTCTTCCCTTATTTGTTTCTTGGGGTTATGTGTGTGTGTGTGTGTGTGTGTGTGTGTGTGTACCCCATCATATAATTTGCACATTAAACACCGTGCTTGATGAAAATAAGGAAACTTGAAGTACTTAATGATGAAGATAAAGTACTACAGCCTTCAGTATGGATTACAACTCCATGTAAAGAAAACCAAAATCATCACATCTAAATGCATAGGGCAGCACATCCTGAAAATGGAGAAAAGATTGAAGCTGCCAATAATTTTGTCTAACTTGGATCCACAATCAATGCTCATGCAATCAGCAGTCAAAAGATCAAAAGACAAGTTTCATTGGTAAATTGCTGTATAAGACCTCTTTAGAGTGTTGAAAAGCAGCAGGGAGGTTACTTTGAGAACTACTGTGTGTGTGACCCAAGCCATGGTCAATTGCCTTATATGCATCTGAAAGTTGGACAATGAAGGAGGAAGACTGAAGATGAATTGATGTATTTAAATTGAGGTACTAGAGAATAATGTTGAAAGTATGGACAGCTAAAAAGGCTAAAAGAATCTGTCTTGGAAGAAGCAAAACCAGAATGCTCCTTAGGAGCAAAGATGGTGGCAAGACTTCATATCATATACGTTGGACTGGTTGTCAAGAGAGACCAGATCTTGGAGAAGAAAATCATGGTTGCTAAAGTGGAATGGCATAAAAAAAGAAGGACCTTGACAAAATGGATTGGCACTGTGAGTTCTAGCAAGGATACAATGGTGAAATGGCACAGGACGGGGAAGTATTTCCATCTGTTGTACATAGAGTCACTATGAGTCAGAACTGACAGGATGGGATGTAACAACATCATTTCCCTGAAGAATTCTGGGTTCTTCTCAAATGGTTCTTTTCCATGATAGTCCGGGTATTTCTGTCTATCTGCTTCTAAGATGACTCTTTTTTTTTTTTAATTTTTAAAATTATTTTATTGGGGCTCATATAACTCTTATCACAATCCACACATACATCAATTGTGTAAAGCACACTTATACACCCGTTGCCCTCATCATTCTCAAAACTCTTGCTTTCCGCTTGAGCTCCTGGAATCAGCTCCTCATTTTTCTTTCCCCACTCCCCCCCACTTCCCCCTCCCTCATGAACCATCCAAATTCATAATAAATTATTGTTTTATCATATCTTACACTACCCAGCGTCTCCCTTCACCCACTTTTCTGTTGCCCATCCCCCAGGGAGGAGGTTATATGTAGATCCTTGCAACCGGTTGCCACTTTCTACCTGCACCACCTTCCCTCTTCCCTCCCAGTATCGCCACTTTCACCACTGGTCCTGAGGGGTTCATCTGTCCTGGATTCCCTGTGTTTCCAGTTCCCATATGCACCGCTGAGCATCCTCTGGTCTAACCAGGTTTGCAAGGTAGAATTGGGATCATGGTAGTTGGGGGGAGGAAGCGTTTAAGAACTAGAGGAAGGTTGTGAGTTTCATCAATGCTATACTACACCTTGAGTGACTCATTTCCTCCCCACTACCCCTCTGCAAGGGATGTCCAGTTGTCTACAGATGGGCATTGGGTCCCCATCACATGCCACCCTCATTCACAATGATCTGATTGTCTTTCCCCCTTTGGTGCTTGATACCTGGTCCCTTCGACCCTTCGTGGTCACACATGCCGGTGTGCTTCTTCCATTTGAGCTTTGTTGCTTCTAGGCTAGCTGGCCGCTTGTTTACCTTCAAGCCTTACACACTGATAGAGGTGTGTTTTTTGTCTTCATCAGACAATATTCCCAGAGATACAAAGGTTAAAGACTTGGCACTTGGTTCACATTCTCTAGTAAGGTGGAAACTAAGAAAAACCCCACCTTAATCCTATCTGTTAGCATGACAAAGAACTCCTGCCAAAATGTGAATATAGCCACATGCACAGAGCCTAGTGTCTGTAATATAACACATAAAGGATTATGGCTTCAGGGGCTATATTAATTTGCTAAATCTCAAAATCCTGAAAATAAATGGCCATAACCTTGTGAGCTGACACCTATGCCTTGTATTTAACTGCCCTAGCAGATCCCTTTGGAAATCACTGTGCCAACTGGATTTATTTATTTTTAACTGCACCTAATTTATTACCTCCTCTTGCATCATACATGAATACTTTCTTCAACTATATATTTTTTATCACTTTTATTGGGATGTCTTACTGGTATCTTAACATTCCATAGTTCAATCATATCAAGAAGGATTGTACAATTGTTACCACAATCAGTTTCAAAACATTTTCTTCTTGAACTCTTTCATATCAGCTTCCCTTTATGCCCTCCCTTCTCAACCTACTCTAAGGTACTGCTTATTTTCATATAATATTTTTGCCATATCTTATACAACCAAATATATACATTCACATACAATTCTGTTGTTCAAGGCATCAAGTATGGTTAAGCAGTCATCAACGCTACATGCTCCCTGTTCCTCCCTTCCTCTCTTCACGTACACTCAGGGAACCAGTCCACTGTAACTGTTTCTGAGAGGTCATCACCTTGGCTTTCATGTACCAAATTATCTTAAATATGCAAATAGACATACAAATTGCACACAAATTCAAGTAGATGAAATTATAAGATATAGAGGAATTACAAACAAAATCAGTTTTCCAAAATTCAAGCCTGAAGCTAAAGTAAAACATCAAGTTTGTTTCAAATGCTTTAGCCTATGCCAATTATCAGTAGAACCCCAAAATAAGATCCTGATACAGTCTTAGCAATTATGAGAATTTCAGAAACTCTGACCCCCAGGTAGAGAACAAATTGAGGAATGCAAGATTTTTTTTGCC
>NW_022111369.1:58299269-58303924 GCF_000313985.2 Echinops telfairi
GTAGTTTCAGGAGGCCTTATTTTCAGGGAGGTCTTATTTTCAGGGGGTTGCCCTATATTTCAGCGAGAGGCAGAACTGTAAGTATTTTGGGGCATATCTTACTTTCAGGGAAACAGGGTAACTATACAACTGGTGGTTCGAACTTTCCAATGGTATTACAGGAGAAAGACCTAGTGAGCTGGTCCCATAAATATAACTGCTTAGGAAACATATAGAGCAGTTTCACTCTGTCACATGGTGTAGCTCTATTCTGTCATATAAGTTTGCTGACTTGAAATCAACTCAAAATTACCTAAGAGCAAAAACCTAGTTAAAATATAGGTATTCCTACTTTAAATTGTCTAAAAAATGGTATTAAGTTTCATAGAAGGAGATCAATTTTGTCTTCTAAGTCAGTAGATCGTGTTACCTGCTCCTTTCTAGAAATTGTTGCAGCAGCTTTTTAAAGTGAAGTTCGTGGATTTGTACAAAACAGAACATTATATAAATATGGAATAAACCATATATTTTGAATCCTAATAAATATAGAGACCATTTGTTTGTATTTTTTGGTCATTATATAGCTTCAACAATTGCTCAGTCAGATCATATACAACATCAAAGTTCAATATTAGTTAAATAGTTTGTAAATGCTTAGAGAAGACTTAATTACTCCAAACTGTCTTGGTTTCCCTTGCCAATGCTCATGAGCTTCCAAAAGTTAAAGGTCTTTCTAGTCTGATTCACTTATATAAAGTACCATTAAAAATGCTTAATAAGAGTTTTTTGATCATGCTGCTGATAAAAAAAATTATAATTTGGAGTTAAGAATATCCAGTGAAATAATCTCAAAAAGACAGTATAATATCCCAGTATACTGAATGAGGGGAAGTAAGAAAATGGTGGGATTCAGCTGACCCACAGAGAATGGTCTATCTGGATCATAATTTCTGCCTTGAATGCTGCAATATGAAGTTTAATATAAACTAAAGCTCTGTGCAGCTGAAAAACATTTATTTTTACTAAACACCAAAAATATCACCAAATGATTTTCATGAGATAAACCTAAATATATCAAATTGTCAGAAATGATAGAGACAAAGAAGCACTTTTTCCACAGCTTACAAAGCAAGAACACTGATCAAAGCTAAGTCATAGGAAAAGCGCTGACACCAGAATCCCAACTTCTGCAGGAAATAGTTACACCACGAAATGTGCAGTATTATGACAATAGCAGCGGTGCACGCTTTCCCTATTTACGCACTGATTGTGGTGAGAACAATCAAGCAGTTTTAGGTGCATGTGACCTAATTAGGAGCATTAGAATGGCAAACCACAGTACTAAATGGCTCTTCAGAATAACATTGATGGCATTTACTCTTAGTAAAAGAGCCATCATAGATGAAAAATGTTTTAAAAATTAGACTATTTTACTATTAAATTTATAAAGGCAATTTTTAAAAAACAAACAAAAATGGATTAAAGATGTGGTTAATAATAATAAATGCCAGAGAAAAGAAGCTGCTGAAACTACTTAAAAATTATCACACACTCCCACCTACTGCTATTCAATTAATTCCAAACCATAGTAACTCTATATATGGTTTCAAAAGTTACAAACCTTTACAGGTACAACCTCATCTTTCTCCTGTACTCACAAACTGGAACCAAATTTTCCTGACACTGAGTCAGTACCAACTCCTAGAAGCTCTATAGGATAGGGGAGAACTGCTTCTGGGAGTTTCCAAGACTGTAACTGTTTATGAGAGTAGAAAGCCCCATCTGTCTTCAGAAGAGCCATTCACAGTATTGAAGAGCAGACTTTATAGATAGAAGCCCCACTCATAAGCACTAGGCCACTCATATACTAGTGGAAATAAATATAGATAATACAACAAAAACATTAGAATATGAAAAGTACACCACCCATGTTAGAAAATGTACCAAATGAATTATAGTGTAGTGATTTACTTAACATGGCTCTTTAAACTATTTTTAAAAAGTTGCCCATCCAGTCAATGCTGACTCATAGTGACACCCATGGGTTTCTGGGACAGTAATTGTTTATGGGGGTAGAAAGCTCGGTCTTTCTCCCTCAGCGCTTCTGGTGGTTTCTAACTGCCTACCAAGTCGATCACAGCCCAACACATAACCACTTCACTACCAGGACTCCCTAATAAACCCTATTTTCATGAGTATTTTCTGTAAATTCTGTGTGACCATTGCAAGGAAGTAGATTGGTATCAGAAGAAGGTAAACGTGGAAGGAGAGTGGAGGCATGTCTGACAACTGTTAATATGGATCATCTTTGGGAAAATGTGGAGTTGGAGGCTCTTTCCCCTTTGTGCATCTATAGGAGATCAGATATGGTCCCATGCCATTTTCTCAGAGGCCAAAGATTAGAAATGGGCTGCCTGGGGCTAAAAAGAGACTGTTATGAATAATTGTACCCTGAGTATTTGTAATCTGTTAACTTCCTTAATAAAACGTATAATGTTTAGTATGATCTGTGAATTCTGCATCCATGCTCACCTTCCTTTTCTTTTTCCTTCCTCATTAATGTAAACTCAGTACCCTCCATGGTTCCTTTCTAATCTTTCATATTGCTGTTGTTAATTGTCTATGTGGCCATGACTATGAATTTTCAAACCCAAGAGATAATCAGAGTACGTTGGCTGAGACACTGGAATCAGAATTGTTAAGAAAGTTCAAGGGTAGAGGGATATCTGACCTCAGCCTCATAGGACTCTGTTGAGCAGCTGATACTGAAGATGGTAATTCTCCTCTTTACCATCTGGTAGTCAGAAGGCACTACACGTATGGTTGAGGAGGAACTGCCTTTTCAAAGTAGAGTTGACCATAATGGCGCACATGGGGAAAGCCTGCAGGACTCAAGCTTTCCAGATCACTATCTGCTGTTCAGCTTGAGTCAAAATGAGAAGAAATGGCTACAACCATCAATCAGTGAATTGAAACTTGCAATGTAGCATGCATCTAGGAAACTTGGAATTTGTAAAGAAGGAAATAGAATGTATCAAGAACGATATTCTTCTATGTGTCACTGGGTTGAAATGTATTGATACTGGCCGTTTTGAAAACCATATGATTTGCTATGAGTGGAATGACAGATTCAAGAGGAATGATGTCACATTCATCATCAAGAAAGATATTTCAAGATTTAGAAGTACAACGCTCTCTGTGATAGAATTATATCTATTCCAATACAAGGAAATCCAATCAATACAATTATAATTCAAATTGACTCACTAAACATTAAAGCTAGTGATGAAAAAATTATAGAATTCTACCAAGGATTTCAGTATGAACTTGATGAAACATGCAATCAATATGCATTTATAATTATTGATGATTAGAATTCAAAAGTTGGAATATAGAAGAAGAAGCAGTAATTGGAAAATATAGTCTTGGTGATATAAGTGAAACTGGAAATCATGTGATAGAATTTAGCAAGACAAATGATTCTTCATAGAAAATGCTTATTTTCATCAACAAAAACAGCAATTATACACATAGACTTTGGCAGACAATTCAGAAATCAAATTGACTACATCTGTGAAAAGAGACATAGTGAAGCCCAATATCAGCAGCTAAAGTAAGGCTAGTGCTGACTATAGAACTGATCACTGACTGCTCACACTATAAGATCAAGTTGAAGCTAAAAATAATTCTTTTAATAATCCAAGGGAGCAAAATATGACTTTTAGAATATCCCACTTCAATTTCAAGAGCAAAATTGACAAAATGAACATTAATGACAGAAGAACTGATGAGCTGTGGGATTACATAAAAAAATTATACATGAAGAAAGCACAATATGATTTAAAAGAATGGAAAGAAAGAAAACATCAAAGTGAAAGTCACAAGTTACTCTGAAACTTGCTCTTTGCCATAGAGGAGCTACAGTAAGTGGAATAAATTATGAAGACAAGACACTGAATAGAAAATTTCAAAGGGATAGTCAAGAACACAAAGTCAAATATTATAATGAAATGTGCAAAGACCGAGAGTTAGAAAACCCCGAAAGATGAACACATTTGGCATATCTGAAACTTAAACCAAGAAAAAAATTCAAACCCCAAGTTGTATTATTGAAAGATTCTATGGGCAAAATACTTATTGATGCAAAAAGCATCAAAAGAAAATGGGGGGGAAATACACAGTCACTAACAAAAAGAACTAGTTGACATTTGAAAATTTCAAATGAATAAGAACCAATGTTATCGAAGGTAGAAGTGCCAACTGCACTGTACACATTAGCCAACAACAAGGAATTGATAAGATACCAATTAAAATGTTTCATCAAGATGATGCACTGGAAGCACTCATTGTCTATACCAGGAAACTTGGCCAACTGACTAGAAAAGATCCAATAAAGTACCAATTCCAAAGGACAATGACTCAACAGAATGTTCAAAAATTATAGAACAATATAATTAATAAATACGAGTAAACTTTTGCTTAAGACCATGCAATAATGGTTGCAGCAGTGCATTCACAGAGAGCAGCCAGATATCTGGGTCAGACTCAGAAGAGGACATAGGACAAGGGATACCATTACTGATGTTGATGGATCTTGGCTGAAATCATAGAATACCAGAAAGATATCTACTTGGGTTTTATTGACTATTCCAAGGCACCCAACTGTGTAGAACATA
>NW_022111369.1:58304240-58308847 GCF_000313985.2 Echinops telfairi
CCATCCACCCTTTGTGGTGCTACACTGGCTCAGGGAACCTCTGCCCACCTTCCACAGTGCTCTAAATGGCTGAGGGATTCCCTGCTCATGCTCTGCAGCCCTACATATGGCTGAGAGAACATCCTCCCAACTTCTGCAGTGTTTCACGGAAGTTCCACATGCCCTCTCCAGCACTACACGTTCCTGTGGGAACCTCCACGAGAACTATATGGCAATCTTGCAGACTAGGGAAATTCAGCCCACCATCCACAGTGCTCTACACTGAAGTGAGCACAACCACCCACACTCCATGGCACTCCCATTGCAGCAGACACCCTTACATGGCCTCCCAGGTCAAACTTACGATTGATATCAAACTTAACGATTGATATGCTGACACAAAACGTACAGCAATTGGAGTAGAGTCAACAGGTCAAGCCTACTAATAGCAAAAGAAAAGAACTAATAAAACTCAGGGCTGAGATTCATGAGAGGTAAAACAAGAAAACAATGGGAAAAAATTAATGCAGTGAAGTTAATTCTTTGAAAGGGTTAACAGAATCAACAGACCTCTGGCAAACCTAAACAAAGAAGGAAGGAACAAATTTCAATAGCAAGGATGAGGAATGAAACAGGGATATTACAATGTACCCCAATTAAATCATAAGGATAATCACGCAGTACTCTGAAGGCCTGTACCCCCATGAATTCTTCAACTTGGAAGTCATAGACAAATACTTGGAAAAACAATCCCTCCTTAAACTATACCAGATGGGGGTCGAGAATCTAAAAAGACCAATAGCAATAGAAGAAATTGACAAGGTTATCAAGAAATTGCTAACAAAATATCCCTCAGGCCAGATGGCTTCACAGGAGAATTCTACCAAGCAATCAGGGAAGAACTGACACCAATCCTGTACAAACTATTCCAGAACATAGAAAAAGACAGAAAACTCCCAAACTCTTTCTATGAGCCTAGAAACTCTTTCTCTGATACCTAAAGTGGGCAAGGATTCCACAAGAATTGAGAATTACAGACCAATATCACTAATGAACATCGATGGCTTCACAGGAGAATTATATCACGCATTCAGGGAAGAAAATCCTATACAAACTCTTCCAGAACACAGAAAAAGACAGAAAACTCCCATACTCTTTCTTTTCTTTTTTTTAAAACATTTTATTAGGGGCTCATACAACTGTTATCGCAATCCATACACACATCAATTGTGTAAAGCACATTTGTACATCATTCTCAAAACATTTTCTCTCCACTTAAACCCCTGACATTAGGTCCTCATGTTTCCCCTCCCTTCCCGCTCCCCGCTCCCTCACGAGCCCTTGATAGTTTATAAATTGGTATTTTGTCATATCTTGCCCTGTCCGACGTCTCCCTTCACCCACTTTTCGGTTGTCTGTCTCCCAAGAAGGAGGTCACATATAGTTCCTTGTAATCGGTTCCCTCTTTCCTACCCATTCTCCCTTTACCCTCCCTGTTTCGCCACTCACACCACTGGTCCTGTAGGGCTCATCCGCCCTAGATTCCCTGTATTTTCAGTTCCTATCTGTACCAGTGTACATCCTCTGGTCTAGCCAGACTTGCAAGGTCGAATTCGAATCATGGTAGTGGGAGCGGGGAAGAAACATTTAGGAACTAGAGGAAAGTGGTATTTCTCATCGTTGTTACATCGCACCCTGACTGGCTCATCTCCTCCCCGAGACCCCTCTGTAAGGGGATCCTATGAAGCTAGAATAACTCTGATACACAAAGTGGGCAAGGATCCCACAAGAATTGGGAACTACAGACCAATATCCCTAATGAACATTGATGCAAAAATCCTTAACAAAATACTGGTCAACAGAATACAAAAGTATATAAAACAAATAATTCACCACGACCAAGTGGGATTCATACCAGGGATGCAGAAATGGTTCAACATACAAAAGACCATTAGTATTATTTGCCACATTGACATAAGGCAAAGAAAGGCATCAAAGATATTCGCCTGGGGAAAGATGAGGTGAAACTAACATTATTCACAGATGATATGATTTAATATGTGGAAAATCCCAAAAGCTCCATAAGGGGAGTATTAGAAGAAATAGAGGAATATGGCAGATTAGCAAGATACAAGATCAACAAACCGATGTCCTTTGGACTGCTATACACATCAGAGAAGACCACAGAAGAGAAGATCAAAAAAATTGTACCCTTCACAATAGTCAAGCACAAATTGAAATATCTAGGGATATACCTGATTAAAAAAACAACAAAAGGTTTGTATGATTTAAACAACAGAACACTTTTATAAGAAAGCAAGAGTGACCTCAACAAATGGCAGAATATCGCATGCTAATGGATCAAAAGACTCAGTATAGTAAAGATGTCAGTTCTGCCCATGGCACTATGTAAGTTTAATGCTATCCCAATATGAATATCATCATCCTTCTTCAAAGAATTGAAAAAACTGATTACCAACTTCATACGGCAAGGGAAGAAGTCCAGAATTAGAAAAGAACTCCTCAATAAGAAGGACAAAGGGGGAGGGCTTGCTTTACCTGACTTTAGCACCTATTATATAGCCACAGTTGTCAAAACAGTATGGTGTTAGTTTGACAGATACTCAGACCAAAGGAAAAGGACTGAAGACTCAGAACTAAAATCATCGGCATAAAGACAACTGATCTTTGATAAGGGCCCGCCCCCCAAATCAAGTGGGAAACAGATGCCCCCTTCAAAAAGTGGTGCTGAAAAAAATGGATAGCTCCCTGCAGAAAAAATGAAGCAAGACCTTTACCTCACTCTATGCACAAGAATAAACGCAAGGTGGATCACAGAACCTGAGATAAACCTCCAAAATATATTAGGGCCATCGATGAGGGAATTGGGACCAACCTGAGAACTTGGTGCAGGAAATACATAGACTATCAGAAATAGGGAAGGACACAAATACAGAGGAGACACAAATTGACAAGTGGGATACACTGAAGATAAAACACTTATGTACATTGAAAGAATTCACCAGGGGAGTAATAAGAGACCTCACAGATGGGGAAAACATCTTTAGCAATGACACATCAGAAAAAGGCTTTATTACTAAAACCTCCTATACTCTGCTAGCTGAAAATAAGAAAAAAAAAACTAATTGCCCACTGAGGAAGTTGGCAAAGGACCAGAACAGAAGTTTCACAAGGGCAGAAATCTGAATGGCCAATAAACCTATAAGAAAATGTTCCCGATCATTAGCCATAAGAGAAATGCACATTGAAACAACTATTAGATACCACATAACAACCTCAAACATAGCCCAATTCAAAAAATCAGTAAGTAACAAGTGTTGGAGGGGTTGTGGTGAGACAGGAAGTCTTGTCCACTGCTGGTGGACCTGTAGGTATGTACACCATTACAGCACAGGGAGAGGGGTATGATTCAGCACACAGTAATAAACAAAGAGGGAAGGAGAGAGAGTGGAACACATCGTGGCCCATCAAACCATGAGGATGATATTCCTGCTTAGATAAGCCAATGCACACAGAGGAGCATAGGGCTGGCCCCACCACAAGACACGACATCCCTCACTGACCCATAGCGCCATGGGGGCAACAATGGAGACAGAGTTCGGGGATTGTGCCCAATATGACATACAACACCGGGGTGAGACACTAAGGGCATGCAACAGAGCAGCAAGGGGAGCAAAGCAATGAAGTCCCCTAGGAATACCAAAAAGAGACTGCAGGGCCAGGGTGTGGCATCCCATCAGGTTCGACCAGAAAACACTCCCAAAGGTCAACAAACTATTTATAGACTTTTCTTTTCTGGTGGTTCATTTTGCTTTGTTGTTTTCTTTTGCTCTGTCTTGTTTTTGTGTTTGTTATTGTCTCTACGGTAGGCAGGATAAACAATCCAGAGGAGAAAACAATGGGACTAACAGTTCTGGGGACACACAGGAGAGGGGAACATGGGAGAAACATAAGGGGGTGTCAACAAACCCAGGCACAAGGGAACAACAAGTGATCTAAAATTGATGGCGAGGAGGGCAAAGGATGCCTGGTGGGGCTTAATCAAGGGCAATGTAGCTGAGAGGAATTACTGAAACTTTAATGAATCTGAACATGGTAGTGGGACAAGAGGAAAGTAAAAGGAAATATAGGAAAGAAATAGGAGGCAAAAGACATGTATAAAGGTCTACATACAGGCATGTACCTAAGTAAATATATTTATATATAATAGGGAAATCGATCTATGTACATATGTTAAGTATTAAGGTAGAAAGTGGACATTTGGCCTCTATTCAAGTACTCCCTCAACACAAGAACATATTATTCTAATAACCTGGCACTCTGGATGCTCACCTTCCCTGACACCATCACTGAAGATAATATAGGTGCATAAGCAAATGTCGTGAAGAAAGCTGATGGTGCTTGGCTATCAAAAGATGTAGCATATGAGGTCTTAAAGGCTTGAAGATGAACAAGTAGCTATCTAGCTGAGAAGCAAGAAAGTCCACAGGGTAGAAGCACACCAGCTGTATGATCTGAGGTGTTAATGGGATCAGGTATCACGCATCAAAGATCCAGAACAAAAAATCACATAAATGTGAATGAATAAGGGGGAGCATGGAATGGAG
>NW_022111369.1:58309949-58312316 GCF_000313985.2 Echinops telfairi
ATGAGGACTTGAAGCAATTGCTGATGTAGATCCAGAATTGCAGTCCTCACTATGGACTACTACTCAATTTAAACAATACATTGCATCAGGCAAATCTGCACAATACCTATTTAAATGTATTAAAGAGTGAAGATGTCACTTTTTGAACTAAGGTTCACTTGGCCCAAACTATGATATTTTCAATAGCTTCACATGTATGTGTAATTTGGACAATGAATAGGAAAACATAAAATGTATTGAAGGAGCCCTGATTCATGTGGAAGTTACACAATATGTTGTCAATTTGAGACCTAAGAGTGGAGGGGTGAAGTTTAGCCTGTCCATCAGGTTGCAGCTGGATGACCTCATTTGGAGGCACTAAAACAATAAATAGCTCACTGGAGGTGGGACACAAGCTCACTCCCTGCAAGACAGTCCTATGGACAAGACACCGGGAGCTATGCTAGAGCCCTGGAGCTGAAGGAGCCATGTGGAATCCCCTGTCAGCGTTAAGATGTTTCCACTGCCAGTGGATCCACAAGACTTTCCACCCACTAGCCTATAATCTTTCTGCATTCGGCACCATTGTTTGTGTTACATGAGTCTGAAGAGGAATTTAAAGATTGGCATGGGACATATAGGCTAATGTCAAACTTAGGGACTTGATCTGGACTGGGCTAGGATGTTTTCTAAATATTCAATTACTCTTGTATATAAAGCTCTTTATATACAAGACACTCCCCTTCACTAGTGTCTATGAATTTGTTTCTCTAATCTACCAGGGCTAACACAGTGCGTTAGTGGGCTAACTAACCATAAGGATAGAGGTTCGAACCTAGTAGCTCCTCCTTGAAAGAAAGATGAAGGTTTCTATTCCTGTAAAGGGTTAGCATTTCAGAAACCAAAAAAAGAGACAGTTACACCTTCAGGGTTGCCATGAGTTGGAATGGGGTAAAAAGAGATGTGCATTTGAATTATGATACTGGAAAAGAGTATTCAATGTACTGCGTACTGCAAGAAAAAAATATTGATATGGAAGAAGTACAACGAGAATGCTCCTTAGAGGCAAGGATGGCGAAGCTTCATTCCATATTCTTTGGACATGTTATCGGGAACGATGACTACCTGGAAAGGGAGATCCTCCAGGAGCTGGATGGACCAGAGGCTGCAACAAGAGTGAGGATGTCACAGTGCCAGGCGGTGTTTTATTCTGTTGTACGCAGGGCTGCTCTGAGCCGGAACTGAGCCTATGGCACCTAACAACAACAATATGTATCTCCCTAGGATCCCGGGTGGTGCCCTGGCCTAGGGCTTGCATTGCTAACCACAAAATCTGCAGTTCGTACACATAGGTGCTCTGAGGGAGAGATGCTCCCTTAAAGATCTACAGCCTCAGAAACCGCAAGTTGTATTCTGCCCTATATAGTAACTATAAACTGGATATAAGTAGGTGGCAGTGGAAGAGTATATATCTGCCACAATAAAATTCATGCATTTTTATAATTATAGTAAACAATTAGGGAAAATTGTCAGTATTTGTCAATAAAAGGAGGCCAGTCTGATATCCTGCTGAATTCTACTTGAAATTTCTCTTAATTTGAAAAACACCTTACCTTAATCAGTAAGGAATGCTTGCCTACAGCATTATGCTTTTTTAAAGAATTGTCTCTATGGGATCAATTTGACAACATCAACTGAAAAATATAAGAAGCTTATGTGACTGTAAATAAATGTTAAAATTTTGGAGAAATAATTGGAAAAATAAAGTGAGAGTAGTTGCACAACTAGAAGAATGTAATCAATGGCCCTGAATTATACATGTAGAAATTGTCAAATTGGTATATGTTTGAATGTGTATATTTTCAGCAAAAATGAAATAAATCTTTAAAAATGTCATTCCTAATTATATTACAATACTGAAATATTTATGAGTTATAAAGAATATTTTTGTATTAGAGTTAATGCAGTTATACAATTAATTAAAATTCAAAACTTGACAATTATGTAGTGAGGTAGTTAGTTTATTGTGCCACCCTGGCTGATAAACACGTGGGGTTAATTGAAGGGTGAAGGGATATATGGCTCAGTGAGTCTCGCCTTTCTAGTTCTCAAGTCTCTTGTTTCTGATGGTCAGACCAGGGTGCAGCTGCCTTAGCAAGTTCCCTGCTTCAAGCTGGCAAGGCTCACTTCCTGCAGGACATTCCCAAGGAGAAGTCGCATGGACCTACCCCGATGCAGCCCTGGGTGCTGCAGCAGCCCTGTGGAGACCCCTGCCAGCTCTGAGATGCTTAAACATTCATTGACTCAACTTTCCTCCTGCAGTCGGGCATCATTGTGTCTGTTTTGTGAGATGGAGGAGGACTTTGTGGATTGGTGTTAGATATGTGG
>NW_022111369.1:58313363-58315212 GCF_000313985.2 Echinops telfairi
AAGTAGCCACTAAAAACCTTATACATATTTAGGCCTTCAATATCTGACATGATTTGAAAAACTGTCAGATACTGAAGGCCTAATTAATGGGAGGAGACCATTGTTGGAGATCGTGCCAGAGGAAGGATCCCTCCAGTTGAAAGTCATTTGCTTTGTGACTACAAAGGATATGGTTTCCCAAAGTAAAGTTGACCAGGGGGGCAGAATGAAGAAAAACCTGTGGGAGTGGAGCCATCAGGTATTCTTCGCTTGTCAAAAAGGACATTGGAAAGTCAATCTTGAAACAGAATGCTGTATGTCATAGGATTATATTTACCCACCTACAGGTAAATTCAATCAAAAGGAAAATGATTACTCAAATTTATGGATCAAGCACAAAAGCTAGTGATGACGATATTTAAAAATTCTAATATCTTCAGTCAGAAATTGATCAAATGAAATCAAGATGCAAGGATAATTATCAGTGATTGATATACAAATGTTGGAAATGAAGAGAAAAGAACAGCAGTTGAAAAATACAGACTTAGTGATAGAAATGAAGCAGAGATCACATGATAGAATTTTGCAAGGTCAACAACTTGTTCATAGCAAATACCTTTTTTCCACAATACAAATAGCAATTATACATATAGACTTCTCCAGATAGAATACACAGTAATCAAATGGACTTTATCTGTGGGAAGAGATGATGGAGAATCTCAATATCAGCAGCTAAAAGTGGGCCTCTAGTTGGCTGTAGAACAGGCTATCAATGGCTTATGTGTAAGCTCAGGTCAGAGGAGAAGAAAAAACAAGTCCATGAGAGTGAAAATATGACATGGTGTCTATCCCATTAGAATTTCCAGAACACCTCAAAAACAGATCTGAAATATTTATCACTAATGAAAGAAGACATGATGAGATGTGGGAGGACATCAAGAACATCAGTCACGAGGAAAGCAAATGGTCATTAAAAAGACAGGAAGGACAGGCTCAAAGTGGGTTAGGAAACACTATGAAAATTGCTTTAGTCACAGAATGGCTAAGGGAAATGGAACAAGCGATGAAATAGAAAAGCTGAATAGAAAGTCTCAAGAGGCAGCTCCAGAAACACAGTAAAATATTATCATGAACTGCGCAACAACTTCCAATTAGAAAGTCAAAAAGGAAGAAGTTGTTCAGCATATTTTAAACTGAAAGAACTCAGGAAAAAAAATTCAAGCAAAAAAGAGGAAGACCCTCAAATGGTTGGATTGACACAAAGCTGCAAAAATGGGATCAAGCATAGGCACAAGGCTATGGCACTTGAGTATGGCACCGCGTTTCGCTCTTTTGTCAATTAAGTCGCTAAGGGTTGGAACAAAATTAATGGCACCTAAGAACAACAACAAGAGTGCTGGTGTGAGATAGTATCCTTTCGTTTTAATTGATTTGTCTCAGAAGACTAGTGATTGTAAGCATTTCTTCCTATCTTTGTTGACTGCCTAAATGTCATCTTTGGTCAACTGTCTATTCATGTCCTTTGGAAATTTGTCTTTTATTTGATATGTCATTGCAAAACAATTTTCCCAGTTTGTGGGTTCTCTTTTTACTCTTTTGATGAAGTCTTTTGATGTACATAATGTCTTGTTTTTAGGAAGTTCTAATTCTCTATTTTGTCTTCTGTTTTTCATTGTCCTTGATAGTTTGGTTATGTCAGTATTAAGACCCTTAAGCATGTTCTGATTTTTTTCATTGATTCCATATAGTTATATATTTATATCTAGGCCTTTAATCCATCTGTGGTAGTTACATAATTTCATGTCAACTTAAGGATATAAAAGTGTAGGGGTTTTGTTCTTGGTCTGAGATGCCTGATACCTGATCCTAT
>NW_022111369.1:58315996-58317655 GCF_000313985.2 Echinops telfairi
TGGGTTGTGATGAGATGTAAGACCCCCAATAAATGTATATTTTTTAAGTGTAGGGGTGCAGTCTAGCCTGTCAATCAGGTCACAGTCTGATGGTGCCTCCTGGTAGGCATGGCCTTTTCATAAGGAGGGTCCTGGAAACCTCCCGCTCTCTGCCTGCCTTCACCTTCCTGCTGGTGAGGCATTCTGAGACCTACTATAGCCCTGTCATGAACCGCGCCATTGGATCCACACAATCTTGCACCCACCGGTCTGTGATCTTCCTGCTTCCGTATCATTGCATGGGGATGTGTGAATTTGAAGAGTGACTTCTGGACTAGTATCAGATTTACAGACTGGGGGTGGACCGGGCTGGGGTGTTTTCCTGATCTATAGAGCCTCTTGATATAAAGCTCTTTCTTACACATATATGAGCGTCACTGGATTTGCTTCTCTAGTCAAACTGTCCTAAAACCCCAACTTCAATGTGTTTTGTATGTAGAGCAAGGTTTGGGTTCTGTATTATTCTTCCGCAAATTCAATTCCAATTTTGCTGGCATTTGTCTCAAAGAAAATTTAACATCCAGAAAGAGAAAAAAAGAAATGTTTTTGTTTCTTTGCAAGTACTTAAAGACAAAATGAGTACTTATGATATATAGCTTCATATATTATTTCATTTCAATGTCTCCAAAGCCCCATAAGGTAGCCATTATATCTCTATTTTTTATTCATAAAGACTAGATACAGATTCAAGCCCAAGTATCTCTGACCTCAAAACCTTTTGAGCTCAAATCAAATATAGGAGATGCAGATATCTCCTATATTTCAGACATGTATAAAACAGATGACATGCTTTCTATGTACTCTGGTTAAAACTCTAAAAGAGGTTTTATCAAAAATGTAAAATAAAAGGTGTAATCTGATTCAGTGAAGAAAGAAATAATGCATCATTTAGGCAAAATTTTACCTAAAAACAATTGTTTAGGTACAAATATAGCCCATGGCTCCATGTTTCAACAACATTAGTCTCTGTGATTACTAAGATTTTTCCTCTATGCTTTAGATTGGTCCTGTCTGCTCATGTGATGGAATTCAGGCATGGTTAGATGTATGTCATATCCAATCAACCAATATGTTGGGGAAAGCAGTGTTCAATTTTAGCCTCTATATGAGAGATAGGGGAATGAGGAAGGAGGGTTAATGGGTGATATGTGATCCAACTATAGGGGAATTTGTGTCATGTTAAAATCTACCCACTCTATACAACATACTAGCATGTTTTTTAATTCTCAGAAGAAGGTCAGAAATATATAAAATAAGTTCAGCAACTTTTTCCTATCTCTGTTTGTAACATAAAACTTCTGGAGAAACAATTTGGAAACTGATTTGATTAACATCTAAGGAATAATTCAGGTCAGTTTTGCTTCCCCTGTCCCAGTACAGAAATATCCATGACAGAGTCCAAAATTTGGATGCTCAGTATCTTTTTTCCTACTGTTTTTTACCAAGGGAGGCACCCACCTTCCTTATCATACAAGAATGGTCTTATTTCACAATAAAAATTGTTGAGAATAGTTAAGAAAGCTCATCAAACACTTCGTTGTACTTAGTCAGAAATTATACATGGATCAAGAGGCAGTTGTGAAAACAGAACAAGGGAGTGCTATATGGTATTGTGTTTGT
>NW_022111369.1:58319051-58320564 GCF_000313985.2 Echinops telfairi
ACACACACACACACACACACACACACAAAACCTTGCTTGCTGAAAGTGAGGAGGAACTGAAGCACTTGCTGATGAAGATCAATGATTGTAGCTTTCTCCTCTGATTAGAACTCAAAGTAAGGAATACCAAAATCATCACAACTGGACCAACTGGTAACATCATAACAAATGGAAAAAAGTTAGAAGTTGTCAAGGATTATGATTTGCTTGGATCCACAATCAATACTCATGGATGCAGTAGTCAAGGGATCAAAAGACATATCATACTAGGTAAATCTGCTGCATATGACCCCTTTAGAATCGCTAGAGTCTATTGAAGAACAAGGGATCTTACTCTGAGGAGTAAAATGCACCTGACCCAAGCCATGATATCTCCTTTGCATCATATGAATGTGAAGACTGGACAATCAATTCATTTGAATTGTGGTGCTGGAAAAAAATTTATTGAAAATACCATGGACTGCTAAAAGGACAAACTGATCTGTGTTGAAAGATGTAAGGTCAAAGTACTCCTTAGAGGGAAGGATGGCAAGATGTAGTTTTACATGCTTTGGACATGTTGTCAGGAGAAGCCAGTCCTTGGAGAAGGACATCATGATTTCTGAAGTGGAAGGTAGGTGAAATGAGGAGGGCCCTCAAAAATATGGAGAGGGTATAGTGGCGGGATCACTGAGTTGAGTCATAGGAATGATTGTGAGGCCGACACGGTCCCATGCAGTGTTTCTTTCTGTTGTGCATAGGTTTGCTCTGGTGGTTGAGAACCAGCTGGATGGCACCTAACAACAACAAAAATGTGTGTGTGTGTGTGTGTGTGTGTGTGTGTATGTGTGTTACTAGTTTTCCTTCTCTAGAGAAACAAGTATAACACAAATGATCTTGTATCACAAATTATCTTGTATGATTTTCTTATCAAATTAATGAAATCATTCTTTAGTAAAAATAAGTAAAGATCTATTATTGTTAATGCTTCAAAACTAAAATAGGCTGTAGTGTTTTTAATAGATGGGAAAAACAGTATGAGTTTTGGACTGCTCTTTCAAGCAGAATTTACAGAAATTATAGATCCTAGCAAATGTAATGACTTTGTATGTGGCTACAAACCAATTGTAGCATAATGAATTACAGTTAAATCTACATTAAAAAGGAGATTAAATTTCTTTTTGGCATAATGTATTTTTCTTTTAACACAAGACTCATTTTATAGTCATGTTCCAGTAGAATAATCATTAATAGAAATGAAATATTTATTGATGGGTTTGGAGACTGAGATAAAGAAGTGTATATATATATATATATATATATACTTTTTTTAAAGAAACACAACAAAATCTTTAAAATTATATATATATGTATACATGGTAAATAACTAAAGTTTTAAAAGATTTTATAAAATTATCCATTAAAGGAAGGAGCTTCGATGGTGTGGCAGGTTATATGTTGGGGAACCAACCAAAAGATCAAGAGTTTGAACCCACCAGCTGACAATGAGAGAAAGATGAGGTGATCTGATCGT
>NW_022111369.1:58321983-58323612 GCF_000313985.2 Echinops telfairi
ATAGCTCAGCATCTTGAATTATTTGTTCAATATACAGATGAACTAAGCATAGAGGAAGTCTGTGCTCAATATGGCCAAATACTACATGACCATCCATTATGTAAATAAAATTGTCCTTCAATTTTAATAAAGAAGTGAAAAGGAGAAGCCAGACTGTCATGCAGTAAAAAAACCATTGATTTTAATTAGATAATTCAGTCTACTTGAATTTTTGAAGTGAAAGGAATGAGAGAAACAGCAGTGCAAGGAGATTGCATAGATGGAAGAATTGGAAAGAAAAACAGTTTAGTTTGTTGCATACAAAAGCAAAAGAGCCAGTAGAAGAGAGAGAGAGCCTTAAACTAGAAGGAAGATCCCAGAACAAATGGAAGGGAACGGGATCTGAACAAATAGTGAGAAAGTTAATGTGGCAAAGGTCTGTTATCTGAGTATAAAAGAGAATAAGATCAATGGCTATTTTGAAGAGCAATAGAAAAAGCAATTTATCAGTTCACAAACCATGATCCTTCAACAGAACACAGGGTATCAACAAGGTAACAAGGGCATAGTTTGGTGTTATAATTCTCACCTTCCATGTAGAAGAAACCCTTTTGATTCTCATCGAATGCACCGCATATGTAACTATTAGTCATCTCTCAAGTAGAGCGTCCTGACTAAAAAGGGCTAGGAAGAAAGGTCTCATGATATGCTCCTGAAAATTAGTCACTAAAACACAACAGATCACAATGGTCTGATCTACAACCAGTTGTAGGGATGCACTAGGGTCCACAGCATTTAGTTCCATTTTTATGGAGTCCAGATGAATAGGGGCTAACTCTATAGTAGTACAACATCGATAGGGAACAGACCATGGGTCGTGGACTTAAGGGAAAGTAAAATTGGAAGCATATATTGTAATGAGTATCACAGAAGCCATCAGTAATAAAGAACTGTCAAGTTAAAAAAAATTTTAAAAAAAGAATTGGCAAGTCAAAGTAAGGGTATAACTCAGGCTGAATGGTATTAATTATACAATAGATTTTAAAAGCCCAAATGCAGGTGAGAGTATATTTATCCAACTCCAACAATGATGTAGACACACCATGTACTGAGCATCAACTGTAAAAGGTATTGGACAGAAATAAATTATTTTCTAGGTACGTTTCTATCACATTCAGATGGCCTAAGAAATAACTTTGAATTTCCTATCATTCTTTAGTATTTTTCTATGACAGAAATTTCAACACCAATTTACTAATCTAGCAACTGCACTATTCACAGAATATTGTTTTCAGATTTTATAACTAACATTTCAACATCCTTTTATTATTAAGATGAATTTTTATTGTCTTATTAGTATTCTAAAATTTATCATTAATTTCCAAAATAGATTTCTGCAATGTTTTTCAAATTCTAAGTAATAGCCTGTAGGAGCTAGTAAATATTTGAATTACACATGATATTTTAAAATCCTTTGAAATACAAAATTTCAATCCCGTTCTCAGTTCTTCAATCGGATAATGATGGCAGGTCAAAACCATGATATTCCTGTCTCTTAGTTTCTGTGTGTTCCAGCATATGTTTGTCATGCTTGGACATCAAAAGCAATTCCTTAAGCAATTTTACTTCTGCAGCTCAAAAAGTCTCATA
>NW_022111369.1:58325215-58329293 GCF_000313985.2 Echinops telfairi
TCATCTCTCAACACATGTTGAAACTTATTTCAAGAAATAAAGGAAAAAGAATAAGTAATAAATTTTTTCTCTTTCTTTCTGGTATTCAGCTCTCATTAAAAACCACATTAAATTCCTTGTTACATTTACCGTATAGCCTTTTCATGTCTGGTTTCCATGTATCTATCCAGAGACCATAGACAAGAAGTTTTTAAAATGTCAATGGAGATTTTGTCTTGTGACACTAATCACATCTATATGGGTTTCCTGGAGGATAACTAAGTATGATATTTCACATTGTAACATTATAGTCTAGGAGTTCTGATGGTGTTGTTGGGTAAGTGTTGGACAGAGAGCAAGGTTTATGGTTGAAAACCAGCAGCTGCTAGGTAGAAGTTCAGACTATCTGTTCTTGAGATGAGTTACCACCTGGAAAGACTTATATAGAGTCTCTATAAGACAGAATCAACTTAAGGACAGTGAGAATAGTGATACTATAGTCAATACATCATTTTTAATTCTATAAACCCTATATACAGAGAGAGCTTTCCTGGTATACCAGAATATGCTTAGAATGGTCCAAGTTTTTTCTTAGTCCCAAATAGACAGACTCCAGAAAGGGCAATAAACTGAATGACCTGAAGAATAGATTTGTTTGATAGGATCTCAAGGGAAGGATAAGAGAAATAGGGTAATTCATTTATAAAATCCTCATATTTTGCATTTCAAGTAATCCTCTTAGTCATACTCATTTAAAATTCTATCGTTACATATAATTTCATTTTTGAAGTCGCATAAAAGTAATGGAGCTTCTCAAGCAATCACACTCTGAACATTCCCTGAAAAGTTGAGAAGCATTTAAGTCAGACTTTTAGGTGCTAAATTTCTCTCATTTAATGATAATCACAGATCACCTTCAGTTGGAAATGTTTAAAATAAAATAATGGGGTCCTGTTAAAGGCATTGCAGCTATGCAAAATTTAAAGATAATATAGTTCAAAGTAGATAACTATCATAAACTGTAAACAAGTTTTATGAATTTAGATTCCATGTGGATTCATTGTTTAGATCTGAATTTCTACCATATGTGATCCAGTATGCTGATCCAAACATGGAAGTATGTGGTCCACTCAAGACATCAACAGAAAAGGAACTTAGTGTGCTCACTCACAGTTAATAGGAAAGATCACTTAGAAAATTCAATCATACTTTAGAGCCAAAGATTTGAGGAGTAAGATTTTGGAACCACAAAAGTGTGGAGAAAAATATGACTGTGCTATTAGTCTTAAATTATTCTGCTGTTTTCTTCTATGAAACTCTTTCTCTGAAACTCTCCTCAGCTCCCCGACATATCAAGAAAATGTATTACTCATCCCTCTATTTTATCTCAATAAAAAAATATAACTATAAAATATCTTAATGGTCATCGATGTAAATTTTAGAGCAGTGGATATGTTTTGCATGCTTTGAAGGGTTTGTCCTATTTGCCCTAGAGAACAAATAAAAAATCTTCCCCACCACCATCATGACAAATTTTACCATGAGCCACTTTCTAAAAAGGCTTGGTGGCAAAGAACTGGATAGAATTGAAGAAATGGATGGTGATACTAGAAGACTGGCATGATAACTTGGCAATTTGGCTTCCAATGAGATAGCACATTGTGCATTGATTTGTAAAGTGAATGCCAATGCAAAACGTTGTGATATCTACTTCTGATTGAGGACACGTCTTTCTTGACATGGCTCCTATATGCACTCTTCTCATACAGTACAGTTTCCATGGACAAGGTGAAAACATAGTGAACATCGGATCTGAGTTTATGGTGAGAGAGGCACAAATATTTAGTCTTCAGCAGAGGAGCCACTAGAGGTGCTGTCGAGTAAGCATTGGACCTGTGGCCACCAAGTTGGTGATTTCACCCTGCCAGCCACCCCTGAGTGAGTAGCTCCCATAAAGATTTACAGCCATGGAAAATTATATAGGGTCACTATGAGTCAGAATCAATTTGATGATACTGGGTTTGATTTTGGGGTTTCAGTGGTTACATACAACTCAGGTCATCAACTTGAAAGCATATTTGCAGGCACTGAAAAACAACACTCTTCGTAGGCCAGAAGGAGTGAAATTCTTGAGAAAAGAATATTGGGAGTGCAGTGAAGAAGATTCCATCTGTGCTTCTTGCCACATTTTTATCCTCAAACTTTGCATAATGTATTTACAAATGTTTCTGTTCTTAGGTTAATTTTATGAGCTCAATTTGGGTATTTAAATGTTTGACTTGAGCATAACAACTACATAAATAAAAGAATACAAATCCTCAATGCTAAATGCATGCAGATGATCACCTAATCTATTTCTCTAATTCTGAGGTAACACTTGAACTCAGGTCCATCTGTCCTATAACCTGATAGACATATTCATCCATTGTCAAGCCTTACAATTCTTTAAATAAATTACTTTTTCTTCTAAAATAAGCACTGACTCTCACCAACCTTACTTTGATGAATATTAGCATACTTAATCCACATATTTAAAACAAAAATTAAGGATCATCATTTTCACATTCATCACTTTCATACTCAAGTCCTACAAAATGCTGATTTTAAAACATTCCCTATTTCGCCTCCATAGGCAGCTTCTGCCAGGGGCACATTTCCGGCCTCCGAGGTGGCCACGAGAGGGTTGGTCTGTTGTGGTCCTTAGCCTAATGAAGATGCACCCTGACTTGTCTCCACACTTGCACACTGAAGAATGCAACACCTTGATCAACTTGTTAAAGGAATGCCACAAAAATCAGTGTTCTGAAGTGTTTCAGTGACTGAATGATCTTAGTCAGGAGATGAGAAAATGCCTAAACAATTAATAGGCAGAAAAGAGAGCCAGGAGCAGGGAGCATGGCAATGCGATCCAAAAGAGGCTCTTGACTCCCCCAGAGGAGTCTGGAAAATGAAGTACATTTTCACCCGGAGCCATGGCTAAGAGAAGACCTCAAGACTAGTGATGGATCATCTGTTTTATTTGGTCTCCAAGCTCCTGTGACTGCAACGTGTGACCCACTGTGTACTTGAAGAAATAAGGAAATCCAGGACTCGGTGTTTGTCAAATGGAGCCTTCAGTAGTGGTTTTCTCCCCGCTGCCAACCTATCATGTTCCCTTCTCTGTCTACAACAAACTAACACTGAGTAACTGATCTCCCTCAATATATTCCCCATTTTTGACCTAATCTAGGTTATCAGCAGGAGCACTGATCTCACAATGGATAAGCTTTAGGCTGTTAACTGCATGGTCAGCAGTTCAAAACCACCAGCCACTCCTTGGGAGAAAGACAGGGCTTTCCACTCCTTTTATTGTTGTTAAAATTGATCATATATATTTTATGAGCTCTTTGAAAATTGATCATCAATAGCAGGTGTATATGACACATTAAGGTAGAATGGTTTTGGAACAACTACAATAAGATCATGATCTACTGAAATGACATAGCTGCAAATAGCCAGAGCTAAATACATTTAGCACTTGAGAAATGAGTGTGAGATTTTTATTTCAAAAGGACCTGCATGGGTAATCTCTAATGAGCCTTTTAGCCCAAGGATTCTTTAAAGTAAAATAATAGACAAAAAGTAAAAAGGCATTTTGTATATACCCTAGAGAGACCATGAGCATATTGTGGGGCTGTTTGAAAGAAGACCCATTGTAAATATACAGCAGTGATAGGAGAGCAATTAGCATCTTTTCATAAGCAAGCAATCAAGCTTCTGCCTCAAGGTTAGCTATAAGGTAAGTAGCGGGCCTGACTAGCATCCATTTAGAGGCTGTGGTTACACATTGAGCTGTGATCCCCAAGGTTTGCAGTTCCAAACCACTAGCAGCTCTGTGGGAGAACGACTGGGTTTTCTACTCCTGTAAACAGTTACAATGTTAGAAACCCACAGGGGGTTGCTATGAGTCAGCAGCGACTCAATGGCAGTGAGTTTGGTTTGGTTTTGCTATGAAGAACTGATGGGAAATTTGGGGCCTTGAGAGATTGAAAAATAATTATGAAGTATTAGCTTTGAAGTTAAATTTGACCTATCCCAAAAAATAGTTTATGGAGCATAC
>NW_022111369.1:58330321-58331277 GCF_000313985.2 Echinops telfairi
CAAAGGAGCACTTGCAATCCCAAAGAATGGTGAATAAAAACCAGGTAATTCAATATGTCCCACAATGATTTGATAACATAGTTCTTTTTTTTAACGTATCTTTCAAATATGGGATTCCTTGGGTCTAACTCGAATAAACATAATTTTAAATCAAAGGGAGTGTTCAAGTAATTCATATTTTAACAGAGTAAATTTGTAATGGCTCTCCAATTGGAAATTATTTCATAGTCATTTAAGGCAAAATATGTAAACTATTATCTGGTATCATTTGGAGATGTTCCTTAGTTTATTTGCTGTGTGAGGTTTTAAGTTTAAAAGTAAAGAAAAAAATAACATAAATTTTATTTATGTTATTTTCTCTCCTTACTTTGGAAATACGTATATGTGTATTCTACCTCATTCTGAAGAGAATTCAAGGATATTTAAATATATATACAGTAAAATTTAAGCAAAGTCAATCAAGTGCTTATTAAAAGGTAGAAGAAAGCAAAATGGCAAGGTGATACTGGAAAAAACAATTAGGAAATGATATCTGCCAGGGGATCTGTAATTAGAAAATATATGATAATATTTAACATTGAGGTTATTTACAATGAACAAATACATGAAAATAAAGTCAGGTATAGGGTTAATATTACATATACGATAAAAGTATACCAGAAATTCTGATAAAGCTATCCCTATTTTTAAGACTGAAATGAAAGTTGCTGATGTGCCATAATCACTTCTAAAGGTCATTCTAGCTATTTTTCCAAGACAGATTTACTTTTTCTTTTGGCATGGTGCTTTTTTTTTTTAAATCATTGTATTAGGGGCTCATACAACTCTTATCACAATCCATACATACATCAATTGTGTAAAGTGCCTTTGTACAGTCATTGCCCTCATCATTCTCAAAACGTTTCCTCTCCACTTAAGCCCCCGGCATTAGGTCCTCATTTTTCCCCTCCCTCCCC
>NW_022111369.1:58332618-58333907 GCF_000313985.2 Echinops telfairi
ATTTACTCCAGGTAGATTGAATAATTATGGTGAAAGGTTACAGCCCTGACAAAACCTTTCCTGATTTTAAAACATGTAATATTCCCTTTTTCTGTTCACACAATTGCCTCTTGATTCATCTACAGGAACAATTAACTGTTCTGGAATTCCCATTCTTCTCAAGTGTATCGATAGTTCCGATCCACACAGTGAATGCCTTTGCATAACCAATAACACATATGCAAATATTTCCCCTGGCATTTCCTGCTATGAGTCAAGAGCCATCTGACATCAACAATGATGACTGTGGAACAGACTATAAATTAGTTATATGCAAGTTCAGGTAAAAATTGAAGAAAATTTCATGAGAATCAAAATAAACCTGGAGTATATCTCACCTGCATTCCGAGGACAACCAAATAATAGATTTGACACATTGAATATTAATAACAAAATGTATGACAAACTCTAGGATGACATCAAGAAAACATACATGCAGAAAGCAAAGGTCATTAAAAACCAAGAAGGAAAGAAAAGGTCAAAGTGGATGTCAAAGGAGACACTGAATCTTGCTCCTTATAATAAAGCAGCTAAAACAAATGGAAAAATGAAGTAAATATTTTGAACATAAATTTTCAAAAGGTAGCTGGAAAAGACTGGAAAAGTAATGTATTATAATGTAATGTGCAAGAACCTAGAGTTAGAAACTCATAAAGGAAGAAAACACAGCATATATCAAGGTGAGAGAACTGAAGAAAAAGTCATTTTGGGTTACAATATTAAAATATTCTCTGGGAAAATTATTGGGGGTTTCAGGAAATATCAAAAGTACATGGAAGGAATACACAGTGTCACTATATCAAAAATAGCATTTTGATAGCATTCAATGATTGATAGCATTCAATCATTTCAAGAGATAACACATAATCAAGAACCAATGATACTGAATGAAGGAAGAAGTCCAAGCTTCACTGAAGGCATTAATGAAAAACAAAGTTCAGGAATTGGCAGAATACCAAATTAAATGGTTCACCAAGCTGGTGAAGCATTTCAAGCACTCATTAGTCTGTGCCAAGAAGTTTGAAAGATAGGTATCTGGACAACTGACTGGAAGAGATACATATTAATACCCATTCTAAATACGGATACCCTACAGAATGCAGAAATTATTGAAAATCAGTAATAGTGAAAAACACATGTTACTTAAGATTCCTGAAGAACAGTTGCACCAGCACATTGACAAGTAGCTGCCAGAAATTCAAGCTGGATTCAGAAGAGGACGTAGAACAAGGGAGATCATTGCTGACATC
>NW_022111369.1:58334342-58337833 GCF_000313985.2 Echinops telfairi
CTTGGGTTCTATAGAGAACCCAGGCTAATCCAGTGGTTGAAATCCATCAAGTGCATAGGAAGAGGTCTCAGGGTCTACTTCCAAAGACGCGGGCATTGAAACACGATGAGGCATACAGGATGCCATGAGTCAGAACAGACTGGAAGGCACATGGCTACAATTTGGAATCAATATAATCTGATTGAAACTCAATTTCATTTTTGGAAATGCCTTATGATAATTAACTAAGATACATGGCATATATGAAGCAGTAAAAATATAGCACAGCATTAAGCTACTTTATTCCTAAGACATTATCTCTATTTCCACCAATCATTTGTTGGCTCTTTAACACACTTCAGAGAGCTCCAAAGGAAATGCAAAAGTATTAATCTAGTGAAGAAAGAATAAGTAGTCATAATTTCACAAGCTATAATATCATTCTCCAAGCATGGTACCGATAAGATACACTGCATTAGCTTAATGGCATGGAAAAGAGAGTACAAAAAACACTCATTGTCATCGAGTAAATTCTAATGCATAGTAACTGGATAAGACAGAGTAGTATTTCCCCATACTTTTCAAGGCTGTAAGCTATACAGAAATAGATTTCCACGTATTTCCTTTGTAGTGTGGCTGTAAGATTTGAACCAACCACCTTTTGACTAACAAGTGCTTTACTCAATGTACTACCAGGGTTGTACAGATTCTAAAAACAGGAAAAGAATATTAAGCTATATATTTTCTTTAAAAGTTAACTTTATGTGAAAGGAATCCATAGAAAACTTACTGTACTTTGACAAATTTGTTTTTCTTGATAAAAGGCAGACCAAGTCATAAGAGTATTTAAGAGGATTTAATTGGACACAACAGCTTCCAGGAAAATAATGGTATAAAATAATAAAAGAAAGAAAGGCATTTGCTATAATCACAATCAACATGCAATTTTAAATTAATGTTATATTTTTTCTAGGCATATTGTCGATTTGTTAAATTATGCAATTGATTTAAAGCTATTTGTCTGGAACTTGTGTAGATGTTTTAATTATTCAAAAGGCTTCCTGAAGCCCAAAATAAAATATAGATATTTTCTTTCCTACAGGCCCATTTTCCCATGTATCCATAATTAATCAAGATTGCGCTTCCCTACCATTTCCTAGTATTTTACTGTATTACCTAATTCTCTATACCACCACTTGTCTGTCAGTTTGTCATTCTGAAGCAGCTTTTGTGTTGCTGTGATGCTGGATGCTATGTCACTGGTATTTCATATGGCAGCCAGGTCACTCAAAGCGAACAGAATTCAGCAGAACTGTCATTCTAAGAACAGACAACGAACAGGGACTTGAATCCCCACTTCGAAGGAAGTAGCATAAAGAAAACCTATGCATAGCTTCAAAACTATGTCTGACATATTGTCAGGAGAGACCAGTCCCTGGAAAAGGACATCATGTTTTGTATAGGAGAGGGGCAGCAAAAACAGGAAGACCTTCAAGGAGATAGACTGACACTGTGGCTGCAACAATGGGCCCGAGCGCAGGAACATTGTGAGGATGGCTAGAACCTGGCAGAGTTCCTTTCTATTATGCATATGATCGCTGTGGGTAGGAACTGACTCAATGGCACCTAACAACAATAACAATTTTCTATGAGATAAATAAATAATGCAATAAAATTCTGTCTGTGGGCTAATTGAAAGTCACTTCTAGGAATAAGATGCCCACTGTGGCCTTACCTTTTGCCATTTAATACAGTAAATTTTATAACAACAGTACCTATTATATGCCATCAAGTCAATATCCATGTATCATTTCAATGTATGAAAGCTATTCCAAAAAAAACCATTATGTAATTTACACAGAGAAACATGAGTATGCTCAAATAGGGGAGCAATCAAAACATTTAAGAAACTCCTAGATATGTTTTAGTAGTACGCACCAAGGAATTCCCGACAGAAAAGGCCAAAGTGGATGTCAGAAAAGACTTTGAAAGATATTGTTTGCAAGGGGAAGCCAACCCCTAGCACATCATTATGGGTTCAGTAGGCGCAATTGTACAGCAATAATAAGTAAAGATTATAGTAAAGTCATAAGAGCATGAGAGATAGAAGAGAAATTTTGAAATACGTAATGGAGTCAGACACAATTCATGGTAGCAATGCTCACCTCAGCCCCACTTGGTGTCCACGTGGAGAGAGAGATATATTGAATGCTAACCAAGGCTTTTATATTCTCTGGGGACATGCAAGCCCCCTAATTACAGGGGAAGACATAAGTCACAGAAAGGGGTTGTGCTATAGGTAATACAGTAATGGGAGGGGGTGATCTAGGGGTATCCACACAATAGGAAGAGGAGGGATTGGGGTTATACATGTGGCAAGATGGGCGGATCCTAAATACAGGATGGAAGCCTAACTTTGGATGTCAGAGAGCTGGTTTGACCTGTTCCTGGCTCAACTGATAGAGACCATTATCTGTAGGGTGTGAACTCCATCTACAGGAACCAAATCAATGACTGCTGGCCTGTCCATTGTCCTTGAACAGCAGGGAGCGGGGCCTACCTGGTAGTCTGGCACTAACTGCCTTCAGGAAGGATATCTGTAAGCATCTGACCTCCCCCCACCATTGTTGAATATACAGTACTTAAAATAGGTGATATAAATCATAAATTGAAAGAATCAGAAACTTTAAAATGTAAGTTCAAGATGACAAAATAACACATTGTCATGAAAGATACAAAGACATGGGGTTAAAAAAACAAAACAAAAACGAATGTACTCAGCATTTCTTAAGCTGAAAACACTCAAGAAAAATGCAAGCCTCAGGTGGCAATACTAAAACATTCTATAGGCAAAATATTGAGTTACACAAAAGAAGATGAAACAAATACACAAGGTTACTATTTCCAAAAAGAATTGGTGGTCATTCAACAATTTCAAGAGGTAAAGTATGATCAAGAACCAATGGTACTGAAGGAAGAAATCCAAGCTGCACTGAAGGAACTGGCAAAAAAGAAGACTCCAGGAATTGATGGTGTGATAGGTAGGTTTATTGTGCCAAACTGGCCAATAGGAACATGTGGGATTAATAAGGTTGCAGTTTGATTGGAGGGCAAAGAGATAAATGGGTTGGCAAGCCCCACCTCTCGCAGTCTTGCTCTCTGGCAACTGGACCAATATATGCCTGTCTCAGCTAGTTCTCTGCCTCAACTTGTGAGCTACACTACCTGTGGGACACCCAACCCATGGATCATGTTGCAATATCTTGAGGTTCCTTCAAGACCTGCTTTGCCACGCTGATGCTGTATACATTGCTTGAGCTTGGGACTGTTGCATCCTGTCGTCTGGCTGAATACTGGTGACCCATCCGGCTGTTTTCTGCCTGTGGCTGGAGTGCTGCACTGCTCCCATGGAAGACTCAGCTGTCTGCTACCTTGACCTTGGACCCAGCAGACCTTGGGAGTTGAAGGACTTTCAGTATATTAACTGTTCCATGGAAGTGAGTTGAACTGAG
>NW_022111369.1:58338682-58340827 GCF_000313985.2 Echinops telfairi
CCTAGAAAAGGACATCATGCTTGGTAAACTAGAGGGTTGGCAAAAAAGCGAAACAGGATCAATGAGATGGGTCAGCATGGTAACTGTAATAATGGACTCCAACATCACAGTTGTGTGATGGTGCAGGACCAAGTAGTGCTTTGTTCAGATATACATAAGGTTGCTATGTATAGCTGGAAATGATTCCAGAGCACCGAAAAACAACAGCTCTGGGTTGGTGACAATGTTTAAGTGTTCGTCTAGTAGCCCTAAGGTAGATCATTGAAGCCTACCCACATGAACCCAAGAAGACGCGCCTGGAAGTCTGCCTGCAAAAGGGCACAGCTTTGAACATCCCAGAGAGTAATTCTACTTTGCATACAAGGATCGCTTGATTGGAATGAAAAAGAAAATCTAGCTGCTTAGCACCTCAAAAAATAAGTTATGCCATGGCAGTACATTTTCCAAGTAACAGAAGCTTACAGCTATAAACGACAAAACTTTGGAAAAGGAACGTGTGTCCTTCTAGATGGAAATCTCTCTAAAATATATTATATGCAAGCTTATGTTTTATATTTGGTAAATAAGTACTTTAATTTCATGAGGCATTATACACTCAAAATTATCAGAGTTAGATGAGCTATATCAAATACTTGTCAGAAAGAAAAAATTGTCCCTGATCAGTGCTAACTGGGCAGTCTGGAGATTAAATTGCCATTATGCTTGGATCTACAAAGAGTGCTCATGGAAGCAGCAGTTAAGAGATGAAAAAATGGATTGTTTTGGGCAAATCTAAGGCACAGGACCCCTTTTAAGTGTTGGTGAGCAAGGATGTCACTTTGAGGAATTGGGTAAGGTGACCCTGACTAAATCAATCACTCCATATGCGTGTGACGTGCGTACAATGAATAAAGATCAGGCTCAAACTGACGCGTTTGAACTATGGTGTTGGAAAATAATCTTGAAAGTACTGTGGACTTCCAGAAGAACAAATAAATCTGTCTTAGAAGTACAGCCAGGACACTACTTAGATGTGAGGATGGGCAGACTTTATCTCATGTACTTTGACCATGTTATCAGAAAAGACCAGTGTGTGGGACAGAACATCATGTTCAGTAAAATGAAATGTCAGCCAACAAAGGAAAACCATCAAGGAGATGAATTAACACGGTGGCTTCAACAATGGGCTAAAACATAACAATTGTGAGGATGGCATGGGACTGAGCAGAGTTTCCTTTTGTTGTATATAGATTCACTATTGAGGCTAAAAAGAGGAAGGCTCTCAACAAGATTATTTGACATAGTAGCTGAAACAATGGGCTCAAACATAAAAGCAATTGTGGGGATGGATCAGGAATGGACAGCTCTTTGTTCTGTTGTACATATGGTTGTTATGAGTCAGAACCCATATAATGAAACTATCAACAGCAACAACATGAGTCAGTAAAAAACAGAAGGCACCTTACAACAATAAAACCATGTAATTAGTAGTACTATCATATAGAGAGAAGGCCTACTTAGGTGGTTGTATTAGTCAAAATAATGGCCCTCCAAAATGTCCACATACTAAAATCCAGAATTTATGAATAAATGCAGATGTGTCTTAATTAAAGATGCTAATTTGGGGAAATAATTCTGTATTATCTGGTGGGCCCAATGCAGTTACAAGGATCCTAAAAAGTAAAGACGTGTGATAAGAGTATCAGAGAGAAAGAGAGAAACTCAAATTTGATGTGCTACTAAATTTGAAGATGGAGATGGGCCAGAAGCTAAGGAACACAGGTAGCCCCCCAAAACGGAAAAGTGCAAAGAAATAGTCTTCCCTAGAGCCTCCAGAATGAATCGAGTCCAGCCAACAGTGTGTGCTTAGCCCAGATTCATGTCAGATTTCGTATTTCCTCGCCTATAAGATAATATATTTGTTGCTCTTATTTTTCAGTAGCAATGGGAAAATAATGGAGTGGATTTAATAGAGTAAATTTTATTTTACTTTGCTTGATTATACTGGACAGATAGTGTGTCTTTTACAAATTGAAGCTGTGTGGCAATCCTGTGTTGAACACGTTCACGGGCACTGTTTTCCGAGAGTATGTGCTCACTTCATGTCTCTGTGTCACTTTGTGGTAATTTCTGTAATATATCAAGCTTTTTTATAATGCTATTGCA
>NW_022111369.1:58341847-58342954 GCF_000313985.2 Echinops telfairi
CTAGCCTATTTTGAAGCACAGGAAACAATCCTTTGAGCAGTTAAGTAATTTGTATAAGGCCACATGGTTAATAAGGAGAGAGAAGCTGAATCTCTGTGTATCTAACTCCAAATCCCAATGCTCTGAACTATGATCGCACTCTTAATGAAAATGTGTAACTAGAAGGGGGAGGACTAGGGGAAAATGAGTTCCAGAGTACTATGGTTGTTTACCCCTAAATTAAGTAACCCCAGAGGACTCAATTTTTGAAATTATTGATGGAATCTACATTTATTTTCCTATCTTGTTATCAGAATCTAATTTATGTCTCCCACAAAAATGAAAAGACAAAGCTTTAAACATCGTATCTATCTTATGCTATTTACTCTCTGAAATAGCACTTCACAAATTGTGTTTTAATAAACCATTATCCTCAAAAATAATCTTAAAATACATCAATGCCATCTTCTTTATTTGCTTCCTAACTCAGTACATGCCACAGTTTTTATACCATTGATACATTCCCGATTATATTGCAAACGGCCTGAAGGAAGTAAGCAAGTATTACTTAGGTATGTCTGCTTGCCTATGCCACATCTTTGAGCGAAACACTTTCCATGAGATCTGAGAAAACACTGACACAACTGCAGAAAAGTCCCTTTTCTTAATGGAAGCTCAGTAGCATTGAATCTATTTTTGTAAACAAGATGTCCTAAAGAGTGCATGCATTTTTGCAAGATAAGCAAACTTGACTCATGTTTATTTTGTTTTTACCCTAATTTTCCCTCTTAAAAATTACTGACTTGATCCTGTTTTACACCGCATACTACATAATGATATGGTGTCACATAATAAGGCAATTACTTGATGCATATCTGACATGCAAGCATTGAGTTGTAAAAATTAATTTATCTATAATGGGTGTTTTGGGCTCTATTAATGGGCAAAACTGTTGGATGAGCATTGGACTGCTAACCAGAAGATCAGCAGTTCAAACCTACCAACCACTCTAGAGCAAAAAAGTAAGGCTGTCTGCCTCCATAAGATTTACAGCCTCAAGTGCCATATACGGGGTCTTATGAGTGAGTTAGTGTATGATGGGTTAAAGAAGAACATTCAATATCCTCA
>NW_022111369.1:58344372-58346301 GCF_000313985.2 Echinops telfairi
TTACAGCAAAAATATGTAAACAAAATGTTGTGTTTCTGTTTAACTACATCAACATAAGTATAGTTTTGAATACATGATTAGAGAAGTAATGCCATAAAAGAAAAATAAGTATGAGATTACTATATGTTTGTTTTCTGCCCATGAAGCCAAAACAGAACTTTTTACTAGCAATATAATTTGAAACAAATTGAACTAATTCAATAAACTGATTTAAGTATTTACTGTGTGCCAGGAGTATGGCGGTTCTAAAGCAGGGTTAAGGAAGGTTTTCCCCGCCAAGGGCCATTTGGATATTTATAATATAATGTGTGGGCCATCCAACTTAATAATTAGCCTGCTATATTTGGTAAAACATGTAATTTACCCATGTGATGGCTGAAGCGGCTTCTTCTGGGTGAGGCATGGGATGTGAACTGTTAGCAATGATTTCTCTGGCCTTATATGGCTTATGGACTGGGCGTGCTCCATCCCTGCTCTAGAGATATAAAGAAGGGCAAGATATTGTTCCGTTCTGTGAATAAATGTATCAAGACTAGCAAAGCAGAATCCAGACATATATTCACAAAGAAATAAATAGACCTTGATGAGTGTGTAATAAATATCTGTACCAATGACTGTGCAAGAACAATTAAACCAAAAAATAATCATTCCCACTCAGCAAGACCCCATAAGGCGTTTCTGAAGATTTAAAATTTGATGGGAGGAAATAGCCTCATCAGTCTCCTACAGAGAGAGAGGCTGGTGGTCGAGAATCACTGGCCCTGGTGTTAGCAGCTAGATGCTTACTCAACAGTACCACCAGGACTAGTTAAGGAGTCATAAATTCTGCATTGGAGGCAATTGGGCAAGATTTGTCAAACAAGACCATTTAAACATTTGGTTTAATAGATTCAATGGAAAGGGATTATATTACACAAAGAAGTGGCAGCATGTACAAAGACAAGGGTAAATCTAAATGACAGCAACACAGAGAATGATCAGATAAAAGGATTTTTAATAAACATAATTGGAAACAGGGTAAAAAAATAAGTGTGAATCTAAGATGGAATAGTTAAAATGTGCCCATAAAACTTAAACTGTGTACTATTGTCCATTCGAATACCTTTCCTTTTTTTGTCCTTCTCTTTTTTTCCAAGACTTTTATTGGCATATAAGTCATATATTATACAATTCAATAGTTCAATCACAATAAAAATATTTGTAAAATTGTCAACACAATCAATTTCATAACATTTTCTTCAGTATTGTACTCATCATCGTTAACTCGCCATTTCTTATTATGAAGATTTTTATACTTTTGTTTTGTTCCGTATTCTTATATTTGTGCAAGGGATCAGATCAATGTCAGCAGGAATGGGGAAAGCTGAGACACTATGAGGTGACTATTTTTAGAAGCTCTTAGAAAGGATTAAGGCAGTGGGTAGGAAATGCAGAAGAGAGGAAAGAATAAAAACAGGCTTGGCTGAACAACTAACTGCAAGTGTATCACTGTGGTCCAGTGATGGTTCTTGGAAACAGACATGCTTTTGTTGGAGTACTACCTCTCCAGAAATACTAGTTGTATTGCTTATTAGAGAAAATCAGACTTCAAATTTCAGTCTCATCATCTATAAAGTGGGGGAGGGTATGTGTGGGGGTAGCCTGTGTCTCCTGGTGTTAAGTAACATAAAAGACAAAGTTTTCCCACAGCACTGACACACAGTAATAATTGATATAATTTCTAACGGGCATTCAGTTTATTTACTTGACAGTCATCTTTTATATAACAAATGGGCTGTGATTATTAGTAATGACTCAATATTTTTATTATTCCACAACATTTTATCAACACACCACACATACATCACTTTGTTATATTGTGGTGGTAGCTTTGTATGTTGCATACTTCCAGAAACTAAGCCACTATCAGTATTTTAAAACCTGTGTTGG
>NW_022111369.1:58348354-58350057 GCF_000313985.2 Echinops telfairi
CCTCTTGATTCAACCTTTATTTGCACTAGGCTCAAATATTTCTTGCTCGTTGCATGATAGAAATTTCTTCTCTAGTTTTTAAATATTGCTGGTGGTCTTTTCTTATATTTTATCATTTTCTTTTGTTTCATTTGCTTTGTTTTGCTTTTCATTATTTCTGTTAGGTCCCGGTTTATGAAACACAGAAGGGTGCATAGAGATAACTGATGCAATGGTGTGGTGGTTACAGAATTTCAGGTCAACTTGATAAATAAGTGTAGGGATGGAGTCTAGCCTGTCAATCCGGTAACAGCCTGATGATGCCTTTGTGGGAATAGTCTTCTCATAAGGATTCTGGGAACTTCCCCTCTTTCTCATATATATTTGAGTGTCTCTGGATTTCTTTCTCTAGTCAACTCGGCCTAACACAAATGGTTTATCTTGATGGGGGTGGGGAACGTGAGTGGAACTGAGGAGCCAACAGTGAATGAACGAAGAGGGGGAGCAATAGAACTGGTTATGGATATACAACTCTTTTTAGAAGTGATTTAACTATGGAAATGTATGTTGTGTGAATATTTTATCAGGAGAACTATTTTTTAAAAGAAACCAAAGTTGATGGGTGGAGAAAGTTTTTGCTTAGGGGGGGATTGAGTTTACGTTAATGGTGGTGGAATAATTTGGAAAAGTAAATCAATAATGTTTGCACAACACAAAGAGTATAATCAATGGCACTGAATTATGCATATAGAAATTGTTGAATTGACGAATGCTTTGTTGTATATATTCTTGCCACGATTTTAAAAATTATGCTAATAACGAGGAATACAAGGAAGAAGAATTTGTTCTAAAAATTGATTGTGGAGATGATGTACAACTCTTATTGACATGATTGAACTAATGAATTGTATGATATGTGGATGACGTGCCAATAAAATTGTTTTAAAAAAATGAAGAATAAATAGTCTTCCTCCTCCCAGGGGGGAAAAAATACAGTTTAAAAAAAATTTTAAAGGATGAATCAGGAATCCTGGGAAGATGGTGGTAGTTTTATTGTTGAATGCCATCAAGTGGGTTTCAACCCATGTGACCTTATGTACAAGAGCACAAATCCCTGCCTGGTCCTGTGCCATCCTCTCCACTGGTCTTACATTACATGAGGTCATCAGTGCAGCCACTGTGTCCATCCATTTTGTCCAGGGCCTTCCTCTTTTTGCTGTCCCGTCGCTTTACCATGCATGACGCCCTTGTCCAGGGACTGCTCTCTCTCGACAACATGTCCAAAGTGGATACAAAAAAGTCTTGCCATCTTTGCCTCTAAGGAGTATTCTGGTCGTCCATCTTCCAAGAGAGATTTGTTGGTTCTTTTGGCAGTCCACAGTACTTTCAATGTTCCTTGCCAGTATTGTAAATCAAATGCATCTATTCTTCTTCAGTCTTCCTTATTCAATTTCCAGTTTTCACATGTCTAAGAAGCGATTGAAAATACCATGGCTTGGGCAAGGCTCAGCTTAGTCCTCGAAGCAACACCTTTGATTTTCAACAGTTTATGAAGGCCTTGTGTAAGAGATTTTCCCAATGCAATGTGTCTTTTGTCCTCTTGACTGCTGTGTCTGTGAGCATTGACTGGAAATCATTAACAATTTCAATCTTTCCTCCATTTATCATGATGTTACCTAATGGTCCAGTTGATGGAATTTTAGTTTTCATTACATTTAGTTGTA
>NW_022111369.1:58351101-58353222 GCF_000313985.2 Echinops telfairi
GGTGATAGGCAAGATAAGTTTGGGGACCTTTGATCTAGAACAAATAAGTTGTTAAACCCAGAAGCCATAGAAAACATTTACCAAAACTAGATGACAAGTATCGATAAACGCAGAAGTAAAAGTGTGTAGGTTTTGACTACTAGCAGCTATGAGATGCAGTGGAATCATCACTTTGTGAAAAAGCAGCAGAGGAATTCAATGAGACAACTAAAAGGCGAGGAGGACAAAGACGCTGGATTATTGCTTGGGAATGCAGTTGTGAAATCTTCCCCCACCCGAGCCCCACACTGAAAATGAAGGATTGATCGCAATTTATGGCTTTATCGTTGGTGATACTTTGGGGTAAGTATTAGACTCCAAACCACAAGATCAGTACTTCATACCTACCAGCCAAATGCTCAGGAGAGATGGGAGTAGCTGCCCTCAGGAAAGGGCAAGCCCCTGGCTCAAAATCTAAAAAGAGAGTGGTGACTGAAAGAATAAGGTGAGCAGAGACCTGATAAGACAAAATGCATGTGGACTCTGGTGTAAAGAGTTCTGCCAGATCAAGGGTCCAAATTTTTTAATAGAAGTTAAAAAATAATATTTAGATTTTGTAAGAAAACAAGTTACAAAACCACAACTCTGACAAATCAAACATTGTCAATAATGAGCATGGATGTGTAAGAATCGATGTTTAATAATGAAACCATTTAGGGGACCATACTTTGCCCCCCCTGAGCTCAATGTTTGGTAAATAACTAGACTCTTTGAGTGGCTCCTAGCCATAGAGGATAGAGCCCATGGGATCTCAAAATACAAAAATTGTTCACATTGTTTTTTCCTCCGGAAATGGTGTGCAGGTGATTGGAGAAATGAGTTTAAAATATATATCAGAAAGTCTCCCTTGTGAAATAAAATAATTCTTAACGCTCATTCACTGTCATGGAGTTGATTTCAACTCATAGTGATCTCAGACCCCACTAAAAAAGGGGAACAGTGAGATGGGAGTACAGAAGGGACACTAATTAAAGGGGAGGGGGGAGAAACCTCTGAAAGAACTAGAATTAAATGGTCTTAATTTCAGAGAGGGCTTAATTGCTTAGGAAAACTGTCTTCGAGAGACAAAAAAATATAAGGTACCTCATGGACTATGAATAAGGTGAACACAAAACAATCTTTAGCAGACAGGGAGTTTCTACCAGAAAGGCTAGGCATCTTGTGGAATCCCTTCCTAAGGCTTCTATTTTCTTTATTTTCCGTTTGTGTGTGTGTCATTTTATCCTTCTTTGGTTTTTTTCAGTCAACTCAGGTTGTATGTACGGTTTTCTTGCAATAAGAGCAGTTTGGAGACTTAACTATTTCTCATAAACTCACTTTTGAGATCACATATTCAATATACGTGCATTCAGGATTTGATAAATTCTATCTGTGTACCCTGCATTCATGTGTGATATACAATAAAGCATAAAAATAAAGTTTGAAAAGAGTGTGTCTACATGGAAATTCGAGTGTTTTACTTCTACTCCCCAGTGAATGGGGAGATGCCGTCCCTTCCTCTGGATGTGTACACTTCACCTTGGTGATCACAGAGACTCAAATTTGAAATTCTCTTAAAGTTTCACCTGCGTAAGGATCCCCAAGAAAACACGAATAAAAATGCAGGTCTCAGCCACAGCCATGGAGATTCTAATCCAGCATATCTGTGCTCAGGGCCAGGCATCTGCACCTTTTAACAAGATTTTCAAGTGATACACATGCCGATGATTGCAGGAGTTCAGAACTGTGAGGAACGCCTAGAAACAGTAGGTGATATTCCTGGGTTTTTTTATACCCTCTGATACTATCTGTTCTTGTAAAGAGTGACAACCATGGATGCCCTTTAGAATAGTTGTATTCAGTCTTACAGAGTTGCTGTCAGTCAAAATGACTATAGAGTAGAGGGGTGTTTTTGTTTAATGTAATAAGCAGAATTAGTCAGTGATGAAATATAATCTAAAAGTTGGCCCTAATATTTGAAGCTTAGAATAATGTTCTTTTTTGTATATCTACTTGGTCATGCGGTTACTCATCAGAACCCTCTCAGGAAAGGAAAATAAAATGGGCATAATTTAAATCAACCAAGCATTGATGTTGAAAAAA
>NW_022111369.1:58353894-58355938 GCF_000313985.2 Echinops telfairi
TCATTATAACAACAAAGAAGTATGGGATCCAGTCTGTCAACAGGGCTGGGGTTGAGAGGCCCTGACCTAAATTAATAAAGACAAATTAATGTTATACCTCCAGCCAATACCCCTACACAGAGCAGTTATATCCTCTTCTACTCTCTGATAGTTTTTGAAATAAACAATAACAACATTCTGAATACAAAGTAGTCAGTAAATCAACTGTGTTGCTAATTATTTTGTGAATTGTCAGGAAATCAGTGAAACAAGAACTCTCTGCAGTTCATTAACTGACCCCACTGTGACTCCAGGGAGTGTGTACACGTCCATCTGCTTAATACAAAAATGGCCCATTTCTTCTATTAATTTAAATCGGAAGAAGCTCTTGACAATAGCTACCAAGAGACAATGGATTCATTTCTCTCCAAAGGGAAACACAAATCCTAAAGACAGTAGAGGAAAGAAGGTTCAGAGGGAAATGTAATAAATGAACCATGAGATTACTGTTTACTTGAATCAACAGCGATGAAGAAATATAAGCTTTTCGAATCCCAATGAGCTATGAACAGAAGGTGTACTGCTTAAAACATAAAAAGAGGTGTACTATAATCGGAGATCCATGAATTATCCAAGCACTCTGAAGTTTTACCCTGAAGAAGATTAATTTATCCTCAAGTATTACTGAGACCTCTGAATTTTCCTTATTTTGATAGTAAAGCTCAGAGAAAGATTACATATTTTTCAGTGCATATAGTAAAAAGATATTTAAATGATAATGCAGTTTCATCTTGAAAAATAATTCACAAAATAATATTCAATAAGTAGTTTCTACAGTTTTTCTTTCACACTATCATACAAAATCCAGTCGAATGAGCCCCTATTTTATTTTACAAGTGAACTTCAACTCTTTGGGGCAAGAGAGAGACTCTCACCAATAAAATTTTCACCAATATGGACCTGTAGGTATGTACAGCCACTATGGAAATCGATTTGGTGATTTCTAAAACAGATGGAGATCGAGTTACCATATGACCCAGCAATCCCTCTTCTGGGCATCTACCCAGAAGAGGCAAGAAAAAAACCAAGGCCAGACATCTGTGCTCCAATGTTCATTGCAGCACAGTTTATAATTGCAAGGAATTGGAAGCAACTCAAATTTCCATCAACTGATGACTGGATTAAAAAACTGTGGTACATACATACAATGGAGTACTATGCATTGCTAAAAAGCAGTGATGAGCACATGAAGCATATCGCCGCATGGGAAGAACTGGAGGAAATTATGCTAAGTGAAGTAAGGCAAGCACAAAAGGACAGGTATAACATGAGTCCACTGAGGTAAGTTTATATATATAAAAAAAGAAAGTAAGAAAGAAAGAGAGAAAGAAAGAAAAGAAAAATAAATGCAAAAGGGGCACAGGGAAAAAGCTACTGTATATAAACACTCCAGGGGTGAGGTCCAGGTAGTATGGCAAGGGCCAGACAAAATCCAGGGGTACATATGGTAGCCAACTACAAAGGGGGCGGGGAGGGAGGAAAAGGGAAAGAATTTATAAAAAAGATGTGTGGCAGGGGAATAGGGCACTGACCCACCCAAGGGGAGGGTATTGTTTGTGTCTTCACAGGGAAAGAGGGACCAGACTTAAAGCCAGTGCCAAACGAATGCAGCGTGCCAGCAAGGAGTGGGGAGCCAGTGAAGGAGCCTAAGGGCTCAGCCCCCATACCAGCTACTTGCCCCTCTGCCCAGAAGAATTTACTTTAGAGGACAGCACTGAAGCTGCAGGTAGGGGCATGTCTGATCAGAGCACCTGGGAGCAAACAAAGAGGGAGGAAGAGAGAGTGGAGCACATCCTGGCCCACCAGGCCTGGAGGATGATATCCCCGCTCTGAACAGCCAATGCACAGAGTGGACAATATGGCTGGTCCCACTACAAGACACACCGTCCCTTGCTGGTCCAGGGCCCTAAGGGGAACAACACTGGAGACTCAGTGTCGGGACTGGCCTGGACTGACCCCGCGACACTGAGGCAAACCACTAAAAACATGCAGCATGGGAGCATGG
>NW_022111369.1:58357633-58358599 GCF_000313985.2 Echinops telfairi
ATTTATGAATTATGAAGGGTTCATGAGGGAGGGGGGAATAGTGAGGGAGGGGGGAAGTGAGGAGCCGATATTAAGGGCTCAAGTAGAAAGCAAATGTTTTGAGAATGATGATGGCAACAAATGTACATATGTGCTTGATACAATGGATATATGTACGAATTGTGATAAGAATTGTACAAGCTTCCAATAAAATGATTTTTTTTAAAAAGAAACAAACAAAAAAATATTCACCAATAAAAGTTGCCAATCTTCTTTTAAAAACATCCTCATATCTATTGCCTTAAGGATGTCATTATGGATTTCCACCCTCAGCAGCTCCTCTGGCCACCTGCCTCCGAATATCTTAGAATACTCATCTCTGTACTCAAATCCACTGCCATGGAGTCAATGTCAGCATGAGCCACCACTCTCATCCTTCTCTTATGGGCTTGAACGATAAATCTTGCAGTTAGCAGTCCAAATGTGACCTATCAGTGAAACCAGAGTATCTTACTCTTTCTGTGAAAGCAAAACAAAACAAATAAAAACACTGCCATTGAGTCGATTTCAACTCATCGTAACTTTATGGAACCGGGTACAATTGTCCCTGTGGATTTCTGGGAGTGTAACAGTTTATGGGAGTAGAAATTGTCCCTGTGGATTTCTGAGAGTGTTACAGTTTATGGGAGTAGAAATTGTCCCTGTGGATTTCTGAGAGTGTAACAGTTTATGGGAGTAGAAATGTCCTCTTTCTCCCCCAGAGCGGCTTGTGGTTTTGATTTATTTACCTTGTGGTGAAGAGCCCAATGTGTAAAAAAAATCCTAGAATATGATCTGAATATCTCCATTCTCAGCACAAGGTCCTTTCTATTACAAGAGCTTGCTTTTCTACACAGTTCTATAGACACTCCTTCTCTACCTACTGATGCATACAATATAAGCAGCCATTCTTTCCTCTCCATCAATCAAGTACACCTTCACACTTAC
>NW_022111369.1:58359178-58360476 GCF_000313985.2 Echinops telfairi
TACCTTGAACTAAGCCTGAGAAATCAGTTAATTTTGTGTCTAACAAAGTTAAAGAGAGATTTCATTTTTGCTCGGAAATGAAAAGACTTTTACTAAAAGATGTGTACATGCCAAGAGGAAGGTGTTCACTGTATCTTTTTCACTTTAAGTCCTCGCATGTTGAACTATTCTGGGTATTGGTATTGCTTAAACAGTAGTTGCTGAACCTTGACAAAATAGATGAATAAAAATACTACAAGCTTCTACATGTGCCTGGAAAGATGGCAAATTACCATAAATTTCTGCTACTTCCTCAATAATTCGCTCCTACAACAATTGAGAGGGGAAATCACAAATCCTAGGAAGAAACATCAAAAGAAATAAAATAAAATTGAGGGGAAAAAAACACATTATATTGGATGACTACACCCTTAGCCACAGGGTGACTGCCTAGGCACAGCATCAGAGAATAATTTGAGGAGGGATTCGGTCTTATCTCTCCTCAAAATTGAAAAGTTCATTATTCCATGCCATTTTACAGACTTCTGTAAATCTCGAGTAACAGCAGCTATTGATGTTATTTAGCTAATAAATACCAGGTCAGCATAAAAGTCCTATGTTTTGTGCTGATCACAGATGAAGCTGATAAAAACTGTCAGAATCCGAAAGCATTTTTATATGCATTTACTCTTCTACTGCTCATCCTCAAAATACTCAGGGCAGTAATATAATAATCAGAGTCTTATCATCTTCCAGTGATTCTTTTAAGGATCTAACCAGAAGGGTCATCTGGTGGGTGGTAGCAAATCACTGCACTCCTGACGTTCTATGTTCACAACACTCTCTGGTTTACAGCTTATTCTCTTCATTAGGCAGAGAGGACACATATTCTAAGTCTTCCACCATACACAGTACCATGAGAACCCCAAGAAAACTTCAGCTTTCCAATCAAAATACATATACACCTGAAATGTGTGACTGTGCTTGATATGACTTTTATAGTCATAGTCTTTTTAATTCCCACCAAACAAATGGAAGGGGCCGTACAAATTGGGATAATTCCTCTTTTCTTGATGGTCTAGGTAAAAGGAGGTGGGGAAAGATGTCGAAAGGATTATTTTATCCAACTGTGACTGCTGAGTTAATTATAATTTTAAAAACTTGGAACTCTAGTGCAGTTGGAATTGGTCAAAATTGTTGTCCTAATGGATATAAAATGAGCCATTTCAAACGCAGGAAAGGGGATCGTATTGCCATTAAGAAACAGATGAACCACTCAGGACCAGGGGTGACAGTGGCAATACCAGGAGGGAAGGGGG
>NW_022111369.1:58362338-58378567 GCF_000313985.2 Echinops telfairi
CAAAGTGAGTCACAGGAGCAAAAAGAAATCATCCACAGCCAGCCATTTAAACTTGCAGCATGACCAAAAAATCAATGGTACTGAAAGAAGTCCAGGTTGCACTGAAGGTACTAACTAAAAACACAGCTCTAGGAATTGGCATAATACCAGTTGAAATGTTCCAAGAAGTTTATAAAGCACTAGAAAAATTCATTTGTCTATGCTAGGAAATTTGGAAGTCAGCTACTTGGCCAACTCAAATATACTATATCTGTGAGATAACACAATGGAGAAGCTCAATATTAGCAACTAAAGACAGACCAACTGACTGGAAAAGATCCATATTTCTACCCATTCCAAAGAAAGGTAATCCAACAGAATACATAAATCACAGAACAATATCATTGATAACACAAACAAGTAAATTTTGTTGAAGGTCATTTAACAATGGTTTTAGCAGTACTTTACCAGGGAACTTCTACAGGTTCAGAACGAACTCAGAAGAGGACATAAAACAAGGAATGCCATTGGATCTTGGCTGAAAGCAGACAATATAAGAAAGGTGTTTGCTTGTGTTCCAATTACTATCTGTTGTGTGGATCATAACAAACAATAGATAACATTAAGAAGGAGAATTCCAGAACACCTCATTCTGCTCATTCAGAACCTATACTTAGATCAAGAAGCAGTTGTGTAAACAGAACAATGAAACACTACATGATTGAAAATTAAGAAAAGTATGTGTTAGGGCTGTATCTTCTCACTATAATTATCCACTCTGTGTACTTAGCAAATATTCAGAGAAACTGGATTATATGAAAAAGCTAAATTATATGGCACCAGCATTGGAGGGAGGCTTATTAATAAACTGCAATATGCAGATAACACAACCTCGCTTGCTGAAAGTGAGGAGGACTTGAAGTACTTGCTGATGAAGATCAAATATTGCAGCCTTCAATTACAACTTAATACAAAGAAAACCAAAGACCTAACAACTAGACCAATAGGTAATCTTCATGATTAATAGAGAAAAGATTGAAGTTGAAGAAGATTTCATTTTGCTTCAATCTACACTCAATGCTCATGAAAGCAGCAGTCAAGAGATCAAACAACTCGTTACATTGGGTAAATCTGCTGCATACGACCTCTTTAAAGTTTTGAAAATCAAGGATTTTATTTTGAGGATTAAGATACACTTGAGCCAAGCCATGGTATTATTAATTACTTCACATGATTGTGAATGTTGAACACTGAATAAGGAGACCTAAGGAAATTGATGAATTTTAATTATGGTTCTAGTATCAAATATTGAAATTACCATGGACTGCCAAAAGAACACACACATCTGTCCTGGAAGAAACCCAACTGGAGTACTCCTTCAAAGCAAGGATCTTGGGAGTTGGTCTCACGTCCTTTGGGCATGTTATCAGGAGAGAATAGACTTTGGAATAGGACATCATGCTTGGTAAAGGAGAGGAGCTGAAAAAAAGAGCAAGACCTTTGGCCAGAAAGACGGACAGTGGCTGCAATAATCAGCTTACATATAACAATTTTGAGGATAGAATAGGACTAGACAGTGTTTTGTTCTATTGTATACAGGGTTTCTCTAAATCAGAACCAACTCGACTGCAAAAAACAACAACAACAATAACTTATATCAGCATTAATGTTGTGTGATTTCTGTGTAGCCACTGCAATGAATTGTCAAACTCAGCAGAGATTCAGAGAGAGCCTTGTGAAAAAATGTTTGTCAGAATTCATAAAGAATGTTGAATGGTAAGGTAATGTCTGACCTCTGCCTCATAGGATTTGGCTGATGTTGATTTTGATTCTCAATCTCTATTGTAAATTTGGAGGAGCTTAGATAAGCACTGAGCCTCCATACCATTTTTCCAGACTACTAGAAAAGACAGCATACTAGAACAAACCAAGTGGACTTCCAAAAGCTTGTGGGGAAAATCCAGTTTATGTTCAATCCATTTTTAAACAAATATTTTTGAACCCTCCTCATATATAACACATGAACCAAGATAATCAGAAATCAAATGATCATGATATATATATATATTGCTAAACAGATAAGAAATGACTGAAGTATATTCAAAAACAATAAACAGATTAATCAAGTAGAAATGTTGATTGTGGAAATTGTAATAATAGCACCAACGAAACACACAACATCCCTTTAGTTCCTGAATGCTTCCTCCCCCAGACAATTATGACCAACTTCTACCTTACAAACACAGCTAGACTGGAGGACGCACATTGGTACAGATAAGAGCTCTCAACACATGGAATCCAGGACAGATAAACCCCTCAGGAACAGTAGTGGGAGTAGCGATACCTTGCGAAGGAGAACTGAGCCCAAAGTTAGCTATATAGTCCCCCTGGCCCCTGAGGGACCAGTAACAGAAATGTGGGTGAAGGGAGACAATGGGTGGTGCAAGATACAAAATAATAATATATAATATATATAATAATATATAATTGATCAAGGATTCATGAAGGTGGGAGGGGAGGGGAGAGAGGGGAATAAAAAGGAGCTGATACCAAGGGCTCAAGTAGAATGAAAATGTTGGAAATGTTGGTGGAAACATATGCACAAGTGTGCTTAATAAAACTGAACAATGGATTGCTATAAGATTTGTAAGAGTCCCCCAATTAAATGATTAATAAAAAAGAAGGAAATGATGAATGGCTCAAATATTTGGTCCTAAAACATAAAAAATAAATAAAATTTTCAAAACACAGATTAAATAAAAAGTAGGATGGCTGAAGATGACAACCAAATTATTTAAATAACCAAGTTATTTAAATCCCCAATACATCACAATCTGTATATAACTACTTAAAAATATGTAAGTGCATTTCCTCCCAGCCTCTTTAATGCATGATCATTTACTTCCTTCTCTCTTTTTAACATAATTAACAGTATTTTATGCAGACAGATCTCTGTCCTGTTTCATCATTTAATATTTTAGCAACATACTTTTATAAACCTCTTAGCTATAATTAGACAAGTTCCTAAACATTAATAAGGAAAGTTTCTCAAATAAGCATATTCCCAACTCTAACATACAGATTCTAATTTGGTAGAGAACAAATAATCAATATCAACTAATATCCCAGTTAATATTAATACATGTATCTCAGGCCATTATAGATATATTGATTTCTTAATCTGGAAAAAGTCACTGCTTTCATTAGCCATTCCTTTATTAGAAAACCTGATCTGCTTTTCATAATACCTCCACCACCTTAAATACACACAAGTATGAATCAATTCTCTGGAGTTATGTAATTTGTTGCCATTAATAACCACACATTTCCTGTAACAATCTCTGAGCTCACCAAATGATCAAACAATCTCTAAGCTCACCAAATTGGTAAATAAAATTGATATTTTTAAGTATTAATCTACAAGAAACTCTATAGTATTTATAATACTGAAGATTCATTTCCATGTGATCAAAACTTTGTGTTACTAAAGCTTCCATAAACATTCCCTTATTTTAATAATTCTAATATCTCGGAAGGATCTCTGGTTTTAAAGTGATCCTCGTCATTGGCAGTTTGAAACCACCAGCAGCAGCTCCATGCGAGAAAGACTGGACTTTCTACTCCCATTAATATTTACAAATTCAGAAACCCACAGAGGGTTGCTATGAACCAACAATGAATTGATGTCAGTAAGTAATGTCTTAGAACAATGGATATCTTGGACTTGGAAAAAGTGATATCATTACTAATGTCAGTTGGCTCTTGGATCAAAGCAGGGAATCCGAGAGAGATGTTTACTTGTGTTGTACTGACTATGCAAAGACATAGCACTGCGTGGACCACAATAAACTATGGAAAACCTTAAAAAGAATGAAAACTTCAGAACATCTTGTTGTGCTCATAAGAAACTTGTACATGGATGGAGAGGTAGCTGTGTGAAAAGAGTAAAGGAATGCTGCATGGATGGTTTAGAGTCAAGAAAGGTAAATGTGTCTCCATGACCTTCTTTCATCGCCCTCTTCATGCACATAAGGTCATAGACATTATAAAACTTCTACATTGTAGATAACCAAAGAATTAACTAGCTCATATAGTAATATAATATCCTCCAGGGAGCTATCACCAAATAAAAGAATAGCTTACGCAATATTCTCCAGAGACCTGTAATTTACCTTAAAGATTTGGTACATACTCACTCACTGTCATAGAGTCAATGAAAACTCGCAGTGACCCTATCAAATAAAGGAGAACTGCCCCTATGAGTTTCTGAGATTGTAACTTTTTATAGGAGTGGAAACCCCTATCATTTTCCCTTGATTTTGTGCATATTTAGTCTACATTAGCTTTTAGACCAATGGTTCTCAGTCTTTCTAATGCTGCAACCCTTTAATACAGTTCCTCATGTTGTGGTGATGCCCCAACCATAACATAATTTCTTTGCTACTTCCTAACTGTAATTCTGCTACTGTTATGAATTGGGTGACCCCTGTGAAAGGGTAATTCGACACACACCCCCAAAGGGTCGCGACCCAAGTTTGAGAACCGCTGCTTTAGACAGTCCTTTGGAAAAGGCTTTCAATAGATACAGTCACTTCTTCCTAGAAATATCATTATTTACTGGGAGCCAGATGATAAGGGCATTAAATCAGGTCACTATTCCTCTTCTTTTTTTCTCTCCCAATGCATCCCTCTGGAAAGGGCAATGACTATATCACAGGTCCATACCCAGGCATTTAGCTCTTTCCTCCGACACAGCTACATTGATTACACTATACGCATGGCATCTCTTACCACCACCCCTATCTCCACTAGAAAACAGGGAGATATCTAGCCCTTCCATCAGCCATCTACTAACCAAGTAGCTTTAGTTTTTCCACTTTTGTGTGTGACTGCTACCATTGTTGCTTCACTAAAACTCACGATGGATCTCATCCATCTCTGATGTGAAATCTATTGTCTTAAATCATGTGTGATCATCTTTCCGCTGACTATATTTGTCTTTTTCCACACACAGTGTCTGATATCCAGTCCAATGGTAAATTGTCAGAAGGCCTCGCCAAGCTCTGATACACTTAGTCTAGCAGCTTATCAGCATGTCCATAGGTCTCTAAATGTCAAACTCATGCCACTTTATCACTAGGCCTTTCTGAAACCTCCATCCAGTTTAGGCCATTACAAGCTATGCTGAATAACCAATAGTCTTTGTAAATAGCAAGTACAATTGTTAAGTTTATTAAACCTTGACTTTCATAAAGTGCTGTGCCAGAAGTTTCATGTGCCTCATGCCATTTAGTCCTCTGAGGAACATTGTGAAGTACGTCACATGATGCTATTAATTTTACAAATAGAGAAATTGAGGTTTCAATAAAGTAAATGACTTAGCTGAATTCAAATAACTGTGAGTAACTGGGTTGGGATATGAATACAGCCATTATTTACTTCAGAGCCCTTGTCTTCAAGCTATTCATCAAAATGTTTCTACTGACACATCAGACGGCTTCCCTAATTAAATGAACAAACATTTGCTAAGTGACAATTTGGTGCCAGACACAGTGTGAGGCTTCATTGTGCAGAGTATGGAGGGTAAATATAACAGAAAGCAAAATGCTCCCTAATTGAAAATACCGCCAGTTCTAATTTTCTTTCCAAACCTACCTAATACAAATCATTATTCATTACTTTAATCAAGCAGTAATAGAGTGCCAGGGTGAAATTTCACCACCTTACCCTGATTGGTTAAAACACACACTTCACGTTTAATGACGAATTTCTCTGAAGAGCTAAGTTACTGTCGTTCATATTTCTTGTGAGGAGTGTTTACTGTAATATGTAAGCACTGATGCTGTTGGTAATTTTTCTATATCTGGCCTGTATCTTCCACTACATTGACTAAATAGATGTGTATTGTCCCCGGTGGATGAGGGTCTTCAGCTTACATATTACATATTACAGAGATAGTGAGGTAACATTTTAGTGACCTTATTATTTCACCTGAAAGCAATCTTCATTTTGTTGCCACTGATGTAATTTGCATAGTACATTTCAAATGTGATACTGAAACATCTGACATATACCATTTCGTGGCCTCAAAGTACTTAAGTGATTTGCACTAAATCAATAACTAGAAAAGACAGACACAAAACTAAAGGCAAGAGTCTCTGATTTTCTCCAGTTGTCTTACCCAATCTGTATGTGGGTTGGTATAACTAAAACTGTAATTGCCTGTCAATTTAGCAGATAATCATTTATTCTAGACAAAAATACATATATTGAAACTATACACTTACACAGTATCAATATTATTCTGATATTTATGACACAAATAACTAAATTTGTTCTTTGGACTCTAGTTCCTGAAAATAGCTTGACTCAATAAATTACTCTGTATTTCTCAAACAAACAGACCACACTTGAATATACATGAATGAAATGGGCGTGCCCAACTCATTTCATTCACAACAAGCTGCAGGAAAGGCAGTGTATGGTAAGCTCTCAACCATCCCATCCTTGAGGCCTGATACTTTTTCTGGAACATCCCACACAGTGTCACATTACCCAGTAAACAAGCTAATCATTGGAATTATGCTTACTTTCCCTTCTGTAGTGAACGACTTCCCATTTTTTCAGTTTCAAAATTGTGGAGATGGCTGATATCTATCTCTCCCTCAACCCCACAACACCTTACTACAGTATCTAGCTTCTTTTCAAATTTACACTACGTTATACAGATGGAGTACTCAGCAAGCTAGGTTATCTGAGTTTACTTACGGATCTCTATTTAAAAAGTTGACATGAGTTTCACCACTGTGGTGAGAAACCCTGTGAAATTGTTCATTCCACATCAGTTAATAAGCCTAAAACCAAAATTACCCTAATTATTGGGTCACATGGAGCCCTGGTATAGGGGTCTACACATCAGGCTGCTATCCCAATGGTCAACAGGCTGAAACCGCCAGATCCTCTGTGGGAGGAAGATCAGGCTTTCTACTATCATAAAGATACACATTCGCAGAAACCCGCAAGGCAGTTCCACTCTGCACTGTAGGTCGAACCCACTCGATGACAGTGGATTTTTTTTTATTTTACTTTTTTTATTTAATCATTTTATTGGGGCTCATACAATTCATCACAATACATAGATCAATTGTGTAAAGCACCCCTATACATTTGTTGCCCTCATCATTCCTAAAATTCGCTTTCCTTTTGAGTTCCTGGAATAATTGTGTCATCTTTCCCTGCCTGCGCCCTGTAACATAAAAATGACTAAGGAACTTCATAGTCTCCTCAGCTATGGTGCTACCATAGCACATGTAACATTAAGTATATAGTCTAATCTAAATGGGAGAATGACAGTAAAATGTTCCTTTATAGCTTTCACCCATGAGGGTAGGTGGAAGCCGTGTGGCACCTCACAATAACTACAGCAATAGAACTCAAAAGAAAATTGTAAGCCAATATCTTTCATAAATAGTGATGCAAAGTCCTCAACAAAATATTAGCAAATAAAATGCAACAATGTATGCAAATTAAATACCCAACCAATTAAAATATATGCTAGTTATGCAAGGGTGGTACATTTACAAATAAATTGGTACAATTCTTCATGCCAAGAGTTAAAGATGAAAAATAATACCATCATATAAATAAATCCAGAAAAAAATGTTCAGTAAGCCCAACACTCAGTCTTGATAAAAGCGGTCAGTGAACTAGAGATAGATGAGGATTTTCAAATTGCTGTGGAATATGTATAACAAACCTGAAGCTAGGTTTCTTCCCTAGCTTCAAGAACAAGAAACAAGTTCAAGAACAAGAAAAGGATATTCTCTCTCATTACTCCAATCACTTATCATACTGAAAGTCCGAGCTAATGAAATTATGACAAGAAAAAGAAATAGGGGGTTTACAGATTGAATGAAGAAACTAAACTATCTTTGTCCTCAGATGATATGACTGCCTAAATGACAAAAAAAACACCTGTAACTAACACGCCATATAGCATAGGAAAATGAAACAGTACACAAAATCAATTGTTTTCTGTCTATGCCAGCAATCAACCAATGGATTTTGAAACTAAAGCATAACACTATCAACAGCAGCAAAAGATACATGGGTACAGATTTAATGAAATAGGTTTAAGAATTATACTTACAAAATGACAAAACTGCATTGAAAGTAATCAAGGATGATCTAAATAAATAGATATTCTGTGCTCTTGGATATGAATATTTAGTATTTTTAATATATAAATTATTCCCAACCGAATATATAGATTCATTGCAATTCAAATCCAAATTTCACCAAGTTATTATGTGGATAACAATAAAGTGATGCTAATATGTATATGGAAAAGTCAAAGACGAGAATGCTCAACAAAATACTGAAGAAAAAGAGGTCTGGGAAATTGGCACTACCTCATTTCATAAAGCAAATCTATAATTATTTAGAAAGTATGTTGGCAGTGAAGGATCAGCATACTATCAGTATAAAAGAATATTGAGCTCATATGTAGACCCACATAAATAGAGTCAACTGATTGTTTGACAATAAACAAAAGCCGTTAAAATAGAGAAAAGGAAGTTTTTCAAGAAATGGTGCTGGAACCAGCAGACATCTACAGTGAGGGGAAGCATCTATACCCAGAGCTTACAATCTTCACATAAAATTTGTGCAAAACAAATAGGCCTATATGTAAGATATGAAATAAGCAACCTCTGCAAGATAGCATAGGAGAAGGGTAACAAGACTTGAGTTTGGTGATGACTTTTCAATTTACAACACCAAACCATCATCCAGGAGAGAATAATTGATAAGGATCATTTCATTAAAATCAAATACTTCTGTGCTGTGAAAGGTAAAATACCCTAAAGAAGATGAGAAGACAAGTGAAAAACTGGTAGAAAATATTTAAAAGTCACACATCATAAGGTACTTCTATCCAAGATATAAAAGAACTCTTAAAACCCAGTAATAACAAAGCAAATAAATGATAAAGTGGAGGGAATATCTGAACTTAAACCTCATCATATAAGAAAAACATATAGCAAATAAGCATATGAAGAGATTGTGAACATCATTAAACCCAAGCTCACAGCCACCGAGTTGACTGCAACTCATACCATCCGCTTAGGTCAGGGCAGAACTGCCACAGTGGGTATCAGAGACTAATTTTATGGGAGTAGAAATCCTTGTCTTTCTCCTGCACAGCAGCTGGTGGTTTGAACTGCAGCTCTGGAGGCTAGCAGTCAGAGCATGGGCACTGTCTCACCAAGTCTCCTTCATATTCTATTAGCGAATTACAAATCAATCCAATGAAATGTCACTATGCATTTATGGAAGTTTTGTTAAATGGCATCTAGTCATTTCCACTTATAGCAACCCTTTGTTCCATGGAACAAAACGTTAACCGATCCTGTGTTGTTTCTACCAATGTTATATTTGAGCAAATAGTTGTTATATTTGAGCAGCTACTGTGTAAATCCATGTAATTGCTTTCCCTTTTTGCTGACCCTCATGATAGCAAGCCTGATATCCTTCTCCAAGAATTAATCACACCTAATAACATCTCCAAAGTACAGGGAACAAAGTCTTGTCTTCATGACTTCTAAGGAGCACTCTGACTGTCAGCTTAAAGAGACAGATTTGTTCTTTCTTCTAGCAGTCCATGGTACATTCAGTTGTCTTTGCCAGCACCATTGCTAACAACATAACACATAACTTAATGGCAGCAATTACCGGTATTCTTCAGTTCTCCATATGCTTTGCCAGTTTTCCCATTTTTATGAGTCGACTGTAAATACTCTGGCTTCAGTCAGGCTAAGCTTAGTTATACAGGTAATATCCTTTTTTTGAATGCTTTGAAGAGATCTTCAGCCACAGCTTGCTCAATGGAATACATAGGTTGATTTCTTGACTGCTGCTTACAAATGATTTGATTGTGGATCCAAGTAAAATGAAATCTTTGACAAATTCAGCCTTCCATCCTTCAATCATTATGTAGCTTATTGATAAAGTTGCAAGGATTTTTTTATGTTAGAGTGGAAGGCTGTAGTATTTGATCTTTATCAGTAAATGTTTAGAATCCTTCAATATTTCAGCTTGAGGTTTGAAGTTTTTTTTTTTGTTTTTTTGTTTTGTTTTGTTTTGTTTTTTTTAAATATGGAACGCTTCACGAATTTGCGTGTCATCCTTGCGCAGGGGCCATGCTAATCTTCTCTGTATTGTTCCAATTTTTAGTATATGTGCTGCCGAAGCGAGCACGAGGTTTGAAGTTTTTGTTTAGGTCTTTCCTTTCTGATTTTCTATCTCCAGGTATTTTCATACTTCGTTATAATACTCCACTTTTGTCTTCTCAAGCTGCTGTTTGAGACATTTTGATCAGTTCATTTGCCTCGTTGTTTCTACCATTCACTATATCTGCATGCTTATTAAGAGGGCTGAACTGTAAAACAATGACGATATCAAATGCTGGCAAGAATGTACAGCAACAGGGAGACACACTACTTCAAAGACACTGACGTTTCTTACAATGTCAAAAAATCGGTTTAATATGTTATCTAGCAATCAGACTTGTTGGCATTTACCTACATGAGATGAAATTGCATTTCACATAAGAACCTGTAGTCTTATATATAACTGCCAAAATTAGAAGAAACCAAGTTATCTTTCAAAAGGTGAATGACTTCTTAAAATTGTGGCACATCTGTAAAAAGGAAAATCCTTCTATGGACAATTACCTAGATATACACCATCTACCCAAAGTAATGTAGATGGAAGTAGAAAATCTCATCAGATCCATACATGACTAATTAGTGAACTTTACTGGGAACTCAGGTTAAGAGGAATAGGGGACATGTATCAGAGAAGATGATTACACTTCTGATGGTGGATAAATCAGTGGGACAAACTGCCATTGAGAAAAAATATTTAACATTATTTACATAGACTCCCAGAGGGAAATATGTCAGGTATTATGTTCCTAACTGGACACTTTTGAGGTAGGTTCTATCCAGCCCCTGCTGACCAAGGAATAGTACTCTAAACAATTGGGACGGTAGACTGTCCTTTTGATATGCACACCACCCTTCACAGACCACACCAGAAGGACTCAATTGAAAATTCCACTAAACAAACTGCACTTTACCTTAATCTTACTTGTAGCATATCTAAGGAACTAAAATACTCCCTCGAACTTAAAACTGAAATGTCATAGTGGGAGACTAATCAAATGATCGCTATCCCAAGGTTAGGGAATTGGTGGTCACTGGACTTTGTTTTGGTTCAGATACACTGCTTTGCAGTGCCTAATGAATGGCTACCCAAGATCAATGTATCCTTGCTGTTTTCACCCTCTCTCTGCTTTTTTTTTTGGTGATGTGTTAGCCTACCAGACATGATCCTGCCTTTGTAAATGAGTGATACTGAAAGTGGTGCTATATATCTAACCCTCATGCTTTGTATAACTAGTGTCCAGTCCCCTAAGTTTCAAAGCTGTAAAAGTTAACAATTCTTGTATTGTAATCTAAAAAGCTGTACTACAAATGTATGAATTTCTTTTCTCAAGTATTTTAAATGTTAGACCATTGACTAAAATATTGACAATATCATCAATAGAATTACCTTTTTCCCCATGGGGATGACTGTACTCCAAAAAGATAATTATGTCTCTAAAGGAAGCCAGGAACATGCATGAACCATAAATATATCAATGGAGTTTGGGCTCACAGTTGATCATAGTGCTAATATAAGAAAAATTAGTTCTTGTGGCATAATCCTGCTTGGTACTCACCCTCATGAAGAGATCACTGAAGACAAGGTGCTACCTTTGTCTATCACCACAGCATCATCACAGCAGTGTGTTGATGCAATCAGATGGTGCTCAGCTATAGAAAAAATAGCATTTGTAGTCTTAAAGGCTTGCCTCAAAATAAGCAGCAATCTAAGTGAGGAGTCACCTAAATCCATGCAGAATGAGCATCCCAGTGTGTATGATGCAAAGATGGTAAATAATGGAAACAAAACCTGAAGGAAGGAACAACAGTACCAGAGCCCAAATTCTAAGCACCCAGTTTGTGGAACATTACAAGTGATAGTGGAATCCCAAGACATGATTTATTGAGGGGCAGTTTCATCATTTATGCATGAGCATGTGTTAATGATATTATTGTTCTGGTTGAAATTTAATGGAGTAAAAAGCAGTCAAGGAAGAAGATTATATTAGATTCTCTGAACTGATTCACTCAAAACATTATCCAATATGCTTCTAATTTAAATATATTAATTTTTCAAATAGAGAGCAAAAAATATTTTAATCATTAATAATTAAAGAAATGAAATTTAAAGAAAATGAAACCAGAAAACTGAATTTTGCCAGTCATTGACAGGAAAGTAGAGTGAATGGCATCTTCGTGCACTACTATTAGAAATACAGAGTGTGCACGCATTCAAAGAGCAATCTAAGTGTACTTACTGAGAAAAAGTATGTGCATAAGCTTACTCAATGGCACAGCATCACACCTCTGAGATATACATTTCAAAGAAATCTTAATAGTTCAAAGAAATATTAACTCCCATTTTATTGGGAGTTAATATAGATATTACATTACTTCATCATTCAACCACATCAAGAATATTGTACTGTTGCTACCAAAATCAGTTTCAAAACACTCTTTTCCTTCCTGAACTCCTTGAAATCAGTTCCCTTTTACCCACCATCAAAACCATAGCACCCAACCCAGAAATCCTTATTCTACTTGCTGTCCCTATGAGATACATCAATCCAGGGTTTCATATACTGAAAAACAGAAAAACATGGAGGTTTATCCCGAATGACATAACATAGAGACAAACCCCAATATAAACAAACAAAGAACAAAAAAATACAGAAAATGTTGAAAACCAGAAAAAGCCTAATATATATACATCAGAAGTGGGGTCAACCAACAAGGTTTGAACCATTCAAGTCAGGTTTATCATTCTTATCGTCTATAGTCATCTCTCCAATGCAGAGACTATTTTGAACTGAACCATGTAGGTGTAAGTCAAAACAATTGCTACAAAATCATAGAAACATGTATTAAACGCCATTGTCAAAATGTGAAAGGATTGTTTCTCAAGGTACCTTCTGCTTTGGTGGGGGTTGTTTCCATCTTGCTAACCCTACTCAGAAGAATTCTCTAGTATCCAATTTATGCCCTATCAAAATGGCAGGTTTAGTAGCCTGGAGCTACTCAAATTGTGTTCCTTTTAAATATTACATGAATTTGGCGGAGAAAGGAAGTCTAAAGATGCATTATCAGGGTTGTAGGGTGGAAGAGGTAAGATTGCCGAATGAAATTTTCATAGGAAAGCCTTTATTACCCTCAGAGAGTGAGTAGGCACATCATTGGGATGGAAATCAAAAACTCTACAAACCATATTTCTTGGCCTTTGTCACAGTAATTTTCTCTTCAATTTTCTAATAACCTCTTCCTAATAAGCCTCTATGATCACGTAGTGTCCTTTTAAAAAATCAATCAATATTAACTGTTTGAGATCCAAAAATCTGTTTCCATAACATTCTGAGCTGACTCTGTCACATTAAATTCATCTTTGAGTCCTCCTGACCTATCCTAAAATGTCCTTGATGGTTCTAAAGTGTATTGTTTTGGGGGAAGCAGCATTCCATAAAGTTGTTGAAAAGTCTCAATTCTTTGGAAATGTTCTCAGTGCTCACTTCAGTTTTGTTAATAATTTAATTTATCCTTTTGGTTTGCAATAAACCCATGCATGTATGCACTAGAATCATAGTAGGGGTACTTTTTGGTTTACCCTAATAGTTTGATTTAAAATCCTATGAAAACACAGCCAGATCCCTGATGATGATCTTATTTGACCATGTGGATCATGGAAGAGGAAACATGGCTAGACTTCGCAGCTACTCAAAAATTTCCAATTTCTGATTTCTCATATCACAGTTCAAGAGCACTGCTTATGGCTGTTGTTGTTAACGTGAGCCATCAATTTCTGAGCCATGTTGACTTTTTATGTAGAAACACTGCCCAGTTCTGTGCCATCCTTAAAATTATTTCTATGTCTGTGCCTACTGTTGTAGCCATTGTGTCAATCCATCTCTGTGAGGTCCTTCTTCTGTTTCACTCCCCTCTACTTTACTAAACACAATGTCTTTCCCCAAGGTTGATCTCTCCTAACAACATTTAAGTCTTGCCATCCTTGCTTCTAATGAGTCTCTAGCCATACTTCTTCCAAGACAGATTGGTTTGTCCTTTTAGCAGTTCAAGGTACTCCATGGTACTCCCGTGGGAATAGAGACGTATGGTCCTCATTTGCCAGGACTCAAGGTAAGGAGATAGAGCTGCAATAATCTGCTAATGCTATAGCAAGAGGACATCACGTCTCAAACTGTTGTCGGCCCCACAGTCTTCTCTGTGCCTTAGCACCTCTGTGCAGGTATGTCCTCGGGACTTGGTGTGCCAATGTGGGGTTTAGACTCTCACTCTTTCTTTTTCCTTCTTGGTTTGCTCCCATGTGGGTATGGTTAGCCGGTCCCCCTTCCCAAACTGTAAGTTTAGTGTTGTCCTCTGTAGCACATACTTCTAGGGAGGGGATCTGTTTGGCTCTGATTGAGACATGATGTCTGCTCGTTGGAGCATACCACAACAGAGGACAATACTGGAGTCACACGGCGGGAGTGAGTCCAGTCTGAACCCACCCACAGTGGGGCAAGCCAAGAAGGGAACATAAAAGATCAGCAGTGGGAGCAAAGCTACGAAGTTCCTGAGGCACCTCCAAAATGGACTTCAGGCTAGGAGGGGAAGTTCCTGACTCCCTAGGACTGGTGGGAAAATTAGTCATAAAGGTCAGCAGCCAGACCTGGAATTACACATTCTTTTTCAGGGTTTTTTTCATTATTATTATTCAGTCTTTTGTTTTGTCTCCATTATTGTTGGTTTGCCTACCTATATAAGATAGGCATGGGAAGCAAGTTCAAGGAGAAAACAATGGGATTGATTTTTCTGGAGGGACTTGAGCAGGGGAAGGGAGCAGTGAGCAAACAATGCCATAGACAGGGGAACAACTAGGGAATTACAATCAACAATGAGAAGGATGGAGAGATCCTGAGGGTATCGGAGCAACAGAAATCTAGCTGAGAGGAATTACTAAGAAGCAGAGGGCCAGCGTGATGATGGGGCAGGAAGAAGGTAAAAGGAAACAGAAAAGATCTAGGAAGCAAAGGTATGGCTAGAGGTATAAACATAGGTGTGCACATATGTAAATATATGAATTCATAAAAATAGAGGTATTGGCCTATGTACATATATTTATATGACAATACATTGAGCTAGTGAACAGAATTTAGACCTGTGCTCAAGCCCTCCCTCAACACAAGAACACTTTGCTAACTATATGGCATTCTTTAATGCTCACCCTCCTGGCTCAATGTGGTGAAGAAAGCTGATGGTGTCCGGCTATCAAAAGATATAGCATCTGGGGTCTTAAGGGCTTGAAGTTAAACAAGTGTCCATTTAGCAGAGAAGCAACAAGCCCACATGGAAGAAGCACACCAGTATGTGTGATCATGAGGTGTAGACAGAATCAGGTAACAAGCATCAGAAGACCCACAACAAACATATTGTTGAGAATGAGGGCAGCCTGGGCAGAGACCCCCGTTGTAGACAATGGGACATCCCCTCACAGAAATGTCATGAGGAAGGAATGAGTCAACCAGGGCACAGTATAAATCTGATGAAACACAATATTCCTCTGGTTTCTTGATGGTTCCTCGCCCCCTAATATCATGACCCTAGTCCTGCCTTCCACTTCGGGCTAGACCGGAGCATATGCACTGGTACAGATAAGAGTTCATAACACACGGAATCCAGGTCAGATATATCCCTCAGGTACAGAAATGGGAGTAGTGATACCGGATGGGCAGTGGGGAGGTGGGAAGCGAAAGGGAGGACGGGGAAACCAACTGCAGTGATCTTCATATAACCACCACCACCCTTGCCCCAGGGGGATGAACAACAGAAACCATGGGAGAAGGGAGACAATGCTCCGTTTAAAATATGAAAATAATAATAATTTATGATTGATCAAAGGTTCAGGAGGGGCGGGAAGAGGAGCTGATTCCAAGGGCTCAAATACAAAGAAAGTGTTTAGAAAATGAGAATTGCAACATATGTACAAATATGCTTGATACAATTGATGTATGGATTGTTATTAGAGCTGTAAGAGCACCCAATAAAATGATC
>NW_022111369.1:58383204-58396388 GCF_000313985.2 Echinops telfairi
AGGTTTTGCATTTCAATAGGTGGTTAAATTTTTCAGAACATCAGTATATTACAGAAAGTGGGAAAAATACCTATCACTTTCAAAATGGTGAGTTTAATCTCTAAGTTGGTAAACAAGATGTCTCACTCTCTAACAGGTCATTGCTAAACTGTAAGTCATAAAGCAGACATGTTAATTACCTATAGAAGTCAACGATTCAAGCTGATATGCCCAAAAATATGATTGTGCACACATTCTCACACCATCTCCCTTTGTGTCTTTCAGACACACAAGCACAACTACACCTACATTCTTGTGATCCAAATTGGTAAGACTACAATGGAGCTTCAAAAAGTTTATTAAGGGCCCATTCCAATGCAGAGACATACTATCAAATAAAATGAAGGAAATACATATAATAGATGACTGGGCCTACCAAAAATAAGACACAGATGTACATAAAAGACTTCATCAGAAGAGTAAGAAGAGAGCCCACCAGGGTGAAAAAATGTGTCGGCCATGACTCAGTACAAGGGACTATTCTTTAAAACTTAAATAAACCTATACCTCAATAAGGAAAAAATGAATGACACAATTTAAAAGGAGGCAAAGAACATGAACATCCAGTTCAGCAAAAGATGACCAAGTAGCCAAGAAACACATGAAGAAATGTTCAGGATCACCAGTCATCCAGGAGATGCAAATCAAAGCAACCAGGAGATAGCCACTTTACACCTGCATTGACAGCCGAGCTCTATAAAACAGAACATAAATAATGGTGGAGAGGCTGTGGAGAGATCAGAACCTTCATACACTGATGGTGGGACTGTACATATATACAATCACTGTGGAAAATGATATGGCACTTCGACTTCAACTAGAGATAGAAATTCCATACAATCCAGCAATCCTTCTGCTAGGCATGTATCCTAAAGGAGTAAAAGTCATAACATGTAAGACAACAGTAGGAAGTTAAAAAAAAAACTAAATACCCATCAGTAGCAGAAGGAACTGGTACGTACACACAATGAAACACTGCACATCACAACAAACAAGGAAGCCACAAAGCACCTCACGGCATAGATAAACCTAGAGAAATATATGCTGACAACAATAGGTAAATATGAGACCACTGTTACAAGGAGAAAGAAGTGTGTGTGTGTGTGTGTGTGTGTGTGTGTGTGTGTGTGTGAGAGAGAGAGAGAGAGAGAGAGGTGGGATTTTATTTATATCAAGATAGTGGCTTTCACAGTTGTGTAAGTGAGCAGATCCATCTGAGTTTTCACAGGCTGGTGGCTGCAGATGAATCTAAGGTCAGGTGGCAGGCTCCTGAGATTGGCAGGCAGTATGGCAGGCTGTTGGCTCAAGTCCAAACAGCTGAAGTTGGATAAGCTAGACGCAGGACTTACACCCAGAAAAAAGTAAGCAAGCTTTTCCACAGGGTGCGTATATAAGGAGTAGGGTCAACCCCAAGGAAACTTCCTTTAGATTGCATCAGGGCTGTGACCTGAGTAAGAGGGTTGCAGTCCATCCTAACCTTAGAACTGATTATCTACTTACCGCAGATCTCACTATGGAGTTGTTTACACTATGTTTGGTCCTATCGTGGGGGAGTATTAGGCCTTAACTGTGGTGCATAGGGCCGACTTGATGGAATCTAGCAACTGCAGCAACTGCCAGACCACAGAGGATCCCAACTCAGCCACGTTTACACAAACCAAAAACAAAGACCTTACTGGAAACCCAAATCAATAGTTGGGGAGGTGGATGGTATATCTCTCTCAGAGAAGATGACTGACTACAATTTGGTCGATGAGTAAACTGGATGAGGAAGCCTGCCATAGACTATTAGTGGGAGAATAAGTTCTGTATCTTGCTCCTAATAGTAAAACCCAAGGACTTCTGTTATTAAATTCATTTCTTATTTTAATTTTAAATCAAGGTCAACATTAGAAGAAATCATTTCAAAATCACCTGTGGATTACATTCATAGTTTGTGGCCATCATGCATGCTCCCTCCCATCACTTACTACAAAATTATCCCAGAAGCAAGTTTTCCTTATCAAAAGCATAACTCATTTTTGGATTTTATGCATTCAGCTATACACCCATCTGCAAAAAGTTATGTTAGTTACAGCTTCCACCAACCACAGAATAGAGGTCAGAATACTGGAGAGTTGCATCTGAATGAGGGTCAGCATCTGCATTGACCTCCTGGTTGTCTTCAAATACCTGGACTTTTTAGCAACTAGAAAACTTATACTCAAAATGTGACAGAGTAGTTTCAATAGGAACTGATTGAGCTGAAAGCTAACAGTTTTCCTGAAATTGTGAAGATATGTATTTGACTCCAAAAACTAAACTGAAATTGTTGGCAGATGCCCAAGCCCTGGGCAATGTTTAAACCCACCTGGCTCTATATGATAGTTTGTTTTCTTGTATAAAACTATTATAAATGAAAGCTAAAGACCTTCATCAGAAATACAAATAGAGCTTGATTGAAAGTGTTTTACCTAAATACACCTCATGTATTCTGAGAAAAATCTATAAAACACCAATTTCCTTGTTAAATATGTCAAAACTGATCAATGACCAACAATAGACCTGGAACCATGAATTTCTTTTTTTTCTTTTTCTTTTTTTTTTTCCTTTAAGCAATGAAGGACTAAATGGAATTAATTTATTTTAAAAATCTGTTGAAATATAATTGAAATTCAGTAGTTCTGATAATTAATAAAAAACTAACAATATTCTAATTAAAACAAGACTTTCCAGAACAGTTATAAAATAGGCATGGCTTTTGATTTCCTCAAAAAATGAAAGGAAAGAAATTTAATGCTGAGAATTAATAATGTAAAGAAATGAGATTAACTGTCTTTTGATAACCTCAAATTAATAAATGACAATAGCTAGCATTTATTGAGCCTCTAATTTATGTCTGACACTCTGCTCAGTGCTTTATATGTATTATGATTATTAATTCTGACAATGAACCTGTCAAATAAGTGCTGTTAACCTCATTTTACCTTCATGAGGGCAATTAAATTATATTCCCAAGACTCAAAGCTAGAGTTAAAATATGTCATAGATTTTGATTGAAAATATTAAAGCATTTATATTATTCAAAGATTTGAACTCTGGAGAGGAGACTCAATAGATTTTGGCTTCATCACTCACTAAGTGTTGAACCACACAGGCAGCATCAAAGGAAGACAGAAGGAAAAAAGAATTGGCTGATGTTCAACCATTTCAAGAGGTAACATATAATCCAGTACTGATGGTATTTAAAGAAGTCCATGCTGCCCTGAAGGCAATGGCAAAAAAAAATCAGGGCTCCTAGAATTGACTGATTAACAATTGAAGTGTTTCAACAAATTGATTCAGTGTTGAAGCACTCAATGGGCTAAGTGAAGACATTTGGAAGTTCCATGAACTGAATAGAAGCTATCCTTAGTGTGGCCATTCCAAAGAAACGTAATCCCACAGAATGCATACGTCATCGGATAATGTAATTTAATATCATCTGCAAGTCAAATTTTGCAGAATATAATTCATTTAAAGACGGTTACTGAAATACACTGACAGGAGCAGTTCTTCTGCGTAACACATGGGATCATTATGATTTGATATCAACTGTACAACACCCATTAACAGCCATGTTTAGTATAAATAAACAACCATATATAACTTACAAAATTATTTCAACTAAAATACCCTCTTTATTTTGGTATGTTCTATGAAAAGGGACCCTGATGTGGTTGTGGGCTACACATCTGACTCTGGTTCAAGTTCACTGGTGGCAGCACGAGAGAAAGATGAGGCTATCAGCTCCCATAAATATTTACAGTCTAGAAACCTCAGGGAGCAGCTACACTCTGTCCTATGCAGACTCAACTTGATGTCAGTAAGTATAATATATATTTTTAGAGTACACATGAAATTTGTTTAATTTGTAAAAAGTGTGATGGATAGGTTGGCCTGACCAAGATACCCTGTAGTTTGGCTATAAGCTCCCCACCTATACGGTTTAGGTCATAGTCTGAGGTTGCGCCCTTGTGGGTGCAGTCCATTTGATATCTATGAGATGCTGTGGAGAACGGTCCCTCTTCCTCTCTCCTTCTTGCTACCTGGATTCTGCATCTGGTATCTTGCGACAGGTGCCAGTGACCAGTAATAAAACCTGCCCGTCTTGAGAGCTATCCAAAGCCTGCCACATAATTTCTGCTTCCATTGGCCTCTCCTCTCCTGGTTGCCTAGCTTCTAGGGGCAGGAAGGTGCTACACAAGTCAGGTAAAGCCCCCAGTGTAATATCTGACAATCAAACTGATTTAACCACTTCTAGAACTGTGTGAGCAATTTTTCTGTATATAAACTCATCTCTTTATATAATAATATTAATGCCACTGGTGTCGCTTCTCTAGAGAGCCCAATCTCACACAAAAGTTGAAAAATGAATTTGTTCCAAAGGAAAGTATGGCTACCTTGTGTTACAAGTTGCTGCCAATTCAATCCTGATTTACAATGACCCCATGTATTATAGAATAGAACCATTCATTATGGTTTTCTTAGCTAAACTCTTAGGGTAAGCAAACTGACAGTCCTTTTCGTACATGGTGGCATTGGGTGAGATCAAATCACTGACCTTTACAGTGGTAGACAATTATAAACTGTCTGTGTAACCCACTTCATTATATTATCTATAAATTTATATTCAAAATACACAATAGGCACTAAAATATAGCTGTCAAATTAAGTGCATGAAATTAACATGATTTTGGAGTTATCAGAAATAATGTTTTTGAGTAAGACAGAGTTGTTCCAATTCCAGACCAGTCATATCCTTATCTCCATGACTTTGGGTTATTATTTAAACTCTCTGTATCAAGAAATAATGAAGTAAAAGCACCAAAAAGAAATCCCAAAAGGCATCTCAAGAAAACAAAGTAAAATATAATAAGACAGGCGAAGATCTGGAGTTAGAAAGCCAAAAGAAAAGAATATGCTCAGAATATCTCAATATGAAAGAACTCAAGAAAATATTCAAGCTTGAAGTGGCAATGTTGAAAGTTTCTATGGGGAAAATATTGAATGATACTAGAACCATCAAAAGAAGATGGAATGAATACACAGGATCACTGTACCAAATAGAACTAATTGATACTCAACCATTTCCCAAGGTAGCATATGATCAAAGACCAATCATAATCAACAAAGAAGTTCATGCTGCACTGAAAGCATTAGCCAAAAACAAGGCTCCACGAATTGATGAAATACTGTGGTAGTTATATAGTATGTTGTCAGTTTGAGAGGACTACAAGTGAAGGGGTGGAGTCTAGCCTGTCAATCATTGTACAGCCAAGGAGACCTCTGTGTGGGCACGGCCTTCCCTTGAGGATTCTGGGAACTCCAGTATGTATTCCTCCCTGAAGGCAGGAGACACTCTCTCTCAATGCTCACTCCCCGAGAGACTCTCTACTGACAAGACACATGGAGCTTTGCTAGTGCCCTGAGCTGGAGAAGCCACATGACGATCCCAGCCAGCACTGAGATGCTTACACCGCCACTGGATCCACGAGACTTCCAACCCATTAGCCTGTGATCTTCCTGCATTCGGCGTCATTGTGTGTGTTTCATGAGTCAGAAGAGGACTTTAAAGATTGAACACAAGGATATCATTTTAAAGACTAAGGTGTTCCTGGCCCAAGCCATGGTAATTTTAATTGGCTCATATTCGTGGGAACATGGAACAATGAAAAAGGGAGGTGAGAGAAGTGATGCATTTGAATTGTGGTTTTGGAAAAGAAAGCTGAAAGTACTATGGACTGCCGGAATAAACAAATTTATCTTGTTATCAGGAAAGACCAGTTCCTAAGGAGGGACCTCATGTTTGGAGAAGTAGAAGGGCACCCTTCCCCACCACCACCACCCACACAAAAAGGAAGATGGTCAAGGAGATATAACAGCTGCAAAAATGGGCTCAATCTTGCAAACCATTTTGAAGATGTTACAATGTCACCTTCTTCTGCTCTACGCTGGTCACTCTTAATAGAAACCATCCTCAGGGCTCTAAGAAAGAGCAGCAACAAATCATACAAAGCTTTCTAACAGAACTTTTAGGATACTAATGTGAAGCTCCTGGATTATAGGAAGAAGAATGCAGCATCAAGATTGGAGAAAGGCTTTTCTGGAGACGACACAACCAGCGTTGCTGAAAGTCAAAAGGGCTTAAAGCATTTGATGATGAAAATCAATAATTACAACCTTCAGTATGGAGTAGTGAGTGTATGTTAACAGAAATTATAATGGCATAGATAGTCATTAAATATATTAAATGGGTAAAATAAAGAAAAAGCAAAGAATACATATGCTAAATGTATTATATGATCATATAATTTTTAGATATATTTGTTCACCTACATATGCATGGGAAAAAAGAGAAGAAAATGTAAGATCATAAGCATGAAAAATATATATATAAGTTTGACAGAAGATACTTCTTCATATGTAGTTATATGTTCTGCTAATATATCTATGAATATAATAGAGTATATAAGACACATTTTGAAAACTTCTTAGTAAAAACAAAATACCTGCACTAAAGTATACATGTAAATATTATTGAATTGGAGAATGTTTTGTTGTATATATTTTTGCCACAATTAAAAAAATAATTACACAAATAACAATGAGTACAAGGCAGAAGAAAATGTTCTAAAATTGATTGTGGTGATGAGTGCATAACTCTTCTTTATATGATTGAATTATTGAGTGGTATGCTATATAGATAAGGGGTCAATAAAACTGGAAAAAACAAGCAAAAACACCTTGACAAAATGAGTGCCAGGGCCTGAGGACTCAGGACCACAGCCTGTCAGGAACTCTAGTGTCAATCTGTATCACAGTCCATAAAGACAATCTGCCATGTCCCACTTCAGTGCTTGAGTAGTTGCTGAAGCCTTAAATGTTCGTGAGGAGTCATCGGAAGTGCCACTAATGGTCTTTCCCCACTTGGAACAAAGAACAGTGAATAAGATTAAAGACACAGGAAACCATTAGTCCAAAGGACAAATGAACCATGAACCTCAGCCTCCATGATGCTGACGCTGAGAGAACTAGATGGCTGATGACTCTGAAGGGAATCAAAATAGGAGGTCCAGGATAGTGGAAAGAAATGTGGAATAAAATCCCAAATCCTGAAGATCAGGTTTACTGGTCTGAGAGAGCGTTCTGGAAATCTTGAGACTCTGGCCATCCTTTAGGCCTGGGACTGAACTGAGCCCCCTGGACTCCACTTCAGCCAAAGGATATGCCCATAAGGTAAACAACAACCTCAGGGAGGTATGCAGTATTAGAATAATCACAGGAGGCCAAATTACACCATTTTCCAAGGAATAAAGCGCAGGTATAGTGAGGAAGTGCAATGAATTCTGTTACACTGAGAGGATTACAATGTACAGACTAAAATGTGCATGAATTGTTGAATTTAAAATCAATGTGTTCTTAACCTTACACTCAAATTACAAGGTAAAAACTTATATAAAAATACTTTATTAGGAGTTATGGTGGTGACTTCTTAAATCTAATTCCTAATCTGCATATGTGACTTTTATCATTTAAAGGAGAGATACTTTTCAACAAGGGTCCAGTTATCTCATTCTAATTAATACAAGCCAGTTAATTATAACATGTATTGTTGTTGCGTGCCTTTCAGTGCATTGCAACTCAAAATGACCCTGTGTACAACAGAACAATGCACTGCTCTTTCCACACCATCTTCAAAATCATTGCTATGTGTGAACCCACTGCTGCAGCCACTGAGTCAATTCATCCTGCTGAGGATGTCCTTCCTTTTGTGCTGACCCTCTACCTTACCATGTCCTTCTCCAGGGACTGGTCCTCCCGATTACATGCCAAAAGTATACAGGGATGAAATCTCACTATCCGCTGCTAAGGAGGATTCTAAATGTATTCTTCCAAGATGGTATTTTTACACTTCTCTTCTCCCCTTCTTTCTGGTTATTTTTTCTTCTAAACTAGCACACACACATTCAAATTAGGAGTTCTACCATCCTAAATTACAAGACAGAAAAACTTTCCTAAAGAAGGTTTGCAACACCATTCATTCTTTCAGCTCTACAATCTGCATAAAGATTGATATTCAGAGCAGTAGCATAGGTGGTGGGGAGTGCTAAATCCATAACGCTATACAAAACATCAAGTCTAGATAGTATAATATCTGGCATAAAATGTCAATGCTCTTTAAAAGAAACCAATCTCATAGTCTCCAAATATTTTGAATGCTAAGATTTTGTCATTTTTCTATTTGCTTTATTTATGTAAGTGCTTGCATAAAATCAAAATCTTGGTGTTTTAAAAGAGGTATCTGCTCCTTTTGCTTATTTTTCACTGATGCTAAATTCATTCAACTATGTGGATGCAGAAGAAATTATCACATAAAGCGGTCAGTAGATATTCAAGAAGAACACACATAAAAAAGGATTAACACAATTCTTTTACATAAAATAATATTTGGCGAAACTTTGAGACGAGATAAACAATTTTAAAGTTCTGAAACTAAATAGAATGACTCTTCAAAGATGTATCCCAGAAGACTTCCTGTAACAAGCATGAAGCATGCTAATATAAGAGTGAATAGTTGAATGTTTCCAACTCAACTAGCTGTCTTCAATCAACCCAGTGAAACAAATCAGAATTTATCTAAGAGCAGACAGAAGAATCCACAAAGACAAAGACAAATTAGATTCAACAGCCCAGTTCAGTAACAGCACTATATCTTGGATGTGAGTGTTATATATCACACTAACAATAAAGAGATATACCAAACATCAAAGAATAACATACACAACCTAGAGAAATGTGTGCTTTCGCATCACCTAGTTCTCTACAGACGTGCAAAATTTGACACACTATAAGAAGAGAAAAGTAGCACATCACTACCACCTTCTCTGTAAACTCACTGATAATAAGAAAAATACAATTATATAATGCTACTTATTGGCACAGTGACTGCAACAGTAGGCTCAAATGTCACAGTTTTGAGAATGGCACAGAACTGAACAATGACTCAAACTGCTGAGCCAAGGGTGGCTAAGATTTGGAACTTACTTGCTCAACCACACCTAACAACATCAGAGATCTGCACAACACATTCCAAGTACATAACTATTGCCCATACAACACACTGCCAAAACATAAATGCTTTTCCCTTCCTACTATGTCCTGCTACAAAGAACCGTAATTGTGCTTCCTAGACATCCCCCCAAATAAGAACATGCAATAAATCACTCTGCTTTCCCCCCAAGAAAGGGCAATCCATCTTCAGTGTTAAGAGGGTAGTATAAAATTTAATAGTACTATGGTATTTTGCAGTGTATTACAAAGATAGATAAATAATGAGATAAGACTGAGAATAGAGAGCTAAGTATACATGTAGCTAAATGAAGCTGATATTAAATGTTTAATATGCTGCATCCAACTTGTGCATTAGAATTCAATGACTTAGATAAAAGCACTTAAGGAGCTAGGAATCTAGCTTGTTATTTGTCAGGAAATACTGCTAAACTTTCAAGTCCTAGTGTAGACTGCTAAGATGCTTCTTGGACCTGAATCAGAAAAGAGTTCTGTGGAAGTCAGTCTAGAAGAATCAACTGGTGCATGCCTGACAAGACTAGATGACTTGAACTTGATCCGAAAAATTCAAGTTCCAGAAAGGACCCAAACCAAACCTTCTGCCATCATCAAGCGAACTCATAGAGACCCTATATAGGGTTTCCAAGCCTGTAAATCTTTATGCCAATAAACAGCCTCAACTTTCTTTTGGACAGCAGTTGGTGGGGTTCAACCACATTTGGATTGCCAACAAATGCCTAACCCACTGTGCCACTAGGGTTCCTTCCAAAAAGGAGGGTCGTTACTTAATTGATTAGCTGAAAGTTCAATATGCTACCACTTAATTACAAAATAGCTTTCCAAATCACTTCATAATCTAAATTAGCTATACTTCTATTAAACGAACTTTAAGAATTAATGTTGACAAGAATAAAAATGCCTGTCATTTACGGTTGTAATGCTAGAAGTTAATTTTGTTAAGTTCTTATTATGTGTCAGGCACTCATCCAAGGACACTGCATGTATCCTCAAAGCCTTTAAGACTGATACCATGATTACCCCCATTAGATACAAACCCATGAAATGAGTTAGCAAACAGCATGGCCTGGGATTCATGATCCATTTGCTGTTCTCTTATCCCGAATAGCTTTAACTCTGACGGGATGGTACAATTTAAGTAAAAATTCAATTGTAGAAACTATAGTTATCTCAATTCTAAAGTGGCTTCCAACCACTCTGCTCATATTGAGCCTGAATTTTAAAAGGTGTCAAAATGATTGAAGCTTGCTGAAATAAGTTATGCCCTAAATTATTTGTTGAAAAAACTTAGGATCAAAAAGGGGCAGGTAAAGATAGTCAGATTTTCATCTGTATCCAAAACAGAAGTGGATAACTAGGTTATCATAATGTTTTCATGAGTAAAATTGATAATCTTTTGAAATAAAGACTACAAAAAAAGGGGTATTTTATATTTCATTAACAAGTAGGTTTTGGAAATACAAAATGGTGACTGTTGATTTTCATTCTTCAAGGAAAAATATTAATCCCATTCAAAATAATTTTAAAGGATATGCTGCAAACTGTACAAACATTATAATATATTAATATTCAGAATAAATTTTACATATGAAATTTAAAATGATAACATTTAGTTGGTCCATGACTAGATTACCACATCAAAACAAGACTCTGGAACTGTATTTTTTATCCAAAGTTAGGATAATCTATGAAGACTTGCATATAGATTGCTCCCTTACATTTCCTGAGACTTTTATGAATGAATCCTCAGAACTCCCTAGTCAGAAGCATACCCTGAAAGTAGTTAATCATAATGAATATTTTTCACACTTCCTCTAGCTTCAGAAGTGCATTCCAAATGTCTCTCAAATGATTGTAGTCATTAAATTTGCTGACTTTTGATTTCAATTTACTTTAAGGATATTTCTTCTACTAGTTTAAAGACAACAGAAAGCATCTCTTCATAACCAACGTAATGAATATTTTCAAGTACATCTTTCTAGGGAAACACAGAAGAATCAAATCAGTGACAAACCTCCAAAATGCAAGAGATTAAGGACCCAAGATTCCAATCATCCCAAAGAAAAAGTACTACCCATAAAAGGGCAAAAATTAAATACACTACATCTTCTGATATGCCTGAAAGAGATTTATGTCAAAATTACTTAATACTTAAAACCTAAAAAGTTGTTGATAAAAGTCCCTTTGATAAAGATTAAAATACATAGTTCTAAAAATTCTATTTACATAGCATATGCTAGAAGGTATCCCATTTTTATGAAAAATAAAATAGCTTCTTTTGGGTGGTCTTGTTGAGCATTAACTTAATATTTAACAAGTGGTACTTTGATATTATCAAGACAATCAGATTTACTCAATGGACACTTCTTTTATTTCTCAGTCCAAGTGGTATCCGGGTTAATTCCAGCACTAATACATAGAAAACCTTGCTATAAACTTAGATACTGTATTTGGTCACTCTATTCCTAAAGTCACCAGATTACACAAACCCTGAGGCAGGCACCTTGTAATCAACCTTGCTCTTGTACAAGGAGAGCTGCCTCCACTCCTCCAGCCAGAGTAGAAAACTGTCCAGGATACAGTGAGTTAGTTACCAAAATTCATACCACAGTAGAGCCTCTGTCTGACAGAGCCTTTCCATTCTACTCTTGAAACCATAAAAACAACTATTAAAGCATTTTGCATCTTAAAAAAAAAAAGTTTGCCAAATGATGTCCTTCCTCCACCCCTATGCTCCGCCAGCCCCCTCTCCAAACCCAACTCCCCCGCACCAGGTTCCCATGCCAGGCTTAATTTCTAGAACTATGCACAGTTCCTTCAGGAAGCACACTACAAAAACACCGTTTCTAATGCTTTCTGAAAACTGTACCCTTTCTTAATTTCAGATAACTGCATCCATTCCCCGTCCCTGAAAACACTGGCTCAACAGCCAGTTTCACACTTGAGCACTTGAGATGCAACACACACACACACACACACACACACACACACACACACACACACACACACACACACACCACCCCTTTATTTCCCTATCCTCCACAGCAACACCCAGACAACCAAACTTGGTTCCTAGTCTCCTGCTCCCAAAAGGCAGGCAGGTGAACTGGTGCTGAGTGAAAGGAGGAGGGGATGGGGGGATGAGGGCTTTATTCAGTCAAGCTCAATGGAAACCCCTCTCCCAGCAGTCATTCCCACAACCTGGCCACCTTGAAGTCTCAGGTGGCACAGCTGCCACTTCTCCCCTTGTCCCCTCCCGACACAGCCTGTAACTGGACGCTCCCGCACCTGGTGAGCACAAAGGGAAGGCAGTACTTGGTGGCCGGAGCCCTTGGGCGCGGTGAGAAGAGGGGGCCCGGGGATCCAGCCCTGCCCTGCTACCAGTCCCAGTTCTAGTCGCAGGGAGGTCCAGAGTATGCAGGAGCTGGACCAGAGGAGGGGGACGATCACAAAGTGCAGCAAGAGGGCTGGGTGCTCACTTGGTGTTTCTGAGTTCAAAAATAAATAGGTGGAGGTGGGGGGTCTCCAGGGAGACCCCCAGGGCTTAAGATTACATGGTATCCACTGCATGACGGCGGGGGCTCCGCACCGGGACCCAAGGATGCGCGGAGGGGCCCTGGGACCGCCGGGGCTGGCGGGGCGCCTGCAAAGCGCCCAGGCGGGGAACTTACGGAAGAAGATGTACTCGGTGTAGCTGCTCCAGATCTTGTCGTCGCGGTACTGGTTGACGAAGGCAGCGGCGCCCGAGGAGTTACACGCCACCATGTGGAAGCCGGCCTCGGACAGGCGGTCGAACGCCTGCTCCAAGTACGTGAACTTGAGGTAGAAGCGCGACGTGTACTTCTCCGGCGGCCGGTCGGGGTCTCGGCTCTCGTTCAGCGTGTCCCCGAAGACCTCCTTGGCCAGCGCGATGCGCCCGCACACCAGGATGCGCGCCACGCGCCGGAACTTGGCGTCCGCCTGGTTGTCGCGCAGCGCGGTGAAGGAGCCGCGGTAGCCCAGCGTCAGGAAGCCCGAGCGCTTGTCCGCCGCGCCGC
>NW_022111369.1:58397468-58417000 GCF_000313985.2 Echinops telfairi
GGCTCTGACGTCACGCCCCGGGCTGGGACCCGAGCCACAGCTGTCACTTAAAGAGATAGGCGCCGGCCGCGGGCTGCCAGGCTCGCGCGTTGGGGGGCGGGGCCCAAGACCGCACCTCGCGCAGGACTCCGCTGGGCAGCCAGCTTTGAAAGGAGGACAGGAAAGTACCCAAACACAGGGGAACAAGGACTGATCTGTCTCCGGACTCATTCCACGCCCGTCTTCACCGTCTCTTCTTCCCGTCTTCTTCTCCTCCCCAGCTCACCCCAGGAGTCAGACAGACTAGGTTTGTCTGTCCCTGGAATAGGTCTTGACTGTAACCTTCCCTGAAATCCCTACATATGTCGGCCCAAGCCATGATGGATCGAAATACCACTTCACGGGGGTGACTCCCTTGTAGGTAAATGACTTTGTGGGACTTTCTGATGCGATGACAAAATGCTTTTTACCTTCAATGAATTCTAAATTCATTATTGCATGTGTAACTGTATGCATCTCATAGAGTTGATGACTTTCAAACTCTGAAATTTGATTTCATGTCTTTTATTCTTCTCCAGTACTGACTCTCCTTCCTGTGTTGCTCGAGATAAGTAAAAAACAATTGTTTTACTTTTTTGCTGCCTTTAAAAACCAGGAGATAGATAGAACAGAAGTATGGAGAAACAATTTTAAGCTAATTGATTGGAATGTCCCTGGAAAATAGGATCCTAAACCTCAGAGTCAAAATCAAACAAATGTACAAACAAAAACTCACTGCCATCAAGTTGAGCCCTATTCACCGTGACTGTGAAACAAGGTAGAACAGTCCCTGTGGATTTCTGAGATTGGATCTTTATGGGAGCTGAAAACCTAATCTTTCTCCCTGATGGTTTCCAACTGCTAGCCTTGTCATTAGCAGCCCAACATGTAAATCACTATGATACCACAGGGATTCATCCCATAGGTGTTTAATTGTTCTCAATTAACTTCAACAACTGTGTTTCTTCCTTTCTTTTGGCTCAAATACGAAGATAAATATGTATATGTATATATATATATATATATATATATCTTCTTGGTGTACGTATGCATATATCTTTGTATAAGTGTGTACACACACAGACACAAAACATAGAAACATTTATTTAACAAAATGGGACACTGTTATTTTTCTCATCCTTCATCTAGAAGCAGTGTTTCCATCTCTCAATCTGTCTTTCCAGAATGATTCTGAGTGTTTTCAACAATTTCATTGGCATTTAATTCACATATCACACAATTCAATAATTCACTCATCCTAAAGGGAGCTGTGGCAACCATCACTGCAATGAATTTCAGAACATTTTCTTCTTTCTTATACTCATTGTTCTAAGCTCCCCACTTCGCCCCAAGCTCCTCTGCCATGGTCCTAAGACACTTTTAATCTACTTACTGTCTTTATAGATTTATCTAATGTGAATTACAAAATTTTTAAAACTCAATAAAAAGCAGAAAATATGAAAAATTAGAACAATTTTAAATGGATCAAAAGGGCGATCAAAGGATGAGTTGTTACATTTTAACCTAAAGAAGTCTGTAATAATCCAGTTTCCAGTGCACTTTTGTCTAATAGCAAGGATGTTCAGATCCCTGGTCTGTGGTCAGAGGAGATTGACCAGAGGGTTAATCCACATGGGGGCACTATACATGGATTTTGGGCTTTCACTGTCATCTATATTTAAATCACAAAAAGTAGCAGATTTGACATTCTCAGGGATTCAAAGTACCTTCCTTTTCAGTATTATTTGAATTTGGTGAACAAAAAAATCAGAAGCAGCTAAATCATAGCTGTAGAATAGGTGGGATAAGGTTTCCCAATAAAATTTTCTACCATGAACAAGTATATTACTGTGATGGAAAACCATTAATTCCTAGTCATAAATTTCCTGGTCATTTTTTCACCAATGCAAGCTTCATTTTTCTTAAACAGCATCATAATTAGCCCTCAGGATCTTCATACGTTCTTAAGAGAGAAAAAAAACTATGAAGATTATTCCAAAAATCAATCACTAATTTTCTGAGCTAACCTCTCTGCTTTGACTTTAACTGGTCCAATAGATCCTCCCTTAGAAACCACTATTCACATTGAACTGTTCTTAAGTCACCCTAATAAAACTAAGAAACTTTGTCTTATGGAGGGAACTTGTTTGCAGCTATCCACTGATCACAGGGACGTGTTTAAACATGTTTTATTTGGAATAAGGCAGTCTGTGTATGAACTAGAGCCCCAGTAGCAATACTTTTTGACTTACCTGCCTTTTGCCCATTTGGCATTTTTCAGTTCTGCAGATTGGTGTATCAATTATACATTAATGGGTTGACCAACCACAGCCCTAATGGATGCCTATTTCCCTTTACCATACACAAAAGCTAATCATCACATCCCAGAGTGCTTGGTTCTTCTTCCACTCTCAGCCCTGTCCCTGGCAGCCTTGCCTATTCTTCTCATGAAACTGAGATCATGTAAGAATATTTGTAAAAACAATTAAATGACAGCTTTTAACTTAACGATTCTTTCATCTTCACAGTATTTGACCCACAGTCCATGCTTCATAAATGTTTAGGGAAAGATGGATTTTAAAATAGAGGAAACTTGCTCTTTTTTTTTTTTTTTCATTTTCCGCATCCTGACCAGACTCCTTTCTAATCTCTCCATTTCCTATTCAACTCCATAGAGCAAAAAGAGTGGCTTCTGTTTCATGAATCGTCTCACCCCTAAGAGTCAGGTCACAAGTGACTTAAAGCTCACCTTAATTTCCATTAGTACAAGTCACTGGTAGTGTCTGCAAGATCAGCATTATTTGTGATGAGGAGTGAGGATGTAAATGCAAATGAGAAATCCCTCTTCCTCTGGAGCACAATCTAACATGCCAGCCACCGGGGGCACTGCTTTGTGTTTGGAAACAAAGCATCACTGATGCATAAAGTAAAAAAAAGAGAAAAGGGGAACATTATGGTATGAAGTGTTGTTTGCTTCCAAAAATTATCAAAATTACAGACAAACTTTATTAAGAGTTAAAACAATATACAGCTTTCATTTCTTTTAAATCCTAAATGCCTACTTAGTATTCCGCTCTTAAAACCCATGACAAAATACTGGATTTGAGATATCGTAAATTCTTATACTTCATTAAATGATTACATTATTTCCTGAAGGATTACTAAACTCGCTTGCTTCATTGATATTTATAAGCCACACTGGCAGAAAATGTTATACCTATTTTGTAGAGAAAGAGTCTAGTGGACAAGTGAAAGAACACAATATATTTGCCAAAGGACTAAAACTTAAAACTTGCTTTGAGATAGACATCTTCCTACAATCCTTCATTATTGTTTGTGTCATCAAGTCAGTTCCAAATCTTAGCTGCCTGGTGAACAACAGAAAGAAATATTGCCCATTCCTGCATCTTCCTCACAATTATTGCCAACACTGTTAGAACTACTGTGCCAATCCATCTCCTTCTATTTGCTGCCACACTTTATGTTTTTGTCCAGGGGCTGGTCCCTCCTGATCTCATGGCCAGAGTACATGAGCTGCAATCTACATCCTTTATTTAATTCACCCTGAATTTCTGGCAGGTACTTGTAGATGTAGCAGTCCAACTGTTTTAAATTTGTCCTTAGGAAAATTTACTTGAATGTGATATAAATATTTTTTAGCACATGTCTGCATTATATTGAATCGCCTCTCTTTGTAGTGGAACCAAATATAGATCCCTTCAGGCTTCATAGTTGTCTTACAAATTTTCGTTACATAAGAGAGTTAGCATTGTCAACAGTGCATGTGTTGATGGGACATCTCAGCTGGTATTCCTTCAATTCCTGAAGTTGTGTTTTACTCCAGTATTTTCAGCTTGACTTATGTCTTTATTACAATTAGTTCTCAATAATATGCCGTGCGAACTCCTGAAATATTTGAACATAGGCCAGTTCTCTTTGGTGTAGTGACTCTGTATTCGTCCCAACTTCTTTTGATGCTGACTGCATTGCTTAATATCTTATCCGTGGCTGTTGTTGTTGCTCGGTGCTGTGGAATTGATCCCTACTCATCAGTGACCCTATTATGTACCATACAACAGAACGAAAGACTGCCCGGTTCCGGGCCTTAGGTTTTTAGGTTTTAGGCCAATTGGGCAGCCACTGTGTCAATCCTCCTTTCAAAGATCTTACCCATTTTCGTGTCCTGCCACTTTACCAAGCAAGGTGACCTTCTCTAGGAACTGGTCTCTCCTGACAATATGTCCAAAGTGTGGTAATATATAGTCTAGACACCCTTACCGCTAAGGACACTCTGGCCATACTTCTTCCAAGTATTTGTTCTTTTGACAGTCCATGTAGCCTCTCCAGCACCACAATTCAAATGTTCCTGTTCTTTGGTCTTTCTTATTCAGTGTTTAATTTTCATATGTATATGAGGCAGCCCAAAATACAATGGAATCTTTCAGGCACATCTTAGTCCTCAAAGTAACATCCTTGCTTTTCAGCACTTTAAAGAGGTCTTGTGCAACAAATTTACTCAATGCAATGTGTCATTTAATCTCTTGACTGTTGCTTCCATGACCATTGATTGTGGATCCAAGCAAGAAAAATTCTTGACAACTTCAATATTTTCTCCATTTATCATAGTACCTATTGATCCAGTTGCAAGGATTTTTGTCTTCTTTCCATTGAGTTGTAACCCATTCTGAGGGCTGTCATCCTTGATCGTCATCAGCACATGATTTAACTCTTCCTCACTTTCAGCAAGCAAGATTGTGTCTGTCATCTGTATATGGAAGGTTGTCAATAAGGCTTCCTTCACTCCTGATGTTGCATTCTTTTCATATAATCCAGCTTCTCTGATAATTTGCCAATAGAATTATTCAATATTGCAATAGTGCTTGAGCCTTTCTTCATTTTTTTCCCCAGCTTCATGGAAACAAGGCATGTTCTTTCATTTTTGTTTTCTCATTCCAAGTCTTTGACATTTCTTTATAATTTTTTTTCCTACTTTTTCCACACTGAATTTTTTGCTCGGCTCTATCACTTCATCATTTTTTCTGCTAGTCTTTAAAGAGCATGTTTCAGAGTCTCTTCTTTATGTTTAGTTTTTTGTTCTTTTTTTAAAAATCATTTTATTGGGGGCTCTACAATTCCTGTCACAATCCATACATGCATCCATTGTATAAAACACATTTATACATTTTTTGCCATCATCATTTTCAAAACATTTTCTTTCTACTTGAGCCCTTGGTATCAGCATCATTTTCCCCTCCCTCCCATGCCCTCCCTCCTCCCTCATGAACCCTTGATAATTTATAAATCACTACTTTTCATGTCTTACACAGCTTTTTATTCTTAAGTGGGTGAAGGTTTACACAGTAGAAGAGTTTTCCATTCATTAATACACACATGTTTCATTTCATTAATTGCGTCTCCACATTATAATATTACTTATCCCACATCCTCCGTATGGCTCCCGTTACCACTCCTCCTTCTTTCCTAATGCTTCTGAACCATATGCTTTTCCATCTTGTCTTGTTCATGACATTTTGCCTTCCTTGGGAATACTAGTGGCATACTCAGATACTTATTGAACTGCCAATTTCAAGGGCAGCAGTTCAAACCCACCTGCTGCTCCACAGGAGAAAGCTGAGTCTGCCTGGTCTAAAATGGGAAAGCCTTGGAAACCCAATGGAAAGGTTTACTTTGCCCTATAGGGCCACTTGGAGTTAGAATGGACTTGATAGTAATTCATTTGGTTTTGCTTTATTCTTCATGATATCCTTGATATCATCACACAAGTCAGCTAGTCTTCAATTATTCTTGTTCCATGCATCATATCAATTATTTTGATAGTCTCTATATTCAGATGGGATACACTCAAAGTTGTATTTTAGCTCTATGAACTTATTTTCAACTTCAATGTGAGTTGGCATAGAAGCAATTGCTCTTCTTTTCCACAGTATTTCATGATCAGATTTTGTGGAGGATATTGAACTTCTCCATCATCTCTCTACAGAGGTGGTTGATTTGATTCCGTTGCATTCCATGTGGGGAAGCCCACATGTATTGTCACTTTGTTTAAAAACAGAGCTGATACCAAGGTCTTAAGTGGAGAGGCAATGTTTTCAGAATATTGAGGGCAACGAATGTACTAATATATTTGACACAATGGATGGATGGATGGATTGTGATAAGAGTTGTATGAGCCCCCTATAAAATTATTTTTAAAAAGAAGAAGACATATAGAGAATGAAAGAAAATAAGAGACCAGAGACTTAAAATAAGAGAGACTAATAAATGAATCAAATAGGGAAAAAAACAGTATCTGTAATGAACAAAGCATTAGTATTGCAAGATTCTAGCATGAAACTTTCAACATTACTATATCAAGGCTATATTTTCCAGCTATGGATCTTTTTTCTTTGTTTCCAACATTCACATCTCAGTCACCAATAATTATCTATGCGTATTGTTTGCAGGTTTGATCAATTCAGACATCCAGAGTTAGTAAAAATCACCAATTCCTTGACCGTTGGCATCATTGGTTGTTTTTTTAATTTTAATAGTAGTATTATTAACTTGCCTTCTTTGTAGATGTATAGATGTTAGTCTATCACTGAAAACATTATACTTCAAGATAGATTTTTAATTGATATTTTGAGGATGAATGCAACATCATTCCCTTTCAAATCATCTTTCATGGCATAGTATACCATTGTTTGTCCAACTCAGAATGGCCGATATCAGTCCATTTCAGCTCATTCGTTCCTAGGATATCGATAGTTATGTATTCCATTGTATATTTCACCATTTCTATTTTTCCCTAGGTGTATGCTTGACACACTACTTGGGATTATTAATGGATGGTTGCTGCGGTATCTTTTATTTTTGAGTCAAGATTGAATCTGCTTTCAGAAAATCTACTCTTCCCTGTCATATCTTAAGTGCCTTTTCAATCTGAGGGATGCATCTTTCCTGGAACACTTTGTCAGATAGTGTGCTGCTTCTACCCACAAAGTTCTCATTGGCCAGTCTGTCTTAGTCTGGAAGCTTTTCTGAAGTCCCTCCACCATGAATGACCCTGCTGGTATTTGAAATACTGTTGACATAGCATCAGCATCCTCACCACCCAAATGCAGGTATTAATTAGCCAAATTAAGAAGTAGAATTTGTTCTATCCTTTTTTTAAAAAGCTAACCTCAAATATTAAATAATAGGAAGAAAGCTATACTATTTTCACTTGAAAATTTAAAATGCATTTATGATTTAAAATAATAGTCCCTGGAAAAGTGAATTAATAAAAGCTTTATATCCTTCATAGATGAATAAATAATAATGCCCCAAAGCACTACTAATGAAGCCCATTTATCATGAGGTAAATGGCCCTAATGATAAGTAGGCTGCAAACCATAGAATTTTAATGAAATGGATATATAATAAATATGTATATACATATATAAATACAAGGTCTCCAGCACAAGTTCAAATATATTATAATTTTTAATTATATAGTATATATATATATAAGATAAAATTAACTAAAATTTACACTCAAAATGAATTCTGTTAGAAATTCAGAAAGAATTGCACTGTGTTCTATATTGCCTTAACACATATTCAGTCAGGATTTCTCTTTAGTCTCATTTCTTCCACATTTGTCACTTTTACACACGTTCCCACCAATTCCACCTTCCAGCCAAATTCCAAACTGAAAAATATGTTTGTTTTTTAGCTAGGAATGCCTTTATTTTTCAACCAGCTTCTAGTTTTGCCTTGCTTACTTCTTCATTTAGGTCTCAGCTTAAATACCACTTTCTTTTGGATAGCTTTCCTTGATTTACTAAACCAAGCTAATTTCCTTCTAAAGTGTTCTGCAAAGTCTCTACTCATACACAGACAGAGTTTATCATGTAGAAATGTAACTATCTACTCGCAGATGTAAATATAGCATACAACCAACTGCACTATTCTATCCCGAGCATGTGCCATGGTGCCCAGTCCAGAAGAGGTAGTCAATTTCCACTTGTTGAATGTATACTATATATACATGTCTGCATGGTAGGCATTGGGTTAAGCAAAGAAATTGCAGAAATGAACAAGTGGTACTCCTGTACACGGCATTAAGAAAAGTGAGAAGAGAATCAAGTCAAAAAGGAAAAGGGCGTATAAGAAAGAAGCAGGCGTACCGGGAGAAATTATTTTGGTGAGCTGAGTGAGCGATCAATATACCATAATCAGAATTACCTTGCTCTAAACCACAGTCTCACATATTAATATTTCCTAGACCAATTTGACCACAAGATGGGTTCTCAAAGCATATTTTTCTGCTATGCAAACAAGGTATCACACTTCTATAATGAGAAACTGTGCAATAGCAGCTCAAATTATTGGAATCTTTTAAACTAGCAAAGTGTTGTTATTTTTGTTGCTGCTCGGGTCCTTTGAGTCTCTGCCTGCACAATGTGACCACCTGAACAATGAAACTAACCACGGCCCAGTCCTGCACTGTCCTCACAATCAAACTTGAGACCATTGTTACAGCCACTGAAAATCCATGTCCTGAAAGACTTTATATTTTTCACTGCCAAAACATTATGCCCCACCAAAAAAAAAAAAAACATTATGCCCTAATTCAATGGTTGACTCTTCCTCATAATATGTCCCCAAACTGTTAAGGTTATTTTTATTCTTTGTGAAGTCCATAGTATATCCATCATTTGTAGCCACTTTGTACAACTTTCATGTGCTTTAGTGTCGGGCACACTGTAGTCCTCAAGACAGTATCTTTGTTTTGTAACACTCTAAGGAAATGTGATACATTGCTTGATTTCTGGATGGCTACTGACATCACCATGATAAATAGAGAAAAGATTAAAGTTGCCAATGATTTGGTCTCGCTTGGATCCACACTCAATTCCCAGGGAAGCAACAGTCAGGAGAGCAAACAATGTAAAGATACTATTTTCTTTATTATGACAGACCTGGCAATATGGCACAGAAGTGATTCCAGGGAAACTAACAAGAGTGCAGTGTGATATGCATTATTGTTCTATATCATCTTTATACTTTAAAGAGTATTGTTAAAGGGTGTAATATCACCTGATCAAATTATATGAAATTAAACAGCCAAATAATTAATTAAAGTTTGTACACAAGAGTAAGTTAAAAAATATTGTTACTCATACATGCACAAGTTTAGTTCAACAAAATGTGTTAAAATATATCTCTGCAATTAGTGGGTAATTGCATACAAGTTATCTCAGTAGTATGTTAGTCTTTGTCTCTTTACAGTGCCTTGGGACAAAAAAGGTCCAATAAAACAGATTCTGAATGAATCTGCTGGGTCAGTTCAATTTAAAGTATAGAGGACAGCTCAAAAAGTTATGGTGGTAATAATGATGTATGAGTAGAAGCATGGAGCATTAAGATTGAATATATGTATGAGGAGGATGGGGGTATACGTAGAAATATATAGGTTTGACAGAAGTTATGTATATGTGTGTGCTTTGTCTGTGCTGCAAATATGACCATGAATCTATGAAAGCATACATAGAACGAGGTTATGAAATCTTATCCATAACCAAACACCTTGAGTGAATAAATTACTGGAGCTGGAGGCTTAAGACCATAGTGTTAGGAAACACCAAAATAAATGGACCTAACATAGTCCACAAACTATGTTCTACACATTTTGATGAGTAGCAACAGGGGACTTAAAGTGCTTGTGAGTGACAATCTGAGGTGTAATATTGGTCTGTTCCCATCTAGAAGAAAGAAGAATGAAGGAAATCAAAGATACATGGAAACAATTAGATTAATGTGCTTAAGAAACCACTGGCCATTAATCTCCATGATGCTGAGACCAGAGACTTAGATGGTGCCTGCCGACCACTATGAAATGCTCTGAAGGGATTACATTAGAGGACGCTGGCTAGAGTGTTAGAAAAATGTGGAAGGCAACTCAAAATCATGAAACTACCTGGCTTAATAACTATGAAGAACTGTCTCACTTTTTTGTTAAAATGTATAAATCATTTTATTGGGGGCTTTTACAGCTCTTACAAAATCTGTACATCAGTTGTATTAATCACATATATACATATGTTGCCATCATCATTTTCAAAACATTTTCTTTCTACTTGAGCCCTTGGTATCAGCTCCTCTTTTTTCACTCCCTCCCCAGCCCTCCCACTCTCATGAACCCTTAATAAATTATAAATTATTGTTATTTTCATATCTTACACCATCTGCTGTCTCCCTTCACCCATTTTTCTGTTGTTCATCCCCCTCGGGTGGATGGGTAATGTTTATACCTCAATCATTGTGATCGATTCCCCCCTTTTTCCCCAACCTCCCCCCTTCCATCATGATATCGCTACTCCCATTATGGTTCCTGAGGGGTTTATCTGTCCTGGATTCCATGTGTGGAGAACTCTTATCTGTACCAGTGTCTGGTCTAGCTAGATTTGAAAGGTAGAACTGGGATCATTTGTTGGGGTGCTGTGGGGGAGGAAAATTCAAAAACTAGATGAATATTGTGTGTTTCAGTGGTGCTACACTGCACCCTAGCTGACTTGTCCCTTCTTTGTGACCCTTCTGTGAGGAGATGTGCAATTGTCTACAGATGGGCTTAGGGTCTCCATGCCCACCCACCTCATTTGCATCAATAGGATTGTTTTGGGTCTTCTGATGCCTCATACTTGATCTCATCGACACCTCTTGATCATACAGGCTGGTGTGCTTCTCCATGTGGGCTCCTTGCTTCCCTGCTAGATGGCCTCTTGTTTAACTCCAAGTCTCTGAGACCCCAGATGTTATATCTTTTAATAGCCAGGCACCATCTCCTTTCTTCATCACATTTGCTTATGTACCTACTTTGTCTTCTGTGATCATGGAGGGAAGGTGAGTATCACAGAATGACAGGTTGTTAGAACAAAGTGTTCTTGCATTGAGAGAGGCCTTGAGTAGAGGCACAATGTCCATCTACTACCTTAATACTTAACATATAATATATGTACATAGACCTATATCCCTATTATTATATTTTTCTGGGAAATCTTACCCCACACACTCTACTGACCTGAACTTGCTCTTTAAGATTCCTTTTGTCCCTAGAACTCAAAGAGTATAGAAAGAAGCACAATTGGAATTCCTCAAGGATACCAAAACTGTCACTTCTGGCATGATATAAATTTAAGGAAACAGAATTATTCTATGAAAGATTAGAGAAATGGAAACCACTGCCTTCGAAAGTGAATCTATCTAGATGGAGGATATCTTGAAAAATAGTAACTTCATCTTGGATATTTTTGTTTAATAAAGATATCTATGAATTTGTAATTATACTTTTTTACTTACTCTTGTATGTTATGATGCAATATATCTAAGCACCTAACTGCCTAAAATATAGAAAGTGATCAGCAGGTGTTTGTAGAATAAAATTATTTGTAAACCACTTTACACTAAGTTTTATGTTATATAGATAGTATTTTCAGAACAATATCTGTTTCACTTATTAATATATTAGTTTTGTGTGTATATCTCTTTGTGCATGTATATTTGTATATTGAATAGCAATTAAGTAGTGTTTTAGAGAGTCAGTCATTTGGGGAACGCGACTCTTTGGGAGTCAGCTCCCTAATGCTTGAGGAATGGGACAACATAATTTCCTATGTTTTTAAGACACGATGGTAACAGTTTTAGCCAGGTTGAGTAGCAGTAATAATATTCTGATCCTGGATGGCCTCTGAGCATTTTCAAAGAATGTAATCCAGGGCCTACAGCTAATGATATTATAGTATAATATAAAAGTTATAGTATAATATATAGTATAGTATAATATAAACAATTAAAAGCAGGCTTCATTATTTGAAAAATCTTCTAAAATATAAGCAGAAAAGGAATGTACATTCCTGATAAGCAGTTTATGTATTCCATGAAAATGCACCCAAATCTTAAACTTTCATTTAATAAAATTATTTACTGAAGACTACTAACTGATGAATTTGACTCTCATTAAGATGTTCACTGTAGTGGAAATGTACTCATTTTCTGTGTTTTTCATTTTCTTATCCTTTACCTATTAGATTTGTCAAGAGAATTATTTAAGTAAAACACTGGTGCACCTCAGAAGAAATTACCATGTAACTAAAATACTGTCATTATGAATACTCTTTTTCTTCCATGGTGCTTGACACCAATGGGAACACAGTATCTGTCAACTTATGAAATTAGGTCTTCAATACAAACACAAAATTAATTAAATACTCGTGTTAGTTGTTGCCAGTCTGTTCCAACTCGTGGAGCAGACCCCAGATACACAGGCTTAGAACTGTTCCCTGGGGATTCAAGGCTGTGGCATCTTGGAAGTAAATGTATCAGGTTTATCTTATGCAGCAAGATGGGTGGGTTAGAACTACCAACCTTTTGGATAGTAGTGAATGCAAAAGTGTCTGTTCTACCCAGGAACTCAAAGTGTTAGGTAAATATATTAAATCTAAAAAAGAAGATACTATATTTCTAAAATAAAAGTCTCCAGTAATTTACTATTAAGATATATAAATATAGAACATTTAATAAATATAGAACAATTTAATATAATTAGATATAATGCATATTATTTATAAGTCAGCAAGCTTCTCTTTCCATTAGAATTGGTTTATCTGTGTTTAGATATGAAATGGAAGAGATATATTGAAACAGCTGTGAAATCCATATTAAAACATCAAAAAAAATTTAATAAACATGACTAAAATACTGAAAAGAAAAAAAAAACCTGATAGCTAAACATCCGCCAAATGGCTGAGGTCCTTTATGGGGTTAATTGTTTGAACCTAGTTTGAGCTTATCAATAACTTTACATAACTGATCTAAAGGCTAAACCATATGACATGTCCACTATTGTAATCATTTCACATGGTTCAGTGTAAAACTTTTCCATAACAAGGACAAGAAATTTAGTACTATATTAATATAGGCCTAAAGTATTTTGAAATTCATATTGTGTATATTGAGTTTTAAACATGCACATGTAAATGTGCTAAATACATACAATTTTTTCTAAATATTATTTTAGGCTACAACTTTACTCCTGATTCCCTGAACCATTAAATAAAGCTTATACAAAGAATTGTTTGTTGGTATTTGGCTTGTATGTGTCTGAATTATCATCCATTTGCATGTTTTCTATATCTATCTACTTAAAACACTATTTGAAGAGAGGGATTTGTACTCCAGTTATTTTATTTTCAATTCAGTGCTCTAAATCCAGGAAATACCAAAATGATGATGGGCAAATTGTTTATCTGAAACATGACTAATTTTCAGTGAGACTACTCAAAGACATTAGTGGTAATGTTTCATATTTCTATGTAATGTTAAGTAGAAAATATTGATATTTGCATATCCCTGGTTTCTATTTTTAAAAGTACATAAGTCAAGTCAGATTTTTTTAAAACTACAATTATAGCACAATATTTCAACCCAGAAAAGCATTCTAATAGAAGGTATACATTCAGCTAATGAATACCCATTACTATGTTATTCAGATTTAGTAAACAGGTTTTTTAAAATCTATCTCAATTAGATTGTATATTTTAAAGTTTCGTGTGAATGAACACTACAATATGTTGTATTTTTTTCCACCCATAATTGAGATAGACCAGATGGAATTCTGAATTTTAATCACAGCCGTGATAATGATACAGATTCACTAAGTGACCCAGAGCAAATATCTTTCCTGTAAATATATTTCTTAACTTGTCTACTGGACACACCCTAATATCTTTTGGGAATACTGTTCTAATGCTCTATTGATTCATTGTCACCCTTCAAAAAAAGCCACCTTCTAAGAATTACTGGCTTTTAACATTAGCAATAACTATTATTTTATGTTCTTTCATGATCATGAAATCTGCTGGGTGCTTCTCAAATACGGTATTTTTCATTATTATAATTAGACAGTGACTAGTGCTGAAATCACCTAGTCCCTACACTGAGGACTAAAATAACAGGATTTCTTCAGGGTCTCTTGCTATGTGTGTTGGTCTGGGTAGACTAGAGAAACAAATCCATGGAAACAGCATGCATATAAGAAAGAGCTTTATATACAAGAGCAACTGAATATTGAGAAAACATCCCAGCCCAGTCCAGATAAGTCCCTATGTCCAGTATTCGTCCATGTGTCCAATGTCAATCTATAAAGCCCTCTTCAAACTCACATACAATGACGCCAAATGCAGGAATATTACAGGCCAGTGAGTGCAAAGTCTGTGGATCAAATGGTGGTAGAAGCACCTCAGCGCTGGCGGGGGTCTCCACGTGGCTCCACCAGCTCCCAGGACTATGGCTGCATCAGCTTAGCTCCATCAGGCTTATGTCAGGAATGCCTCTCAGGGAGTGAGCATGTGCCCTGCCTTCAGCAAACTATTTATCTCCTGAGTGCCTCCAAATGAGGTCATCCAGCTGTGACCAGATTGACAGACTAAACTCCACCCCTTCACTCTTCAGTCTCTAATTGACAACAGATTATATAACTACAGACCACCCCTGGTCAATCTGACACTTTCACACAACTCTTTAGCCATATACAATTTTCAAACAAACTAATAAAATCATATCTGTACCTAACCGGAGAAAACTAAAATGCATACAATTCAATATATGCCACCCTCATTTAAACATAACATTCTATAAGTGAACAAAACAAAAATATCCTATACTTATGTGAACACCTACACCATAATCCTATGAATATATTCCTCTACCTATTAAAGTTTATAAGCCAGTCACTGCATGCCATTCTGGTATCCAATTTCTGTACTGACCACTTATATCAACCCAGTGCTCTGAGGAGATAATCATGTTCTTTGACATGAACAATCTTCATTCCAGTTGGACCCTTGTGAAGTCTGTACCCATAAGCAAAGTTGAATAAGCACTAGCCATCCATAAAGTCAACAGCAATATGCACCATTTCATAGGCTCAAAATCTTTTCTTCATCTGCTCAGGTTCTGGTCAACACAATGTGGGATGTTTCACTTAGCCTCGTTGGTCACCTTGCCTTCAGACGATGGCTCCATCACAACTCTAGCCCCCTTGAATGAGGTCATGAACTTCAGACCAGTCAACCCACTCTCATCTTCTTCTCTAGCTCCTGTAAACCGGGTCCATGAGTGTCAGTGGCCAGACTCAACCCTTCTCTTTATTGCTAATTTTCTCCCACTTCCACTCAACAAGTGGATCCAGGTGGTCACCTAGCAAGCATTTCAGCCTGTCCACAGGCTCTCTTTAATGTTCAATCCTAGAGAGAACTTTTCTTCATGGTTCCAGATTATTTTTTCAGCCTCTGACAAAAGCCACTAGTTCAAACTTAAAAAATCCAAAGAGTTCCTTTTTTCTTCAATCTGTCAACACTCCCCTAGGCAGGTCTCTTGAAATGCAAATATCCTGAGTACTCCGAAGCACTGGGTGGGGCTTATCTCTTCAGAGACTTCTTTGCAGACATGTCCTAATCCATTTAAAGATTCCATTTTAATGGCTCAAGGCAGGTGGGCTTACAAGCTCTCTATTTTCATACTTCCCAATAATCATTTCTATAAATCCTTCTATCAACAATAATAATCAGAAGAAATCAATAACAAAGTAGAATCAGATCCTGAACTCAGTTGTTAAAACAGTCAAGTTCAATCTTATCTATCTTATCTTACTATTTATCTGAACTCTTCGATTGATACAAAATATGGGATTAGACCTCTGAGAGCATCAAGCAAGAGCCATGCTTTCTGTCAGCCATTTTGACCTTCTGTCAGCCATTTTCCCTAAGCAGCATGGTTTCTGAGAAATTTTAATGGCAATTTCTACACCTGAGCTCTAAATATACATTAATCACATTCATTTTCACCATTTCAAACAGGAATAACCAAAGACTACGACCAAACAAAAGAATCAAAACTAACTTCCCATATTCTTTCCAGAAAACAGCCAAGTAAACTGCACGTACATATCTGACTTCTGGCTAGCCAAAGAAGAAACACTACCAAGAGTGTGAGGTCAAAAATCCACTCTTTCTTTATGCTTTATTTCTCTAGTACCTGACTCCCAAGGTACCATAATGTGTTAGTCTGGTTACACAAGAGAAACAAATTCATGAACACTCATATGTGTATAAGAAAGAGCTTTATATATAAGAGCAATTGAATATTGAGAAAAAAATACCAGCCCAGTTCAGATCAAGTCCATTAGTATGATATTAGCCCATAAGTCTTTTACCAATCTATAAAAGCCTCTGCAGATTCACAAAACACTGTAGTGACGCCAAACACAGAAAGATCACAGATCAGTGCGTGGGAAGTCTTGTGGATCTTGTGGTGGTAGAAGCATCTCAGCGCTGACTAGAGGCTCCACATGGCTCCTCCAGCTCCCAGGGCACAGGTTATATCAGCGTAGCATCAGCATAGCACCATGTGTCTTGTCAGTAGAGCATCTCTCCAGGAGTATATGTCCCGCCTCCGAGCTATTTATTTCCTTAGCTCCTTCACAAATGAGGTCCTCAAACTGCAACTTGATTGACAGACTAAAGTCCACCCCTTCACCCATAATCCACTCAAATTGACAATAGATTATATAACATCCACACTATATCTATGTGCTCTATGCATATGGTCTTTCCACTGCAGAGATTCAAGTTCTGAAGGTACGTGGTCCAAGAATCTAGGGTCAAGAAGATGCTGAGTTGTATCTGAAAGTCTTACCTTAGTAGTCCTCTAGTGTAAATTATATTACATTCTAACTAAACGGAAGAAATATAGATTACACTACTTCATGGCCAGTGGAAACTTTATGAGAAATTATGTGGAACTGAAAATGTTGTAGTGGCCATATTTGGAAAGTACAATCTGCCACAAAAGCTGTGAGAATCAAGTTTCATTACACCCTCTATTTAAATAGAAAGGACTCTGGAAATAGAGCCCTAGCATTTTGCTATGGTACACATTTTATAGGTTTTGCTTACATAATTGTGAGGAATGGGGGGGGGGACAGACACACATATGCAAGCATTTAACTAAAGAGTCTGGTTGTAGAGAAACTTAAGCCCATATTTAAGGACATGAGAGGACAACCAGGTGTTCCCTTCATTTTTAATAAGAATCTCTATATTTTTCATCCTGATCATTCATTCTGCTCTAATAAGTTGCCTAGCCAATTTGCCTTTGCTCTAGTTAATCCAGAACTCCCTTCTGCCTCGTTCTTTTAACATCTCTTACAGCATCTGCAAGCCTCCATTGCCCTACAGTGAATCATCTCTTTTCATCTTGTAGATGCTGACCTAGTAAACACAAACACATCTGTGAACACTTATACATTTACTTGTTACTCAGCTTTTCAAAAACTCTGCATACTCTGATTTTGATACTGCAGATCTAGCTGCACAGTACAAGTTTCTGTGTCTGTGTTCCAAACTTCACTCCGTTTTGATGCTACAGCAGCAATTGTACAGTCTTGTCTAGTTGGACTCATTGTGTTCATTTTTCAAATTATTACACATTTTAATTTCATTTATTTCATATGACTCATCTAGTCGAGTATTAGAAAGACTGTTAATAAATATGGTGTGGTTCAGGGCCATCCATGTAACCAAACTTTTGAAAATGTGGCCCGATACTGTAAAAATTGTTCAGAAAAAAGGGAAGCCATCAGTTGCATCAGCCCAAACAACCAAGAAAGATCATATTATGCTGGGCCATATTCATTATATGAATACATTTTTCGTTAGTTTTAAAACCTAGTTTTTATCAAATCCCTTTCATTTAAATCAACAAGTATATATTGGATATCTACTACATATCTCTAAATGCACTGTGGATGAGCATTTGCTTCGTATCCACTTCTTCTGTTCAAAAGACTGGCTCTTGACCAAGGACTACTCCAAAACACTTCAAAATCACTGCCATTGAGTCAATGCCAACTCATAGTGACCTTATAGGACAGAATAGAAATGCCTCTATAGGTTTCCAAGAGCGTAACTCTGTACAGGTGTAGAAAGCTTCATCTTTCTCCCAAAGACTGACTAGTGGTTTCAAACTGCTGATCTTGTGGTTAACAGCTCAACATTTGGCCCACCATATTACTATAGCTCCTAAAGACTACTGTTGTTATTACTGTCAGGCGCCATCAACTCAGTTTTGACTCATTTCGAACCTTTGGACAACAGAAAAAAACACTGCCCATGATTTGCACCATCCTCACAATTTTCCTATGCTTGAACCACCACTTGTCTTTCTGTTTGTCGTGCTGTGAAGGTTTGTGTTGTTATGATGCTGGAAGCAATGTCACTGGAATTTCAAATGCCAGCAGGGCATCCAAAGAGAACAGGTTCAGCAGAGCTTCCAGATTAAGAACCAGTAGTAGATTTTTTAAAAGATCTGGAGGGATAGGGCAGAAAGTATGCTTGTTGCTTTTGTTGTCATTAGGTGCTGTTAAGTCCGTTCATACTCCTAGGTATGTGATGTACAAGAGACGAAGGCATTGCCCAGTGTTGTACTATCCTCACAACTGTTATTATGTTTGGGCTCATCCTTCCATCTTCTTCTGATGCTTGCTGCATCTTCGAATATGTTGCTTAAGGAATCTTTCAATATTGCAAACCAAGGCTTAAATTTTTCTTTAGTATTTCCATGATAAGTGTGTTTATCCCTTATGGTTTTCTAACTCCTTGCCATATCATTATAATACTTTTTTTTTTGCTCAGGCTGCTCTCTAAATTTATCTGCCTTTAAAATTTTTACCTCTTTTATTTAATTTCTTTAGCTACTCTATGTTCAAAAGAAAGTTTGAGTATGCTGCTAGACTGAGAGAAAGTAACTTAAGGAAAAAGCTGCTGTTGTGTTAGGTACCATAGAGTTAATACGACCCATAGGAACCTTTAGCACAGCTGAATAAAATAGTGTCTGGTTCTGCTCCAGCTTCACAATTGTTCCTATGTCAAAGCCCACTGTTGCATCCACTGTGTCAGTCTAACTCCTTGAAGGCCATCCTCATTATCATTGACCGTCTATTTTAGCAAGCATGATGTCCTCCTCCAGGGACTGGTCTCTCCTGACACCATGTCCTAAGTATGTAAGATGACGTTTCCTTGCCTCTAAGGAGCACTCTAGCCACATACCTTTTGAAAGACAGATTTGTTTGCACTTTAGGCAGGCCATGGTATTTTCAATTTTCTTTTCAAGCACCACAATTCAAATGCATCTATTCTTCTTGGTCTTCCTTATGTAGTCCAACGTTCATATGCGTATGAGGCTACTGAAGATATCATAGCTTGGGTCAGACTCACTTAATCCTAAAAGTAGCATCCTTGCTTTTAAAGGCTCTTGAAGTCTTATGCAGCCGATTCACCTGATACAAGACTATTTTATGAAATAAAGTCTAAAGGAAGATAAAATCAAGAGAATTGGTGAAGAGATGAAAAGAATAACTGGTGGAGAGAAAAAGCTAATCCTCTTTTGCAAAGTATGAAGATTAAAAATAGTAT
>NW_022111369.1:58417984-58428278 GCF_000313985.2 Echinops telfairi
GCCCAATGTCCATCTGCTACCTTAATACATTTAAATATATGTACATAGATCTACTTCCCTATCATTATACATAAATATATATACATATGTACATGCCTGTATTTAAACCTCCATAAATGTCCTTTGCCTTCTAGTTCTTTCTTCTATTTCCTTTTACTTTCCTCTTGTCCCATTATCATGTTGAACCTTCATTTGGCTTCCAGTAATTCCTCTCAATTACAATGCACTTGGCATCCTATAGTCTCCTCACCATCAATTTAGATTACTTGTTGCTCCCTTTTCCCTGGGTTTGTTGGCAACCCCTTCCTTTCTCTCACCTCCTCCTCTCCCTTATCCCCCCGGGAAACATCTGTCCCATTGTTTTTCTCCTCCGAATTGTTTATTAAGCCTATCTTATCTAGATAGACATGCAGAAACAATAAGCACAAAAACAAAACAATGCAAAACAAAACAAAAACAGAAAACAAAATGACAACAAAGAAAAGCTTATAAATAGTTCAAGATGGGGACTTCATTGCTTTTCTCCCCTTGATTCTCTGATGCATTCTCTTAGTGTTTCACCCCATGTGGGTGGGGTCAAATCGGGCACAATTCCTGCACTCTGTCTCCAGTGTTGCCCCTGTAGTGCCATAGGTCAGGGAGGGACATTGCGTCTTGTGTTGGGGCCAGCACTCACTGCTCCAAGCCAGAGTATCATTCTTGGGGCTTGGTGGGCCAGCATGTGTTCCACTCTCTCTTTCTCAGTCCTTCGCTCTTAGTTTGCTCCCATGTTCTATGATCATACTTGCCCCTCTCCCTGAGCTGTAGCTTCAGTGTTGTCCTCTGTAGTGCATTCTTTCGGAGGGGGAGGGGGCCCTCGTTGCTGGGATTGGAACCACCACACATACATCTCTTGGTTTGCTGCTTCATGATCATATGTTGCATTCTTGTCTTTGCTCGCCAGGTGGAAGTCTTATTGTGGTTGTTTATATGTTGCTGTGATGCTATAAGCTATGTCACTATCATTTCAAACACTTTCAGGGTAACTCAAAGCTTAGCAGAGCTTCTAGACTAAGAATAGACTATGAAGAAGGAGTAGGATGTCAAGTTCCAAGGAATTAGCTACTGAAAACCTCAAGGATAGCATGGAAACATTGTCTGATACTCAAAATGTCTTGAACAGAGGGTATTGTCAGAGATAGTGCCAGAGATGAGATCTGAGGGTTGGAAGACACTCAAAAAGAAGAGATTCCTTTCCAAAGAAGAGTCAAGAATCATGACATTGATGGAGTGAAGATTTTGGGAGTACAACTTTTGCTACCTTCCTTTGCTGATGGGATATGGCTCAAAATGAAAAGAAACAGCTACAAACAACAATTAATAGTTACTTGAAATGTATGAAGTATGAATCTAGGAAAATTGAAAGTGGTCAAAAATGAAATGGAATGCATAAAGAATGTTATTCTAGATGCTAGTGAGATAAAATGGACTGCTATTGGTAATTTTGAATCCGAAGATCATATAGTTCACTATACTGGCAATGACAAATTCAAGAGGAATGCTATTACAATTGTCATCAAAAAGGACATTTCAGGATCTAGCTTGACGTATAATACTGTCTGGGATAGTATAATATTTTTCTAAATAAAAGGAAATCCAATTAGTACAACTGTTATCCAAATGTATCCACCAACTATAAAAGCTAGTGATACAGAAATTGAAGAATTCTATCAAAAATTTCAGCCTGAAATTGGCCAAACATGCAAACAAGATACATGAATAATTATTGGTTAGTGGGATGCAAAAGGTTAAATCAAAGAGGAAGGAACAATTATTGGAAAATATAGTCTTGGTGAGAGAAATGAAACTAAAGATCACATGACAGAATTTTACAGGACCAATGATGTATTAGTCTGGGTTGATTAGAGAAAAAAATCCAGAGATGCATGTATGTATATAAGAAAGAGCTTTATATAAAAGAGAAATTATATATTAAGAAAACATCCCAGCCCAGTCAGATCAAATCCATAAGTCCAATATTAGCCCAAACATCCACTACCAGTCTATAAATTCCTCTTCAGACTCACACAACACATGCAATAATGCTGAATGCAGGAAGGTCACAGGCCAGTGGGTGGAAAGTCTTATACATCCAGTGGCAGTGGAAGCATCTCAGCACTGGTGTGGGTCTTCACATGGCTCCTCCAACTTCAGGGCTCTGACTCCATCAGCATAGCTCCATATGGCTTATCATTAGGAAGACAATACAGAGAGAGTGTGTGTCCTGCTTCCCAGAAGGAAGACAGGAGTTCCCAGAATCCTTAGGAGAAGGCCATGCCCACACAGAAGCCTCATCGGCTATGACCTATTGACCGGCTAGATGCCACCCTTTTGAAAGTTGGCAGGAGATTATGTAAATGCTACAGACGACTTGTTCATTGCAAATACCTTTAGTCAGCAACAGAAAAGGTGACTTTACATATGGACTTATCCAGATGGAAAAACACAGATATCCAAATAACACCTGTGGGAAAAGACAAGGGAGAAGATCAATTTCAGCTGATAAGACCATGGACAAACTTTGGAATAGATCATCAATTGCTCATATGTAAGTTCAGGCTGAAGATGAAGGAAATGAAACTAAGTACACTAGAGCTGAAGTATGACCTTGAATCTATCCCACCTGAATTTCAAGAACATCTTAAGAACACACATGACACCTTGAACACTAATAACAAAAGACTTGATGAACTATGGGATGACCCTAACAACATCATACATGAAGAAAACAAAAAGTCATTTAAAAGACAAGAAAGCAAGGAAATAGCATGGGTGTCAGAAGAGAAGGTGAAACTTGCTCTTAATTGTCGAGTAGCTAGGGCAAATGAAGGAAATGATGAAGCCAAAGAACTGAAGAGAAGATTCTGAAGAGCAGCTCAAGACACCATGCAATGTCATAATGAAATATGCAGTTAGACAGCCCAAAAGAAAGACCATGCTAAGGATATCTGAAACTAAGAGAAGTAAAGAAAAAAATTCACATCTTCAGTTGCAATATTAAAAGATTTTATAGACAAAATATTGTGTGATACAGGAAGCCTCAAAAGAAGATGGAAAGAGTATACTGAGTCAGTGTCCAAAAAAAAAAAGTGACATTCAACCATTTCAAGAGTTAGCATGTGGGGAAAAACTGATGGTAGCGAAGGAAGAAGTTCAATATGCACTGAAATTCCTACCACACACAAGGCATAAGGAATTGATGGAATACCAAGTGAAATGTTTCAATAAGCTGACGAAGCACTGGAAGCACTCCCTTGTCTATGCTAAGAAATTTGGAAGACAGCTACTTAGGCCAAGTGACTGGAAATGATCTGTATCTGTACCCATTCCAAATAAATGTGACTCAGCGAGTTGTGAAAATTATACAACAATATCTTTGGTTTCACATACATGTAAATTTTTGCTGAAGATCATTCAACAATAATTACAGCAGCAAATTGACAGGGAGCAGCCAGAGGTTCAGGCTGATTCAAAAGGGCTATCATTGCTGATGTCAGATGGATCTTACCTGACAGCATAAAATAGCAGAAAGATGTTTACTTGGGTTTTGTTGACTGTGCAAAGGCACTCAACTATGTGGATCATTAAAAAAAAAATCTGGATACCCTTGAGAAGAACGGGAATTCCAGAAAATTTCATTGTCCTCCGGCAGAACTCCTACCTGAATTATGAGGCAGTTGTACAAACAAAATAAATGCATACTGCTTGGTTTAAAATCAGGAAAGTTATTTGTCAAAATTGTATCCTCTTGGCAGATTTATTTAGTGTGCAGAACAGAAAATTAGAGAATGTTGATTGTATGAAGAAGAACGTAGCATCAGGACTGGAGGAAGGCTTATTAACAACTGGTGATATGCAGATGCCACCACCTTGCTGATTGTGATGAGGACTTGAAGCACTAGCTGATGAAGATCAAAGATCATAGCCTTTAGTATGTGAGTTAGTTAATTGTGCAAATCTAGCCGATAAATGCATGTGGGGCTAATTGAAAGGTGGAGAGATAAATGGGTGGTGAGCCTCGCCTTTCTAGTTCTCAGGTCTCTTGCTTTGTGATGGTCGCACCAGGGTGCTGCTCCCTTAGCAGTTCCCTGCTTCAGCTTGCAAGGTTGACTTCCTACAAGACATCCCCAAGGAGAAGCCATGTGGACCTATCCCGATGCAGCCCTGGGTGCTGGAACAGCCATGTGGAGACCCCTGCTAGTGCTGAGATGCTTATTCGTTCACTGACTCAGCTTTCCTCCTGCAGTTGGCATCGTTGCCTCTGTTTTGTGAGTTGGAGGACTTTGTGGACTGGTGTTGGGTAAATGGGTTAATGTTGGACTTGTGGACTTGGGCAGCATTGGGTTGGGATGTTTTCATGATGCACACTTTCTTTACATAAAACTCTCTTATACATGAGTTGCTGTGGATTTGTTTCTCTAAAGTACCTAGACTAATACAAGTATGGATGTTGAGTCAATGTGTAGAAAACCACAATCCCCACAACTGAACCAGTAGGTAACATCATGATAAACAGAGAAAAGGTTGACGTTTTCAAGGATTTTGTCTTGCTTGGCTCTTCAATCTATTCTCTTGGTAGCAGAAATCTGAGAGCAGCAGAAATCAAATGTTGCATTGCAGTAAGCAAATCTCCCTCACTGGACCTCTTTAAAGCATTAAAAAGCACTGATGTTTCTTGGAAGACTAAAATGTGCCTGACCAAAGCTCTGGTGTTTTCAATTGCCTCGTGCATGTAAAATGTGGGCACTGAGTTTGATTTGTGGTGCTGGGCAAAGCATGAAAATACCATGGATTACTAAACATGAAAATACCATGGACTGCCAAACCACAGATTGACCAAAAAAAAAAAATGTGTCTCAGCAATATACGGCCAGACTATGCTCCTCAGTGACAAAAACGCATAGACTTCCTTTCATGTACTTTGGACAAGATTTCAGGAGAGATTGGTCCCTGCAGAAGGACATCAAGTTGGTAAAGTAGAGGTGTAGCAAAAGAGGGAGGTCCTAAACAGTGGCTGCAACAATGGGCTCAAACATAACAACAAGGTTGAGGTTACCCCGGGATGGAGCAGGGTTTCATGTTGCAGTATATAGAGTCGCTATGGATTGGAATGGACTAGATGGCACCTAAAAACCAAGTGTGGTAGAGTGGATTACTTGGTATGGGCCTTCTAGACATAGTGTTTGTAACTTTCATCAAATAACTGGGTAAGAATATGCAAATAGAGTGTCTGGAGTCCTTGCGATGGGATTAGCGATTTACTTCATTTATTTAGGTTTAAAACAAGTCATCTAAGAAGCAGAAAGTGGGGAATCTCAATACCACCAAGAAAGAACAGCCAAGAGTTGAGCACATCATTTGGATCCTAAGATCCCTGCATATTACACCTTCTCATTGCAGGAGACAGAGCCTTGTGACATAGAGGCATGATGGAATAGCAATGGCAGCAGAGGCAGCAGCACCAAGAATAGGAGACAGAATAGTTGGTTTTCTGCCCACAGAGGTAGAAAACTGAGTGCCCTTGAGCAAGAGGCTCACCTGTAGAGTAAGGAACCTCCTAACACTTAATCAGAGTAATTAGGTTTACTGACCCAGGAACCTAGAATGGAGTCACTTTAAGTTGATATTCATGGCACAGTGGTGATTTGCTATTTGATCATTTATGCATCGCACTAAAGGAAATTTATAAAGTTATCCAAGAAGGGCTTTGGCCAAAGGGCTATTTGGCTCAGAGCCTAAGGACCAGAGATAGGCATGCCAGTAGGCCAACAGAGAAGAGGTACCCCTGCCGCAAAAAAAACTGTATCCTGAACATTTCTATTAGCATCCTTAATAAGCACCATAATCAGGAGTGTTGTCCTTGGGTTCTGGTGGCAATTGCAATTAATTTTCTATCTCACTAGGGAAGTAGGGAGTGCCTTGGAAGGAATGGTTGGTGTTAGAATTAGTAAAGAAAAAAAATGTTTGGCAGGTGAAGGCACGTCTGACCCTCACCTCATAAGAATCAGCTTTTGACTGCTGTTGAGTGTGACTTTCTTTCCCGCTTGTAAAGCCAGAGCAGGACAGACGCTACCCCTATATCATTTTTCACAGCTACATAATGCCAAAAAATGACCCATTAATAATTCTAAAAAGTTTAAATTTGAGTAATCTAAGATTTATTTAGACTTGTAAACTAGACTCTCATATGAAGTCCTTTTGGTTACCCCTCATCCATGAAACAGCCCACATTTCAGTGCAAAGGAATAGGTTGCTATCAAGTAGCCATTTTGCATTATTTTTCTCAGTTTCTTTCCTCTAACAAAACACTGAAACATACTATAGAACTTGATGCCCTTAAATTAAGATTCTGTTTTTTGTTTTAATTTTAATTTTAAATCTTCCTCTGCACGTGGAGGACAAAAGGAAAATATTTAGAGCAGACATCCATATGACTAATAGTAATCTCATATGACATATTCAATATTAGGAATGTTAAAAAAAATTCTAAGGGAACAGCAAGCCAAGAAATAAACTCTGGCCAGATTCAATGCCAGATAAGATCTGTTTGCAGAAGAAGTGGTTTGGGGCAATAAATAATAGTCAGATTGAAGGTGCATTAAGCTTAATGCTTTCTGGAGAATTTGAATAAGTACATAATGCTTTCTGGAGAATTTGAATACAGTTATAGAATTAAATTGTAGAGACAGCAGCCAGAAACCATGAGGCTGAAGGAACTATGGGATGGAAAATGACATGATTTTTGGCTTATTGTATTTAAGGAATCCAAATGACGCTGTAAGGAGCCTTGGCTGCAATGGTAGCTGTTAGACTGTTAGCTCCAAAGATTGGCAGTTAAAACTCACCAGCTGCTCCATGGATGATCTATGAGACTACTTGCAACCAGAAAGATTTACAGCCTCTGAAACCCTATATAAAAGCCATTATGAGTTGACTAGCTAGCAGTAGGTGGTGGATGGTGGTGCAGTGGGGTACACATTAGACTGCTAACCCTATAGTCAGCAATTCAAACCCACTAGCTCTGCCCAGAAAAGATGAGACTGTCTCCTATTTTCAAGGGTTACAGTCCCACTATGAGTTAGAATCAACTCTGTGGAAGTTGCTTTGGTGTGATGGTTATGTGTTGAGTTGCTAACAACAAGGTCAGCAGTTTGAAAGCCTCAGCTGCTCTGAGGGAACGAGAAGAGGCCTTCTAACCTGGTGAACAGTCACTGTCTCAGAAACCCACAAGGACCGGCCTATCCTGTGCTATATGGTGGCTATGAGTCAGCGTCAACTCCATGGAAGTGAGTTTGAGTTTAAGCCAAATACTTTAGGGAAAATTGTATTATTATTATCTTATAGGCAAAGGAAAAGATTAAGGGACTGGGGACCTTAATATACATTTTTGAGAAAATATATTAAGACCTTAGTAAGACCATAAAAAAGCTGACTGAAATTATCCAGCCAAGGAAGAGAAAGATTTTAATTACCCGTGGTGGCTTAATGGCTTAACCATTCCATAAGATCACCTGCTCTATGGAAGGAAGATGAGGCTTTCTGCTCCATAAACAGTCAGTCTCAGAACCCTACAAAGGTGGTTCTATTCTGTCTTACAGGGTCACTGTGAGTTGTAGGTTTTTTTATTTTGTGCCACCCAGACAGAATGGAAGGGTATAAAATGCTGGTAATAGTGGTAGCATTAGAACCAAAGTTCAGGAAAGACAATGACCAGTATTCGACCAGTTCATTCCTATGAAGTGAAATTAAAACATACACACACCTTCCAACTTTTTACCAAAGTTGGTACCAGCCATCCCTCCTACAGCACTTTCTACTTCTCTCCTGAGTTTCGTAATCCACTGCAGTGACCACACAGGACTCACAGATCGTAGACATAATTTCAAGGAAATAACAGGGCACAACTCAGGATCAGGAAAAAGTAAGGTACAAAGGAACATTTCATTTTTCAGTGCAAGACAGCTCTCTCATCTCTTCATAGCCAAGCGGGCCTCCTCTTGGCCTCTCAGGAAAAACTCTTTTGAATTCCCTCAAGATAGGTTTCCCCTTCTAGACACTCTTTTTGGTTTTTATTTGTTTGTTTGTTTGTTTTTCTGTCTTAAAAACCTCTAAGGCATTTCATGCTCACAGCTATCGAGTTGATACAAGCCTGAGAGACCCTGTAGGACAGAGCAGAATTGTTCCTGTGGGCTTCTGAGACTGTCACTCTACATCACAGGAGAAAGGTGGGGCTTTCTCCTCTGGTGTAGAATGACAGTCTCAGAAACTCACAGGGGCAATTTCACCCTGTCCTACAGGGTCCTTATGAGTCAGCATCAACTCCACGACAGTATGTTTGTTGTTGTTGTACCTCTTTATGGAATTAGAGAGCTTCATCTTCCTCTGGCAAAGTATCTGGTGGTTTCAAATTGCTACCTTGTGGTTAGCAGACCAATTTATAGCCACTATGTCAATGGGGCTGCTGTCTAAGTGAAAGGCTTTATATTCTAGAGGGCTCTAAAAAGTACATGGAAAAAATTCCACTTCCTTTTAATTTATTTTTTAAGAGCTTTCTGAAGCCCCTCATATTATAACAAGCAAGTGAACCTAAAAACAAACCAAAAAAAACCTCCTTGACAATTTCAAGGGCTTAATCCCTCTCATCAGGGACCACACACTGACAAATACCTTTCCTGGTAGGCCACAGACATTTCATTTGCAGAGTAAACTATAGTTGCTTCCTCTCCATAGTTTATTGACCAGCCTCCCCAAGGTGCATGCTAATCACAGGGCAGACTGTCCAGGGTCAGACAAAAAGCATCAAATGACAAGTTGTCTACAGCTTACCTCCAAAATGTCAATAATTTTCTAGACCAAAGTAACAAACCTCTGAGATAGAAATTAGTACAAGATAACACATTACGATTTAGAGAGGGGAAAAAAGAATCGCAAACCTATTTGTCAAAGAACCAAGCCAATAGGCAGCCTAATGGAGACACAGGATATTTATCAAGAAAATCAACTCTCCACAGGCTTTCCTATCACTTGCGGTACAGGAGTTGGAATTCAATAAAAGAATTCAAGATGACTGGGTGTATAATAACTCACTCACACAAGGCTTTATATACCTAACAAAAAAGTAATTATAACATTTGTGGCATAGAGTAGTCCATAAATGTGATAAAGACAAAACTAAAAACCTCAATTCCAACTGATGTTCACTAAAATGAGCAGTAAGCCATAAAACTTAACTGAACACAACTTAACACAGCTGAAACGGCGAGTTTCTGTGCTTTCCTGTTTGCAGGCGGGGGCGAAAAACAGGTTGTGCAATGAGCACTAGCAGAACAGGAGTAGGTTAGTTTTGTGGAGCCTGGAAACCAACCAACCATACCTCTCTTGTGGGACAACAGAATCCAAAATTATCAGAATGTAGAAAATAGAAACAATGAAAAAGAAAATGAAAAAAAGGATCTAGATCATGCTAAAAGACCACAGGCTCAGCTACTTCAGAAAATAGGCAGGGTTAGGCAATAGTTAGACTGGGTTCTTTAGAGAAACAAAACCAGGATACTTATGATTCTATATAGGTATATGAAGATAGGTTTATATAGCAAGAAGGAATACAAAAGTCATGGAATTAGTCCACACAGCAGTACAGAGCAGTCAGTCCAACTTACTTTTGTGGGGCAGTTAATATACTAAAGGTCCTTTCAACTCACATGGCTGCTGAGCCAAGGTCAAGGAAACAGGCAGTGAAGTGGCTGGTGGGAGGTGTGGAGTCTGCCCGAAGCCAAGAGCAGAGTCAGCCTGCAGGCAGCAGACACTGCAAGGTGGGGTGGCAACAGCTGGAAGATGAGATGTTGAGGGGTGGCAGAGGCCAGTAGTGCAGCAACATAGATGGAGCCTCAAGGTGTAGCTACATGATCCGCCATGATCCACAGGTTGGCTAAGTCCACAGGTAGCACAGAGCAGTTAACTCAAGCAGCAGCAAGCGGTCAGATCACCAGGGAGAATGAGGACTAGGCAGACCTCTGAGAACCATTTATCTCGGTCGGCTTCCAATCAAGCTGTGACCTGATTGACAGGCTAAACTCTGCCCACACGTTCCTATGGGAGCCAGGCTGGCATAAAAAGCCTAACTATCACAAACATATTTTTTAACAGTTCACGAAAACAATTTTGAGAATGATGAGGGCAATGAATGTACAAATGTGCTTTACACAATTGATGTGTGTATGGATTGTGATAAGAGTTGTATGAGCCCCTAATAAAA
>NW_022111369.1:58428980-58441813 GCF_000313985.2 Echinops telfairi
ACAGTGCTTCTAATTTAACTGTTTATTTCTTGTATTGTATATTTATCTGTATATGATTTAACATTTCATTTCTCGTTATATATCTAATTATCTTTATAAATAAATATATTATAAGGAATTTGGTTTTATCTCTCTAGATAACCCTGTCTAACACAATGTCTATACATTTTCTTTTGTGATACAAAAGGGCTTAAATGATCCAGCTGATATCAGTGTGACCACTTACTACAACGAAGAAGAGCTGCGAGTGTAGCATGCCTTACACACCTGACTCGGGGAAATCTCTGAAGAACATTTGGGCCTACCGTTTTTGAAAGAAATTAAGAACCGTCCTTCAGAGTTTACACAGAGGGAAAGTTGTGCCCTAGAGCTAGTGCCCTAGTCTTCTCAACTGAAGAATAATATCACTTGTGATATTTCTGCTATAGCAAAATAGTCAAAACGAACACATAGAAACAAGAGAAGATATGCTGATTTAGTTTGAATAAACTCGTTGGCAGTGAATTTGGTTTTACTCTTTTCCTCATTGTTCAGGAACTTAATGAATGAAAGAGTAATACATTCACACAATGGATTGCTGAGGTTCTGTAAAGGGATGAAAGTTCTCTCTATACAGAACTATGGAGAAGCTCAACTATGTAAATCAGTATGTGTAGTGTAACTTGCAAGTAGCAGAAGTGTATGGACCTGTCTAAGTTCAGGGGAAATAATGACCAAATCAGCCCAAAGTTGAGTCCTATAAGGTGTAGGTCAGACTACCTCCATTCTCCACCGATTTTACCAAATGTCACATCAGCTGCCCTCCCCACAGCACACACTCTACTTTTCAGCTGCATTTTAGAATCTATTGAAATGATCACACAGAATTCACAGACCATATTTATAGTTCAGTGGTTTATAAAGAAACTAATAAGGTACAACTTGGAATCATGATCAGCTGACTACAGCTCAGAATCAAGATCAAGAGACAAGCAGGCAAAAATGGAAAACACATGAAAAAAGAGCTTTCTCAGCCTTACAAGCTATGGGACCCTTCTCTCTGCTCTGCGTACCCATTTCAGCCAAGCAGATCTCGAAGCCCTTTCGGGCTAGGCTTCTCTCACATCCCCAGGACAGATCTCCTCTCAGCCCTATTAGAACAGGCCTTCTCTAGGATCCCTGGGGGTCCCATTAGGTAGAACTTGGCCTCATTAGGGTAGAACTTTCATTCTTCCCTTTGTCATCCTCTCCACTGCTAAATGACCAGGCTCATAATCAGCAAAGCAATTTTGTTCATAACTCTGCTAGAAATGCAGCTGTCTTGTCGCTGGGAGTATACCAAGTTTCTGCCATCACATGCACCTTTGCAATGAAGCCCTTCTAGGCCTGTCATCGCTGCCTCTATCACAGGTTACCTTCCAGGATTTGGGATGCTTTAGTTGTCTAGTCCTTACAACAATTTTAGATTTTCTGCTTCCTCTCTATATCTTTATTCTTTTTCCTTGTGTGTTAAGCTGAGTTCCCCAGAGAAAGAAAACCAGAAGCAAAAACACTATAGAGGTATAAGAAAGAGCTATAAGTGACCCGCACAGCCACAGAGTGGGTAAGCCCAGTAAAGCTCAAGTCCGTGAAGCAGATGCTAAGTTAGAGAGAGGCCTTTCCAACACATACAGGCAACTAGGAAGCTTAGCTGGAAGGCAAACTAGGAGGTGAAACAAGAAGATGAAGCAGAAAGACCAGACTTTAGGCTCCGATGGCTTCCAGGGTCAGTGGGTAGTATAGCAGACTACTGACTGCTTCCAGTGTCAGCAGGCAATATTGCAGTCCAAAGAACTGGACGTTGATAAGACAGATCTGGATCCCCACCAGCAGGAACAGAGAAATGTAAGTTCTCCACTCAAAAAACTCTGAACTCACTGCCAGCAAGTCAATGTCAACCCCTAGTAACAATATAGGACAGGGTAGAAATGCCCCTGTGAAGTACTCCACCATGTCTATTTACATACAGTAGGCTGCAAATGGAGAGATTACCTTTCTACTCAAAGTAGCCTGGAATTATTTAAATTATGCTAAGTCCAAAGTACTGAGGATCTTGACACAGCAAAGTTGACACAAAACCTATCTCCCTTCTTTCTTTCCTATCCTTACTGCCTTATTTCTTCTTTCCTTCATAGTCTACCAACTACTGTAGGACCAGGAACAAACATTGGATTGATTTCAAGACATAACACTCCTACCATGCCATGAATTCATCAATCTCTTCTCGGTAAACCCCAGAGACTTCTTTTGAATAGGAAGCTACTGTTGTTGTTTCCAGTTGAAGAGAAGTCAGCTCTGGCTCAGAGTGATCTCATGGACAACAAAACAAAACTACTTGGTCCTGCACTATCCTTATAATCATTGCACACTGAGTCCCTTGTTGCAACCACTGTGTCAATCCACATAGTTGAAGGATCTTCCTCTTTTTCACTGAATCTCTACCTTACCAAGTATGATATATTTCTCTAAGAACTGGTTTCTCTTGATAACATGTCCTCTGTGGATGAGATTAAATATCAACACACTTGCTTCAAAGGAGTTTTCTGGCTGTACCTCTTCCAAGAGAGATTTTTGTTGTTGCTGTTGTTCCTCTTTGGGGTATCCATAACATATTCAATATTCTTTGCCAACACTATAATTGAAGGCATCAGTTCTTTGATCTTTATACTAATTGTTCAGATTTTGCATGTATCTGACGCAACTAAAAATACCAGGTCTTCGGTCGGGTTTACCACCATCCTCAAAGAGGTCTTTGACAGAAGATATACTTAGGTTATTTGTTTACTTAGATGTTGTTTCCATGAGAATTAATTGTGGATCCAAGAAAAACAAAATCCTGACAATTTCAATCCTTTCTCCTTTTATAATAATGTTTTCCTTTGTTTCATTTGAGAGTATTTTGGTTTCTTTTTATGTTCAAGTGTAATCCATACTGAAGGTTATAGTCTTTGATCTTCACTAGTAAGTATTTCAAGCTCTCGTGTTTAGGATGCAATGTTTTATCCTCTGTCACCTATATATCTCATATTTTTTTCACTTTATTTTAAAAATGATTTTAATAAATATTTTTAATTGGGATTGATACATATATTACATAATCCCATAGTTTAATCATGTTCTTAATGAGTCTTTCTCAAATTCTAATGGTATGCTCTTCTTCACATAGTTCAAGTCCTCAGACATTTTGCTCAACACACAGATTGAACCAGAGTAGTGGAAGATGCTGCCTGGCACACTTTCCTTGATTTTTAACCACAGAGCATTCCCTTTTTCTGTTCCAATGATTCGCTCAGGTTCTGGTTTCACTAGAGCACAATTAAAGTTCTAGAATTCCCATTCTTAACAATGTTATCCATAATTTGTTAGCTACAGTCGAATGCTTCTGTATAGTCAGTAAATTACCAGTGAACATCTTTGTAAGACAGTATGCTGGAGTCACTTCATTTGCATAGAATATTGACCAATTCTTGCCTGGTGTGTGCAAATCATAAAGCAGGCTGAAGCCCAGGTCCAGACAAGAAGGTAAACTGTTGACAGCTTGCTCAGGGTATGTCAATCAGCCTGGACAGAAGTAGCAGAAGCTCTAGGGCAGAAAGGCAGGACAAATGTAACCCCTCTGATGTGATGGAGGGATTTTCTCAAGCTGTTTTTCTATACAGCCCAGGAAAGTAGCTGCATAAAAAACACCTTTGTTCAAACATAGTATGAAGTTTATGTCAAAAAATGTAAGAATGTGATATACATGAGTAATGTATATAAATATTTTCAGTTCATAAAAATATAATGATGAAAGTTTGAATTGCCATTTATTATTTTGGCATTTCATTCATTTTATTCAAAATTACATAGAAAGAACTTTCAGAAAATGTATATGATAGAGCATATTTATGTTTTCTAACTAGAAATAGTAAAGCATAATTTGATATCTATTAGGTAAAGACATTTATTGAGAAAAAGATAAACCGGGTTTAGAAATATGTTTTGCATTTAAATTGATTTGGAAGGTATGATACAAGGAAGTTGCATAATTTATAATATAAAAATTAAAACATATTTTTTATTTGCTTGTTTCATGACTTTACCTTATTTTAATAATGAAGCAGTGGAATGAGAATATTCAATGAGAACTCTATTACTGAACTCTTTTGCATATAAAAAGAAGCTACGTTATAATAAAAAATTAATAATAGCATAGAACCTAAGAAAAATTTTGAATCTGACATGTTTAAGAGAAAAGGGAAATTTAGATGGGTGTACAAGTTAAAATTTCAACAATATCTCCAAATATTATTTCCAAAGTAATTTTTGCAGACAAGAATACTATAAATAATGACAAATTATGTTTATAAAACCAACCAAGTATTAGAAACTGAATGAAACATATTATAATAGGTTTTCTCTAAGAGTTTGAAATTGATTAGTTTAGTCTATGAAAAGTAATGTTAAAAGTATACTCAGCAACAAGAATAAAATGGAAATAATTTGCTGTTATTGTATACCTGAGATTTTTGTGTCACATATCATAATAATTTTCATACTAGTATTATAAAAGTATTTAAAAACTTTTTATAGTTTGGTTTAGAAAAATGACTTAGCTATTTGCCTAACCCAAACCAAACCCCTGCCATGGAGTCAATGCTGACTCACACTTAGCAAGCCCTTGTGGGTTTACAAAGCTGTCACTGTTGATGAGAGTAGAAATCCCAGTCTTTCTCTTCCTGAGTGGTTTTGAAATGCCAACCATGTGGATTGGAGCTCAACACATAACCACTACACCACAAGGAATCCTAGACATATTTACATACTTTAAAAGGGACCCAGTACAATACTTTAAAAGATAAAAAAAAATGTGCTGAATGATTAAATAACCAATGATAATCATTAACATATATATTGCTATATTAATATATAGAAGCATCACAAAGTTAGCTTATGATATTGATTTTGTTGATAATTGTCATGCTGCTTGTGCAATGAGTGTATACTATTTGGATATTCTTGGATATTCTATTTGTTTGCTTCTTTAGAACTGAGTTGATCTCAGTTCATACCATAACTATGTTATATATTAAATTTTACAATGATATATTTCTTTTGTTTTTTCCATCATACCCCAAATTACTCTTTAAGTGTCACTGTGTATATTTAACACATGAACTTCATATACTTTTTACATTTATTTATCTCTTTACGTATATGTTGAAGGAAGAACTTCAAGCTGCACTGAAAGCATTAGCCAAAAACATGTCTCCAGGAATAGATGGAATATGCATTGAAATGCTTCAACAAGCTGATGAAGCACTGGAAGTACTTACTAGTTGTGTTAATCTGGGTAGACTAGAGAAATAAATTCATAGACACTCATGTTTACAAGAAAGAACTTTATATACACGAGCAATTGAATACTGAGAAAACATCCCAGCCCAGTCCAGATGAAGTCCATAAGTCCAATATTAGCCCATATGTCTGATACCTATATATATCCATATATATATATTCCTATATATATATATATATATTCCCCTTCAGACTCGTGCAATACATGCAATGACACCAACTGCAGGAAGATCACAGGCCAGTGGGCAGAAAGTCTTGTGGATCCAACCATGGTATAAGCATCTCAGGCTGGCAGGGATCTCTATGTGACTCCTCCAGCTCAGGCCTCTAGCATAACTCCATATGTCTTGTCAGCTGCAATGTCTCCCAGGGAGTCAATATGTGTCCCATCTCCAGCAGACATTTTATCTCCTTAGTGCCTCGAAATGAGGTTATCAAGCTAATTGGCAGGCTAAACTCCACCCGTTCGCTCTTAATTGACAACAGATTACATAACTACTACACTAATCTATGCTAAGAAATTTGGAAGACAGCTACTTGGCCAGCTAACTGGAAGGGATCCACATTTGTACCCATTCCAAAGAAAGGAGACCCAGTAGAATGCTCAAATTATAGGACAATATCACATGTAAGTAAAATTTTGCTGAAGATCATCCAACAACGGTTGTAGCAGTGCATTGACAGGGTGCTACCAGAGGTTCGAGCTAGATTTATAAGAAGACTTGGAACAAGGGGTATCAGATGCATTTCAGATGGATCTTAGATGAAAGAAGAAAATACCAGAAAGATGTTTACTTGTGTTTTATTGATTATGCCAGGATATTCTACTGTGAATCATAAGAAGCTATAAGGATAATTTTGAGAATAGGAATTACAGAACATTTCACGGTGCTCCTGCAGAATTTATACATGCATCAATAGCAGTTATGAGAACAGATCAAGTGAATATTGCATGGCTTAAAATCAGAAAATGTGTGCATCAGGGTTGCTTCTTTGCACAATATTTATTCAATCTGTCTTCTGAGAAAATCATCAAAGAAGCTGGATTGTACGAAGAAAACTGCTGTAGCATCAGGATTTGAGGAATGCTTTTTAACAACCAGTAATGTGCAGATAATGCAATCTTGCTTGCTAAAAGTGAGGATGAATTAAAGCACTTGCTAATGAAGATCAAGGATTGTAGCCTCCAGTATGGATTACAACTCAATGTAAAGAAGACTAAAATCCTCACCACTGGACCAATAGAAGACATGATAAATAGAGAAAAGATAGAAGCTGTCAAGGATTTTGTCTTGCTTGGATCCACAATCAATGCTTATAGAAGCACCAGTTAAGACATCAAAATACAAGTTGCATTAGTTAAATCTGCTGCACATGACTTCTTTATTGTATTGAAAAGCAGGATGTTACTTTGAGGACTAAAGTGTACTTGACCCAATCCCTGATATTTTCAACTACCTCATGTGTATGTGACAGGTGGACCTTGAATAAGAAAGACTACAAAAGAAGAGATGCATTTGAATTGTGGTGCTGGAGAAGAATATTCAAAAATTACCATGGACTGCTAAAGGACAAACCAATTATCTTGGAAGTAATATCACCAGAGTGCTCCCCAGAGGCCAGGATAGAAAGGATTACAGAACTTGGACATGTTGTCAGGAGAGACCAGTCTTTGGAGGAGTACATCATGTTTGGTAAAGTGGAAATGCATCAAAAAAAGAGGAAAACTTTCAAAGATGGTTCACCACAGTGGTAGCAACAATGGGTTCTGACATAGGAACCATAGTGAAGCTGGCTCTCCACAGATCAGTGTTTCATCCTGTTATGCATAGGTCACTTTGGGTTGGAAGCAACTCATTGACACCTAACAACAAAATACATGTAAAAGAAACTCATTGCCATTGAGTCAATGACCGTATAGGACAGGGTAGAACTGACCTTGTAGATTTCTGTGACTGTAACTCTTTCCAGTAGTCAAAAGCCCAGTCTTTCTCTCACAGAGCAGCTGGTGGTTTAGAACTGCAGATTTTAACGCTAAAAGAAAAACAGCAATAAGAATAAAATGGATGAAAAATCCTTTTGATGTGTCTGGAATTTTGTGTAACATATCATAATGTATACATTTGTGCAGCCACCCCAAGTTTGTGACTTTGCCGTAACGTGGAGGCTTGCATGTTTCTATTTGGAAGCTATGCTGGAAACTGTGCTATAAGTATTTCAAATACCAGCAGCGGCATCCAGGGTAGACAGCTTTCAAAAGAGCCTCAAAACTAAAGCAGACTAGGAAGATCTTGTGATCTATTTTTGAAAATGACCACTAAAAACCTTATGAATAGCAGCACAATTGTTTGAGATATTGCTTATAAATAAGTTTTATTGACCATTTTGAATCAACTAAATATATGGTTGACTATGCTGAGGATGACAAATTTAATAAGAATGGCAACACATTCATTGTCAAATTGAACATTTAAAAATCTATCCTGAAATACAACACTTTCAGTGATAAGATAATTTCCATATACCCAGAGGAAAGAACAGGTAATACAAGTATTATCAAATTTGTGTACTATCCACTAATGCTGAAGATAGATAAATTAAAGATTTTGACTACATTCTACAGAGCTCTTGTGGGGTGGTCATTACACATTGGACTACAAGCCACAAGGTTGGTAGTTTGAAGCCACCAGCACTTTCGTGGAAGAAAGACCAGATGTTCTACTCTTGTAAAGATTTAAAACCCACTGAGGTGTTTCTACCCTGCTCTGTAGGGTTCCCATGAATCATCGTTTATTTTATAGCAGTGCATTTTTGAGACCGTATTCTGCATACTGAAATTAGTGAATCATGCAATCAAGCCATATTGATCATTTTAATTTGAACGCCAAAGTTGAAAACAAATTCTCAGTAATCGGAAAATATGACCTTGATGATAGAAACGATATCGGAGATTATAAGCTAGGATCTTGCAATAAATGATTCTTTGAAAATTAACCTATTTCAAAAACATGAACTTTGACTGGACACGGAATTGGGTCCTGGTAGGCCCAACATTGGCCTGCTAACAACCAGGTCAGCCGGTGGAGCCCTCCCACCCCTCCACAGCCTCTCCTCTAGACGCTAGGGTGAATGGTTGGAATCAACACTATGGCAGTGGGTACGTAAGTAGAAATCACCAGATGGAATGCGCAGGAGTCAGATTGACTACATTTTTTAAAAGAAGCCAAAGCAGAAGCTCAATGTACACTGGCACATAAAGGCCAGGGGTTAACTATGGAATAGACAGTTGCTCATATGCAAGTTAACAAGGTTAAGGAACTGACAGAATCCTAACTGAGATGTTTCAACAAAGGGAGGCAGTACTGGAAGTGTGCAATTGACACTGGCAAAAATTTTTGAAAATTACTATCTAGTCAATTGACTGGAAGAGATCCACATTTCTTCCCATTCTAAGAAAGATGATTCAATGCAGCTATTATTTGTCTTATTAAAGAAAGGAAAAGGTCATTAAAATGACAGGAAAGAACATAAAGATCAAAGTGGGTGTCAGAAGAGATTGAAAAAAATGCTTTTACATCATAGAACAACTAAAGCAAATTGGAAAAAAATGATGAGTCAAAGAGATGGATAGTATACTTACTTCAATGGGTAGCTGAAGAAGACAATGCAAAGACCAGGAGTTAGAAAATCAAAAAGGAAGTACACTATCAGCATATCTTAAACTGGAAAATGTGAAGAAAAAATTCAAGCCTCAAGTTGCAGTCTTGAAAGATTATATGGGTGATATATTGAATATTACTGGAAGCACCAAAAGAAGATGGAAAGAATTCAGAGCCATTGTTGCAAAAAGAACTAGTCGACATTCCACCATTGCAGGAGGTACCTATAAGCAGAACTAATAGTTCTGAAGGGAGAAATTCAGCTACACTCAAAGCTGTAGCCAAAAACAAGCCTCTAGGAATTTATAGAATGCCCATTGAAATGTTTCAACAAGCTGATGAAGCACTTGCTCATCTATGTTGGGAAATTTGAAAGACAGCTACTTGGTCAACTGACTGTTAGAGATTTAAAAATTCATATTTGCACCCCTTCCAAAGAAAGGTGACCTATCACAATGCTCAAACTATAGAACATTACTCACATCTAAGTAAAAATTTGCTAACGATCATCAAAAAAACAGTTGACTAGAAGCTGCCAGAGATTCAGAAGAAGATGTGAATGAAAGGACATCATTGCTGATGTCGATTGACTGTCGGCTAAAGGCAGAGAACACCAGAAATATGTTTAAGTGTATTTTATTGACTATGCAAAATTAAAGATAAGCTTGAGAAGAGTGGAAATTCCAGAACACTTCATTGTGCATTTATAAACCTTGTGCATGTTTAAACAGCTGGTTGTGCAAACCTAACAACGGAATATGGCATGGTTTAAACGTTGAAAATGCATGTGTCAGGGTTGTATTCTCTTACCATGTTTTTTCAATCTGTATGCTGAGCAAATCATCAGAGAAGCTGGATTATATGAAGAATGTGGCATCAGCATTGAAGGAAGGCAAGGATGTTACTTTGAGGGCTAAAATGTGCCTGACTCAAGCCAGGGTATTTTTTAATTGCCTCATGCATGTGAAAGTTGGACACTGAAAAAGGGAGACCAAAGTTGAACCAATGTATTTGAATGCTGGAAAAGAATATTGAAAGTACCATGGACTGCTAAACGGAAAACTGATCTGTCTTGGAAGAAGTATGGGCAGAGTGCTCCTTATAGGCTCTGATCTCATCTGGCATACTTTGGACATGTTGTCAGAAGAAATCAGTCTGTGGAGAAGGGCATAATGCTTGATTAAATGGAGGGGCAGCAAACAACGATATGGATTGACACTATGGCTGCAACAATGGGCTCACGCACAGGATCAAATGTGAGGATGATGCAGGACTAGTCAGCGTTTCATTCTGTTGTGCACGGGGTTGCTATGGATCAGAGCCAACTTGAAGGCACTTAACAAATATATTATTAATATTACATGCAAATTAATTTATGATGAATGTAATTAAAAATAGTTGAAGCAATACATCAATAGGGAACTTCCAGAAATTCATGCCAGAATCAGAAGGCATGGATTGAGTGATACGATTGATGATGTCATATAAATATTGAAAGAAGGCAGAGAATTCCTATGTTTCATTGCCTATACAAACGTTATAGACTCTGGATTGTTACAAGCTGTAAGAAATGTTGTGTAGGATAGGAATTCCAAAACACTTAATTTTACTCACTGGTATCCTATACATAAACCAAGAGGCAGTTTTTCCAACAGAAGATATATAAGTGGCTGAACCACCACTTGTCTGTTTGGCATAATGTGGTGGCTTGTGTGCTGTTACTCTTCTGGGAGTAACGTCACTGGTGTTTCAAGTGCAAGCAGGACCAACCAAAATGAACAGGTTTCAGCGGAACTTCCAGACTAAGAACAGACAACAAAGCAGGACTCGGGTTCGACTTCGAAGAAGCCACTAAAAACCTTTACTCATAAAACTCACGTAAATATTTTTAGTATGTTTATTCATGTGTCTGTGGGAGAGTCTCTTGAATATATTCTCTAGAGTGAGTAAGCCTTACTCAATATCACTATTTCCAATTTGATCCCCCAAATTGGTTGCATTAATTACACACTCAAAGTATGGAAAAATATTCCATTTTGCATTATCCTTAACAATGCTAATATATCAAATGTTCTCATTTTTGCAATCTACATGGGCTGAAAGTGCCTTCTCAATCTTTTTATTTACACTTTATTATGTAATATGTTGAGAATATTTTAACATTATTAACGATTATAGTTTTTTTTCCATACCATACTAATGTAAGGGGTTAATGATGAAATAAATTGCTTTCAGGCATACAGAAAGTCATTGTGCAGCTAGTCCTGTAAAATTTGTGTAAATACATTATTATTCTAAAATAAAACATCATTATTTTAGAATTATTCTAAAATGCCTACTTAAACTGTAGTTCTTTTTATATTGAGATGCTCTACACGATAAGTGATTAATCTTTGTCAGATAAAAATGTTGGAAACAGTAGCACAAAGTAAGAGAATCTCAAAGAAATAAAAAAAATCAAAGTATATCAAAATGATACTGGAGTTAATTGAAAGAGTTTCCTGTGGCAAAAAAATGGAAAACTGAGCAAGGAAATAAATGAACAGAATAGCAGATTACAAACTATGTTATAAAATAGATGTTCATTAGTCTATACAGATTGTGATGGTTAGAGTTTATGTCCACCAGACATTCCTGGTGTGGGTTGAGCCCAAACTTTCAGTCATCTCATAGCCTGAGGACACTTCTTGGCATGTGGCCTTTTGTATAAGAGAGAGACCGTGAGCAGAGCTGAAGTCTCTTTTGTTTTTGGCCTTCTGGATCCTGCATCTGGTGCATCATCTCCTTGTGTCCCCTACCAATCAGAGGTGCGGTCAGCTGATTGCCGACCTCAAATTCATTTACCCTGGTACACACCATTCCGTGATCCTCCTGCTTTGTCAATGTGCTTGCTGGTCAGCAGCTTCTGCAGCTACATGATTCAGGAGAAGCCTCCAGCTTATATATGACCCATGGACTCATAGTGGAGTATACTTACCTGCTTCTACTACTGGGTCAACCATTTCTTGATTTACATCACTTTCTATATGCATACATATACAAGCATCACTGGTTTCACGTCTTCAACCCAACCTAACAGAATGATATGAATGATTCAATACCAATACATAAATAGGAGGACGAGACTTACCTCCTCTGAAGAATTCCAAATAATTTCTATACATGTGGCCTCTCAAGGAGATGAGCTGCACATAGTGACTTTCTTCCTAAGAGCACAATATGGAAGGAGAGTTTGAGGTAGTAACTTTATAGTGCATAAACAAATACTATCTCAGCCAGCTGATGAAGGTTAACATCCAGTCATGTTGATAGTATTTAACCTTAATATTATGGGATGAGAATGAGCCTCTTTTGTTTTTAATTAAATACTTTTATCTGGGGCTCTTACATCTACTATCACAATCCATACATTCATCCATTGTGTCAAGCACATTTGTACATATGCTGCCATCGTCAATTCAAAGCATTCTCTTCCCACTTGAGCCCTGATATCAGCTCCCCATTTCTCCCCTCTCCCTCCCCTGCCTGCCCTACCTCACAAACCCTTGATAAGTTATAGATTATTATTTTCATATCTTACATCATTCTCCATCGCCCCTGACCCACTTTTCCGATGTCTGTCCCCCGGGAGGGACGTACCGGTTGATTCTTGTGATTGATTCCCCCTCTCTCTGCCCACCCTCCCCTAATCCTCCTGGTATTTCTACTCTCTCTGCCTGGTCCTGCGACATTCTCACAATTGTTGCTATGTTTGAGTCTATTGTAGCAACAGTATCAATCTATCTTGTCAAGGGTTTCTTCCTTTTCTTTGCCTCTCTA
>NW_022111369.1:58447604-58455982 GCF_000313985.2 Echinops telfairi
ATGTGCTCCAGTCTCTCCTCCTCCCCCGTCATCTGTTCCTGTGTGCTCTGGTCAGATATATCCTTCTCCCGAAGCTGCAGATTCAGTGCCATCGTTTGAGATACACTCTTCTCAGGGGATGGAATGCTAGTTTAATAGAACAAAGTGTTCTTGCATTGAGTAAGTACTTGAATGGAGGCCCAGTGTCCATCTGCTGCCTTAATATTAAAACTATAAATATATGCACGTAAATCTATTTCCCCACCATCCTATATAAATATATTTACATATGTACATGCCTGTATTTAGACCTATATAAATTCCCTTTGCCTCCTAGTTCTTTCCTCTATTTCCTTGTACTTTCCTCTTATCCCACTATCATGCTCAACCTTCATTTGGGTTTTGGTAATTCCTCTCGTGTACATTGCCCTTGCTGAATCCCTATCAGGCCTCTCACACCCTGCTTGCCACTACTTTTGGATCACTTTTTGAACTCAGGGTGTTTATATGTGTAACAGATGTGTGATGTTAAATATGAGTGTGATTTAATTAATGTCCGGAAATTATATATGGCTAAAGAATTGTGTACAGGTGCCAAGTTGGCAAGGGGTGGATTGTAATAGGTAGGTTTATTGTGCCAACATGGCCAATGAACACATGTGGAATTAATTGAAGTGCGGAGAGATAAATACCTTGGCAAGCCTTGCCTTTCTTGTCTCTTGCTCTTTGATCATTGGACCGGTGTGAGGCTGCCTTGTTTGTCTGTGACTCAATTTGCAAGCTACACTACCGTGGAACATCTAACCCATGGACTGTGGCACTGTAATTTGAGGTTCCTTGAAGACCTGCTTTGCCACACTGTTGGAATATACATCTCTTGAGCTGGGGACTGTCGGACCCTGTCATCTGGCTGACCTACCTGCCTTGCTGTTTCCTGCCTGTGGCCAGATAGCTTGAATGCTCTACAGAGGACTACCTGGCAGCCCTCAAGACTTGAAGGACTGCCAGTGTCTCATAGCTGACTCTGGAAGTGAGTAGCACTGAGCCATTTGCACTGCTTTATAGATTAATTAACTGTTATTTATTATGTTATCTATCTATATAAATATATACATATATATATAATTATTAGCATTCTGGTTTTGTTTCTCTAGAGAACCCTATCTAACATAACCTTTTAGCAGCCCGTGATGTTTTCTGATGTTCTTCTCCTACCCCACAATTCAAATGCATCAATTCTTCTAGAGTCTTCCTTATTTGATGTCCAACTTTCACATGCATATGATACAATGATTACCATGACTTAGATCAGGCACATCTAAGTCCTCAAAGTAATGTTCTTGAAAGGGTATTGGTTGAAAACTAAAGAAATTTGAATAAGGTGTGAAATTTAGTTTATAGAGCAGCTCTGTTGGTACAATAGCTGAAGAGTTGAGTTGTTAGCTCAAGTCAGCAGTTTGAACCCACCAGCCACTGTGTGGGAGATGAAAATGACCCATTGCAGTGAGTAAATCTGAGGCCTCTTTAAAGTATTGAAAAGCATGAGGTTACTTTCAGGAAGAAGGTGTGCCTGATCCAAATCATTATCTTTTCATATCCTCATATGTATGTGAAAGTTGGACATTGAATAAAAAAGACCAAAGAGGAATCACTGTGTCAGAATTACGGTGCTGGAGAAAAATATTGAAAGTACCATGGACTGCTAAAATAACTCTTGGAAGAAGTGCAGGCAGAATGCTCCTTAGAAGTAAGACTTCCTTTCATGTACTTTGGACATGATGCCAGAAGAAACCAGTTCCCTGGAAGAGGACATCATGTTTGGTAACAAAGCAGAGGGGCGGCAAAAAAAGAGAAATGTCTTCCACTAGATGATTGGCACTATGGCTTCAATGATACGCTTAAGCGTAGGTGCAATTGTGAAGACAGCGCATGCCTGGGTAGTATTTTGTTGTGTTGTGCATAGGGTCTCTATGAGTCCATCCCAACTTGATGAGACCTAAAAGCAACATACCAATATTTCTGTAAAGAATTATTTCCTGGGAAACCCTGTGAATCAGTTTTACTCTGTTCTGTAGGGTTGTTATGAGTCAGACTCAATTTGACAGCATTCACTGTAGTTTGGGTTGGTTGGTTAATAATATAAAAATGTTGTTTATATTACATTAATATATTTCAAGATTCTTGGAGGTTCAGGTGGTAAAGTGTTTGATAACTAAAATGATGGTAGATAGAAACCACCTAGGAGATACCACAGGAGATATATCTAGTGTTCTGTAAATAGTACAGCCAAGAAAACTTGATGGGGCACCTCTCCTCTGTTATGTCGCATTCTTATGAGTTAGAATAAACTTCAGGCCACCTAACATTCTAAATCTATTCATTTAATATAATCATGTCATTACATAAACTGTAACAACTGGAGCATATAATGAAAGTTGTTAATAAAAGAGAAAATCGATGGCAGAATATATAGGAAGTCTCTCTTTCCTTTGAATATTCGTATAAACATGTAACCATTCTAAAATTAAATGTTTTAAAATGTAGAATCTTTGAGGGAAGCGGGAGTGGGGAGGGAGGGGAAAAAAAGAGAACCTGATGCCAGGGGCTTAAGTGGAGAGCAAATGTTTTGAGAATGATGAGGGCAATGAATGTACAAATATGCTTTACACAATTGATGTGTGTATGGATTGTGATAAGAGTTGCATGAGCCTCTAATAAAATGGTTAAAAAGTAAATAAATTTTTTTAAAACGTAGAATCTTCTCCTACTCAATGTCTATTAATTTTCTCCCTGGTGAATTAATTAAGCAGAAATCTAGATATGGTGGTGGTTTTGAAAAGGTAGGTAGTAGTAAAAGTGAAAAAGACATATTTGGAAAATATTTTAGAGTTGATGACTTAGATATGGATATAAAAATAAATTAAGAAATTATAAAGTAATTCTAAATATCTGACTTAAGTAAAATAATTCTAAATATCCGACTTTAGGAACCGGGTTCCTGAAGTTTCATAATCTTTGTTGTGATTGTGAATGCTATATTTTTTTTATTTATTTTCTAAATGTTTAGTTCTGTTGCAAAGAAATGCTATTGATTTGTACGTATTGATCTTGCAATTACTTAATAATTGTAATGGATTATCTGATAACTAAATGAAGTTTTCTTCATAAATGATCAATTGTTTACAAATACTGGATATTGGGTTCCTTCCTTTAAATTAACATACAATCATGGTAATTCATATTCATTTAGCCAGAACTCCCAGTACTATGTTAAATAACAGAAGTGTAACAGTAGTTTGACCCATTCCTGATATTTAAAGAAAGCTACCAAGATTATTTCATGAAACATATACTTAGTAATGGTTATGTATTTTTTCATTTGTTTTGCTTTATATTGTAGTTTGGGGGATGTGAACAGGGTTGGTTAAAAGTTGACTTTCTTATTAAGAAATGTCTTTTTTATTTCTAGTATTTCATAGAATTGTTTATATAAAATAATATTTAAAAATTAAAAACCAAGATATAAATTAGGTACTGAACATTATCAAAAGAGTTCTCTGTGTAAATAGACATTATTTCTCTGTGTAATAGACATATATCTAAAGTATATATAAATAATAAATGACATTATTGGATGGAGGCTGACTATTTCTGTATTCCTGAGATCAATGCTCTTTCATTTATAGTGTATTTTATTTTTATTTGTGGTTGAATTTTCTTAACTAACATTTAGAAGACTTCATGTTAAATTAAAGTCTTGAGTTTCAATATTAACCATCGGTGGGCAAAATATCAAATGATGCAGGAAGCAACAAAGGAAGATGGAAGGCAAACACAAAGTTACTGTCACCAAAAGAATTGGTAAACATTCAATTATTTCAAGAGGTATCAATGCTTAAAAACCAATGGTATCAAAGAAGAAGTCCTGCACTGAAGGCATTAGGGAAAAACAAACACTCAGGAACTGATAGAATATCAATTTAAATATTTAAATAAGCTGATGAAGCACTAGAAACACTCATTCATCTATGCCAAGAAAATTATAAGGCAGCTACCAGGCAAACTAACTGGAGGAGATCCATGTTTGTGCCCCTTTCAAAGGAAGAGGACTCAAAAGAATGCAGAAATCATCATCAATATCACTGGCAAGTAAAATTGTGCTCAGGATAATATAAAAAAAAATGGTTGCAGTAGTTCAACAGAGAACTCCTAGAAATTCAAGGTAAATTCACAAGAGGACGTGGAACAAGGCATATTATTTGCTGGCATCACATGGATCTTGGCTTAAAGCAGAAAATTCCAGGAAGATATTTATGTGTATTTTAATGATTATAAAAAATCATTTGACTGTGTGGATCATAAAAACTATTGCTGATATGGAGAGGAATGGTAATTCTAGAACACTCAGGAGTGCTCATGCAGAATGCGTACACAGACGAGAGGCAGTGGTTTGAACAGAGTAAGGGAACAATGGTTTAAAATCAGGAAAGCTGTATGTCAGGGTTGTATCCTGTCCTTGTTATTAAGTTTGTAAGAAGAACATGGCATCAGGATTGAAAGGAGACTTACTAACAACCTGTGTGAAACAGATGACACAACTTTGCTTGCTGAAAGCTACAAGGACTTGAAACAAGTGATGACGATCAAAGCCTTCAGCATGAATTATAAATCAATTAATAAAAATCCTCACAACTGGACCAGTACCAATATAATGATAAACAGGAAAAAGATTGAAGTGGATGATGTCATTTTACTTTGGATTCATAATGCTTGTAGAAGGAGCAATTAGGACACCAAATCATGTGTTGTATTAGACCAATTTTCTGCATTCAAACTCCCAACTCCTAACACACCGCCTTTGATTTAATGCTGACTCTTAGCAACCCTATAGGACAGCATAGCAATGGCCCTGTGTGTTTCTGATACTATGAATGTTTACAGGGTTAGAAAGCCTTTCTCTCACAGAGCAGCTTGAGATTTTGAACTGCTGACCTTGTTAGCAGCCTGCTCCAAGCCATTGAATTTTCAACCACCTCATCTATATGTGAAAGCTCGATCATTTCTGAAGAAGACCAGAAAAGAATCAATTCATTTGAATTGTGGGTGTTGGTGAGGAATATGAACTATAGCATGTGCTTCCAGAAAACACACAAACCTATCTTGAGGGAAGGAAAGCCAGAATACTTCTTAGAATCAAGGCCGATGAGACTTTCTCATAACTACTTTGAACACATTGTCAGGAGAGACCAATCCTCGGATATGAACATCATGCTTAGTGAAGTTGGGGGTCAGTAAAAATGAGTAAGACCCTTGACAATGTGGATTGACACAGTGGTGGCAACAATGAACTCAAGCATAACAATTGGGAGAAGGCACAGGGCAGGGCAGCATTTCATTCTGTTGTGCATGTGCTCACTCGGAGTCAGAGTCAACTCAAAGGCACCTGACAATATTCAGACCTTGCATATTTTTTCTCAGTTTTACTTGCCTCTGCTCTTTATCATATGTACCTGTATGGATTGCAACAATGTTTCTCTTTCATTTCTTAGATTTGGGTTAAGGACCGTTTTCTGAGAGAAATCAGAAGATGAGTGGTCTGGTATTTATACACACTGCTGCCCCCACCCTGATTTCTTTGTCGTAGATTGTGAGCTTGGATACATTATTCTACTAAGGGTTATAGCTCCACTCTCCATTTTTTCAAATAAACTATTCAAATGGTTCCTGTAGGCCATATAGCGGCATTAATTTCTTCTGTTGTAAGCCTGGGCACAAAATTATTTCCCATGGTTTTCCTGAGGCAATCCACATTATTTTCAAGAGGCTCTTCATTAAAATACCCTCAATTCCCATATTTAAAGGTACCATCTGGTTCCTGTTAGGCCATTGGCTGATATTTATTTCAGAATTATAACACTTCAAATATCATGTTGTGCATCCTATTTCTTTTTCAGCTCTAAGAACCCAATTACGTGAAAGAGGCCCATACCACTTGAAAGTTTGGTGGAACTCATCTATAAAGTCATCTTTTATTCATTTGTATCCACTTTTGATTTTGCAACAATTTTGATAGTATTATCTTGTCAAAATATTTATTTATCTAGGAATTCAAACTACTGTCATTTACCATTTATTAATATTCTTCTGACTATTTTTCACATGTGTACCTAATTCTCCTTTTTAAAATATTAACTTAAATCTTCTCTCTCTTTCGTGATGCATGTGCAGGATGGATCGTCACAGTCGCTGCAAGGATGGAAGAAAGCCTAGCAACCATTGTGAGGGTGGCGGAGGACTGGGCAGCGTATTTTCTCTTGTGCAAGGGCAACTATGGGTAGGAATCAAGTCCGCAACACCTAAAATAATGAAATAAACAGCAGCACAGAAACAGAAATCAGAAATGAAAACAATGAACAATAGAATTTTACAAGCAAATAAATTCTTAGAAAGATATAGAAGCCAAATTGAAGCAACAGAATTTAGAAACAGAGTGAAAAAACCCTGGAACCAATTTGTTTGTGGGGGAAAAAAAACTCATGAAGACAAAAAAAGCTTAAGAATTATATGAAACATTAGCCAGAGGAAATGTTTACTTGTGTTTGGCATTCCAGAATATGGGAAGAAAAGCAGTCCAAAAAGGCCAAGCATTTGCCAGATTCGCTGGCAAAATGTTCTCCTACTTATGAAAGGTGAGACAATATCCGTTGAAAAAGGCCAATGGATTCCTTACAAGATAGAATTCAAAAGAGAGTTAGCAAGACATACAATAATCAAACTTGCCAAAATCAAAGATTGAAAAGAATACTTAGAAAAACTTGCAGGGGGAGGAGGGGAATCACATACAAAAGGGCACCAATAAGACTAAGTTCTGATTACTTGACAGAAAATATGCAGGTAATGAAGCAATAAATAAATCTTTGAAAGAAATAAAAACTATGAACCAAGAACTAAAAACTCCCTAGCAAAAATTGTCTCTTAAAAATTATGGCAAAATTACGACATATTCAGAGAAGCAAAAATTAAGAGAAGTTGGAAAAAAAAGACCAGTCTTAGAAGAAATACTAAAGAGAGTACTTCAGACAGAGAAACTGCATCATAAGGCAGCCTGAGATTAAGAGATGGAAAAGTATTTCCCAGATATTAATCCAGATAAGGAATTCTCAAAAAGAAATCATAACTAAAAGACTGAAAACAGACAACCAGAGACATCAATCTGCAAATAATGAATATGTCAACACAAAAACATGGAAATAAATGGTGTAGTTATAGAACTTTCATATGGAGAGGAAGTCAAGGCAATATCAAAAAAGACTGATTTAAACTTTGAGAAGAAAAGGTAAATTTCAAAGTAATAACAAAGATAGTAAACAAAACTGCTTATCAAAATAGAAAGGAATAAAAATGGGATTAGGGATGTACATATCAAGAATAACGAAAGGGTTCTAAAATACATAAAACAAAATTCAACAGCATTAAAAAGAGAAACATACAGTTCCACAATAATAGTAAAAGACATTGGCAAACCACTTTCACTAAAAAACAAAATGACTAGAAAGAAACAAAACAAAAATACCAAAAAAACTAAAAACCTCATGTTGACCATCTAGGAGAGGGTAGAACTGCCCCTGTGGGTTTCTAAGACTGTAACTATTTATGGTAGTAGAAAGTCTCGTGTTTCACCTGTGGATCAGCTGGTGATTGCAAACTACCAACTTTGTGGCTAGTAGCCTAACTGCTAGCTACCATACCACCAGGTTTCCTCCACAAACATACAGACTATATAAATGCCACAATCAACCAACTTGACCTCACCCAAATAGTCATAACCCTCCAACGCACAAAGGTCACATACTTTCATTCCCAAAACACAGAGATCATTCTCTTGAACAGATCACATTTTAGGCCACAGTGCCAGTCTCAACACAATCCAAAACACTGAAATCATATACAAAGCATTTTCTCTAATCATAACATACTAGAAGTAGAAATCAATAGAAGGAAGAGCAAGAAAAAAAGCCAAATACAGGGAAACTGAATGACACATTGCTTCACTGTGAAATGTGTCTAGCATTGTTCAATGCCCTCAAGTTAATTCTGACTCAAATTGAGCCTCTGCACAACAGAACAAAACACTGACCCATAGTGTGCCCTCTCACAATTGTTATTTTTAAGCCCATTGCAGCAGTCATCGTTTCAATGACTGGGACATTGTTTCAATGAGAGAGTCTTTCTCTTTTTTTTAAACATTTTATTAGGGGCTCATACAACTGTTATCCCAATCCATACACACATCAATTGTGTAAAGCACATTTGTACATTGTTTCTCAAAACATTTTCTCTCCACTTAAACCCCCAACATTAGGTCCTCATTTTCTCCTCCCTCCCCGCTCCCCCCTCCC
>NW_022111369.1:58457427-58459308 GCF_000313985.2 Echinops telfairi
CCTGCGGAGACAACAACATGCACAAAAACAAGACAGAGCAAAACCAAGCAACAATGTACAACAAAACCATCACTTTACAGAGCATAATGTTTCTGCCTGATACTTTCAATGAGGTTCGGACTTCTAACTTCTGTACCATCTGTTTCTCGAAATTATTGAATATTGACCATTTCATTGTGATAAAGTAAATCTATATATTCCATCTTCTTTTTATGCTTGCTGAATTTTTGATATTTAACTCTTGTCATTGTTAGCTACCATTGAGTCAGTTGTGAACCATAACTCTATGCATAAAAGGAGGAAACACTGCCCAGTCCTGCACCATTCTTCCAACTATTCCCATGCTTGAGCCCAATGTCAATCCATTTCCTGATTTGTAGCCCCTCTACTTTACCAAGCATGATGTCTTTCTCCAGGGACTGGTCTCTATTCAAAACATGTTGAAAGTATAGAAGATGAAGGCTTGCCTTCCTTGACTCTATATTTCCTTCAAGACAGATTAATTTGTCCTTCTACCAGTCTGTGCTAGTCCGGGTTGACTAGAGAAACAAATTCATAGACACTCATGTGTATATAAGAAAGAGCTTTATATACAAAGGCAATTGAATATTGAGAAAACATCCCAGCTCAGTCCAAATCAAGTCCCTAAGTCAAATATTAACCCACATGTCCAAGACTAGTCCATAAATTCCTCTTTAGACTCACACAGCTATGCAATAATGTTGAATGCAGGAAGATCACAGGCCAGTGGGTGGAAAGTCTTGTGAATCCAATGGTGGTAGAAGCATCTCAGCTCTGGCAGGGGTCTCCACATGGCTCCAGGGCTATAGGATAGCTCTATCTTCTCAGCAGGAGTGTCTTTCAGGGAGTGAGCATATGTCCTGCCTTCAGCGAACTATTTATCTCCTTAGCTGCTCCAAATGAGGTCATTGAGCTGTGACCTGATTGACAGGCTTCACTCTTTAGTCGCAAATTGACAACAGATTATGTAACTACCACACAGTCCATGGAACTTTCAATATTCTTCATCAGCACCACAATTCATGGATTCTTCTGTGGTCATATTTATTCAGTGTCCAACTTTCACGTGCGTATGAGGTAATTTAAAATGCCATGGCTCAGGTCAAGTGCACCTTACTCCTCCTTGCTTTTCAATACCTTTTTAGAAAAAGGTCTTGTACAGGAATCATTTCATCTCTTTGCTACTGCTTCCATGAACGTTGACTGTGGATTCAAGCAAGACAAAATCCTTGATAACTTAAATCTTTTCTCCTTTTATCGTGATGATACCTATGGATCCAGTTGTGAGGATTCTAAGATTCTTGACATTGACTTGTAGTCCACACTGAAGGCTGCAATCTGTGATCTTCATCAGCAAGTGCTTCAAGTCCTCCTCACTTTCAGCAAACAAAGTGGTGCCATCTGTATATCACAGGTTGTTAATAAGAATTCCTTCAATCAATCCCGATGCCACATTCTTCTTCATAGAATCCAGATTCTCTGATGATTTTCTCACCATACAGGCTGATTTAATAAGTATTGGTGGAGGATACAACCCTGATTCACACCTTTCCTGATTTAAACCATGCAGTGTTCCCTGGCTGTGTTCACAGCACAACTGCCTCTTGTTCCCTGTACAAGACCACAATGAAGTGTTCTGGAATTTTCATTTTTCTCAGGGTTATCCATAGTTATTATGCACCACGCAGTCAAGTGTCTTAGTCAATAACACACAAGTAAATATCTTTCTGGTATTCTCTGCTTTAAGCCAAGATTCATCTGACATTAGCAATGATATCCATTGTTTCCTGCCTTCTTCTGCATCCTGCCTGAACCTCTGGCATCTCCCTGTTAATGCACCGCTGCAACTATTTTTGGATG
>NW_022111369.1:58461347-58463925 GCF_000313985.2 Echinops telfairi
TTTTTTGTTTATTTATTTATTTTTTTTGCCAAAAACTAATGTAATGAACAGTCAGACCTGGTGAAACAAACTCCAAATGCACTAGCCCCTAACATCCAAAAAAACAAGTGAGCGTGGTCTTGATCTTTGATTTAACTTGACAAAATTTGGGGGTCAAGGTGACAATGGCATCTTCAGTTGGCTTGCTTGATGTATGATTTTAGAGTTGAAAGAATAACACCATGTCTCATCGCCAGTAATGACCTTGGGAAAATGTCTGGATCGCTTCAGAGCTGTTCTTTCAAAGCACAGCACGTTTCCAGCCGGAGTTATTTTCCTGGCCAGTCAGAACCCAAAGCACACGTTTTGCAGCGACCCTTCTCATTCCCAAGTCTTCCATTACAATTCACTGAACCGAGCTCCAAGACAGCCCAGGTAACTTCCTCATCTCTTCAGGGGTCCAACATCAGTCTTCAAACACAAGTGCATGAATTTTGTTGACATGTTCATCTGTTTGGGAAGTTGACGGACAACCTGAACAAGGTTTGTCATCAACCGATATTTCTCCTTTTTTAAAATGAGAAAGCCACTTGTACGCTTGAGTTTTTCTCATAGCGCTGTCCTTGTAAGCTATGTTCAACAGCATAACAGTTTCTGCGGCATTTTTCCCAAGTAGGAAACAAAAGTTCACAGCCTCTCACTGTTTTCTTAAATCGGCCATCACAAAAAAAAAAAGTCAGGGAAAAATGCTTTTACAAAAAATTGACTGTGACCAGAGAGAACTGTCCCAGGCAATGCCACTGGGTGCACTAACTCAGAGCAAGTTGTTCGACGCTCACTTAGCGGGAAAAATGCATACTATAAAACCTCTACCCAGTGGAGCTTTCATCCAGTGTTTTTTTTAGTACCCCCTCGTATATATTAAAAAAAAAAAGAAAGCATCGAGCTGAAAGGGGATACATACCAAGAAGGCAAGAACAAGTTAACATGATAAAAACTATTCATGGAATCCACCATGTAAACAAAACAATAGATGATAACTATATATAATGCTATCAATCAACACAGAAAAGGCATCTGACAATATCTATTCTTGATAAAAAAAAGCACACAGCAAATTAAGAAGAGAAGGGAAATTTCTCATCACAACAAAGACCATATATATAAATTCAATGACCAATATAGCACTCCCTGGGGAAAAAATTCTACTTTCAAACAGGAACCAGATAAGAATGAATCTTATCACCACTCTTATTCAACATTGTGCTGGAAATATTTTCCAAAGTTATTAAAACAACAGAAACAAATTAAAGGAATACAGATTGGCAAAGAAGCAGTAAAACTCTTACTGTTCACAGATGATATGATTTTATATATAGAAGGTTCCAAAGATTGGATAAGTATAATAATAATTATTATACACCTGACATTGCTAAATCTTCTATATAGATGTGGCTGATATTTATAATAATAATTTCACAAACACACTTTAGTAAAATACCTGAATTAGGATATATTGGCTCCATTATCATGGACTGTTGCCCTTGGGCTCAGACATGAAGCCTAAAAATGCCTGAATGTTGGAAATACCTGTTGGTCCTGTTAATCTGTAAACAGTTTCATTCAAGAGTTTGCAAGGTCCGGTCTTTTGGACACTTGCAAAGATTATGCCCATTTCTCCCCTAGATTTGACTCTAAGCTTATCTTTTGTGGATAATATTTTCACCTCTGTGATTTCCATATAACAACTTAGAATACCAGTAGCAACAAGTAAAGAAAGGTGGAAGTGTTATGCACATGAAAAATATGACCGAGCTTTCTGACGTGTATGCACATGAAAAATATGACCAAGCTTTCTCCTGAGACAAAGCTGGGCTGATCTATTTCTCTGTTACAGTACCTTCAAAAAAACCAACAAAAAAATAAATAAACTGTGTTATAGAATTCACTAATGTTTGCACAAGGATCTTTGCACAAGGATCCTGAGTAACAAGACTTATATGATTTTATATATACTGTACATACTCGAGTATAAGCTAGCCTGAATATCAGCCGAGGCACCTAATTTTACCACAAAACTGCATAAAAATGTGCTGAAAAACAGCTTATACATGAGTATATGTGGTAAGTAAGAAAATGCTGTTTTACCAAGGATATATAGTAAGTGGAAAAAATTTGGTAAACATAAAATCAGGAAATCAAGCTGGTTGCAACAACTATAGATTTTAACATGAAATTGCTACTTCAGCTCAGAAAAATTCTCTGACATAGTATCCTACACGAATGCCTTAATACAGACATCCATAATACTAGCAAACTGGATTATATTTAATTTTCGAAAACTTTAAGAGGGATGAATTTGAATAATATATATAGGTGTGTGTGTGTATCTTCTATTGACTAAAGAGAAATCTGTGTAATATATGTTTTGTACTTCATATGTCTAGCAAAGTATATGGCTAATGATTAACTAAAGTGCTATGGTAGGTGGCTACTCAGTATCAGTTATCAGAATCTTAAATCTCCATTCTGTGTACGTTCTCATGGTGGAGGCTGAGATGGAGCAAGAAGAGCAAAATAGATGAGGCTGACAAACCTC